>NW_027137828.1:1578994-2178994 GCF_000149305.1 Rhizopus delemar RA 99-880
AATAAATGGCTCTTCATCGCCCTGATCACCAGTGGCATCTTCAAAGACGGTTGTGAGCAACGATACCAATGGACCTTGGTCGGCAATGCCTGCTCTGGTGAACGACACTTGCGAAAAGCAAGCAAGCATTGCCTTCCAGTGATTGCCAGCATGTTTTCTTCGCCAGATGAATTCCACTAATTTCCATGGCATCATCGATGCTGTGCGATGACGGCTGGTCACTCCTCGTTTGATACCATTCCAAGTACCTAATAGCAGGTTGTTAGCATTGTTTAAGAATTTTATGATCTACACAAGTATGTACCTTCTATTGTGTTAGTGCAGGCACCTGTCTTTGGATCGCGAAATGTTTTGGAGTGATTGACCGTTTGAACAACTAAATTTCGGCTTGGATCGCTGTCAATCCCCTTATGGCCTTTCCAGCAGTCTACCATGACAAGTGAGCCTGTAAACAAGGGTTAGGTGCACTGATCATCAAGTATATACATATTTCAAATGTTACCATCCTTAGCAAAAGTATCGATTATGAGCTTTAAGGTATTTTGGTTGCGGTTAGGTACCGTCAGTAAGAACACCTTACGTTCGGGCGTGCGCTCTACACCTCCAACAACCCAAACACCGTCTACCCTCTTTCCCTTATTGTACTTTCTTTTACCAAATTTGCTCTCATCTATTTCAACAACAATTGACTGTCCATTACTGACAACCCCACCTAAGTATGACTAATTAATTACATACTCTGATATCAACAAAGCATCACGTACCAACTTGAACATCTTCAATTCGAAGATCTGCCTCCATTACTTGATAGATATCTTTGACAATGCTGCGGACAGTTGGCAGGCTAAGTCCAGTCATGGTAGATATTGTTCCGTTTGGAACTTGCAGCAGAAAGAGATACACTACTAACAGTGTTTGATGGATAATTGACTTGCGACCTTGAAAGAAGGATCCATCCAGGTAAGAAATACGGCTACGACCGCACGCATAGGTGGTTGAGCCGCATCGCCAAAAGAATCCATCCCTGCTGGACTGGTTCAAGCGCATTTCGGAGCCTTCCTTGCACTTGCGCGATGAAAAAAAGGCACCGTTCTCCTTCAAGTAACTTTTACCAGTTGCCTTTAGTTATGTTCCCTCCCACTTAAAAAATAAACTTACTTCAATGTACATTCAGCCGTCATAATTCTTTCAGCGATGTATGCAAGAGTTGGCATGTTGTTAGCAGCGTTAGAAGACATTGGAGATTGATAAAACTGATAAAAAGATGAAGGAAAGAAAAAAAAAAAAACAGAAATAACAGGCCTTTTTATATTTTTTTTACATGTTTTGTTATCTGTCCGAAATCAGCCGATAGATAGGCAGCATCTCCGCAACGGGAATTCGTTTTACCATACAGAACCGATAAAATTTTTCCGAAAACTTTTGATATTTCCAAAAAAAATAATAAGTTACTTAGACCCAAAAATAATGCAAAAAGTAGACTATGTTTGCTGAGCGTCTACCGGGAATCGAACCAACGCCTTTAGAATGAGAAGCCATTAGTGTAACCCAATAACCACAAATGTTGGTTTGCCGATTCTCATTTCGCAAGCCTTTTTGTCATACAATTTTTGGTTTTTGGAGCTGTTTTTCTCGACCTGCAGAAGTCGTATCTCGGCCCGGACTTTTTTAATGACCTTCTACTTGTCATCCCTCTTGAGTGAAGTAATGAAGAAGGAAGAAAAAATGACTGTCCTTAGTAGATCTCGCAATTGGCCAATTTTGGCTTAATAAACTCCGCTTAAAAATGATGTAATCGTGTTCTGTGACCCCAATTACCATATTAATCATACCAAACTCCGCACGCGGAGTTTGTATATATATATATAGTAGATGGACGGTAAATCTTTCATAGATCCGAACACCACCCAAAATCGATTACCAAATTGGAAAGGATGTATTAGACCAAAAAGCAAATATATCCGTAAGAGATCTCATAACTGTTAGTCCTGCCATGCGAAGACAACTAGTAGGCGAATGTAGACCCAGTCAATCAATAAAATCAAATCCAAATGATCAAACAATGGCACTTATAGAAGACGATGATATGGATACGACAGCCGTATATTCTCAAGTTTCTATAGCGAACAAACCAATAAGAGCCTTAATCGATTGTGGAGCAGCCAAAACATGCATATCAAAGAAATTAGCAGATGAACTTGGACTAAAAATAGATGCCTAATCAGAAAGCGTGTTCACCCTTGGAAATGGAACCAAACAACCTGCTCTTGGTGTAATCTATGATGTACCAGTAGAAGTAAAAAGAAACATGATCATACCTTGTACCATCGAAGTACTTCCTATCTGTCCCAATCAGCTCATCATTGGAAACAACTGGTTAAGTAGAGCCAAAGCAAAAATTGATTTCAGCAATTCTTCACTAAAAGTCACCTATAAAGAAAATAAAGCTGAAATGAAAATAACCTATTTACAAAAAGACAAACCGAATGTAACCAGTTATAAAGAAACGTACCAACAGCCAAAAAGTTTTACAAATTTTAAGAAACATGTGCATTTTGAAGAAAGCACATCTGAAGAAGAGGATGAAGCCGACATTGAATCTGAAAGCTTTAGTAATGAAGAATCTTCCAGTGAAGACCAATCAAACTCTGAAGAAGAAGAACATAAACCAGAAACCCCACTTTTTGTACTAGAAAAGAATAAAACAGAAGAAGTATCAGTAATCGAAGAAGATGATAAGCACATTATCACAGCTTCAACAGATGGCCTAAGAATACAAGCTAATTCGTCAAAAAGAATAACTCTCAAAAAGCCAAGAAACCAATATAAAAATATTTTTTTTAACTTCGAAACAACGAATCCAAAGCTTTTACATGCTCTCGGATACTTTGACACATGTATCAACTTTATAGTCAACAAAAGAAATGTCGAAATCAGAATATACAATCGATCCAAAAAAGACATATTCATAGAACCTTATGAAGAAATCGGAATATTAGAAAAATTCAATACGAAAAATGACTCAATAGTTAAAGCTTATACACTTGATAGAAGACCACAGTTAAATGTTATGGATAAACATCAAATGGTCGAACCTCTAAAAAAGCATTTATTTTCCAAATTAGAAGTTGGAGAAGTTGACAAGGAAATAATTATTGAATTAAGAAGGCTACTCAACAAATACAAAGAAATTTTTGATTGGGATAACGACACCATTGGACACACAAAGTTGTTGAAACACAAAATAATCATCGAAGATAATGCCCATCCAATTAGTCATCGCCCATACAGAATTAGTCCTATAGAGGCAGAATATCTACAAAAAGAACTAGATAAATACTGTAAACTTGGTGTTATAGCTCCTTCAAACAGTCCTTGGGCAGCTCCAGTAATATTAGTAAAGAAGAAAAATGGAGATTATCGTATGGTGATTGATTACAGAAAGTTAAACGCCATAACAAAAAAAGATGCATACCCTCTACCTCGTATTGATGATTTACTTGATACACTTGGAAAAGCCAAAATATTCTCAGCTCTAGACATGCGAGCAGGTTTTCATCAAGTTCCCTTAGAACAAGATAGTAAAGAACTTACAGCTTTTACAACTAAGTTTGGCACATATCACTATAATACATTACCGATGGGATTAGTGAATTCACCAGCAACTTTCCAAAGATTAATTGATCTATGCTTCCGCCCTCTTATCAACAAATGCTTAGTAGCTTACAGTGGGTGGAAAAATGGTTCCAATGTTTTCAACTTGCAACTTTAAAGCTTTATATCTTTTGAACTACAAAGAGTAGCGGCTCACAAAAACATGCATTTTGTAGCGCCTTTCAAGCTAATATTAGTGCAAAAAGTTTTTGCCTGTACCGTTACACAATCGGGAAAAAATTAAGACTAAATACAAAAACCGACATTGGAACCATTTTTCCACTACAACTGTATATAAGTTTATTTGTTAATTGGTGGAGCTTTCGCTGGAGTTTTTTGGCTAATTATGAGTCATACTGTTCCGACTACCGCCGAAAAAGCCTACGTGACTTATAAAAGTAATTTATCCTCGGTCAAATATTTTTTTTCCTTTTCTTTCTCCATATATCGAAGCTCTAGGGTATCACTACACGTATGGTTCGCGCTCTCTCTAAAAACAAGCAAGAAAGCATCAAATCGTTGGTTTTACAGAACAAGCCATACTCAGTGATAATGGAACGTATTCCAAACTTAAAAAAATTTACCTTAAGCAGATATGCCAACAAGTTTTCTCCTGGTAGAGTAATAGCAAACCCTGGTAGAAAGGCTGTTCTATGCGTTACCACCAAGTCTTATATACGTAAGCAGATTGTTAATGGTACCCTCAAGACTGCAAAGGCTGTTCATAAGTATCTAGTATGCACTGGTCACGCTATTAGTTACTCAGGCACCATTAAGGTTGTGAAAAGCATGAACTTCCATGCTAAGATCAAGGTAAAAAAGCCTTTACTGACTAAGGCTCAGAAAGCAAGACGACTAGCATGGGCGGAAGAGCATAAAAACTGGACAAGCGACGACTGGAGACGCATGGTATTCAGTGACGAAATAAAAGTTAATGTTTACGGCTCAGATGGTTGCAAGTACTATTGGAGTCGACCAGATGATAAACTTCAACCCCATTATCTCGACTTAACAGTTAAAGGAGGGGTGGTAGCATTATGGTACGTGGTTGTATTACCTATGACGGACCTGGTTATACATGCTGGATTAGTGAAGGCACGATGAAAGCTTCTGATTACGTCGGAATACTTGGTAAAACTCTTATGGATAGCCTTGAGTACTACGACTACCATCCTCAGGACATCTATTTTCAGCAGGATAACGATCCTAAACACACGTCTAAGCTAGCTAGGCAATGGTTCAAGGACAATAACTTCAAGTGTGATCATACCTTCAACTGGCCTTCACAAAGTCCAGATCTAAACCCAATAGAGTACATCTGGCACCACCTTAAGCTCAAGTTAAGTGCCTATGATACTAGGGCAAAAGGTGTGCATGAACTATGGAATCGCGTTGAAAAAGAATGGTCTACTTTTACAGCAGAAGACTGTAGGAGATACATAAATAGTATGCCAGATCGTTGTAGGGCTGTAATTGCTGCGAAAGGCGGTCATACAAGATATTAATAAAATAATCCACATAGTGGAAAAATGGTTCCAATGTCGGTTTTTGTATTTAGTCTTAATTTTTTCCCGATTGTGTAACGGTACAGGCAAAAACTTTTTGCACTAATATTAGCTTGAAAGGCGCTACAAAATGCATGTTTTTGTGAGCCGCTACTCTTTGTAGTTCAAAAGATATAAAGCTTTAAAGTTGCAAATTGAAAACATTGAAACCATTTTTCCACCCACTGTATATAGATGACCTCAACGTATATTCACTCAATCATCATCAACATCTAAATCATCTAGAGCAAGTTTTTCAATGTATTCTAGCTGCAAACCTAAAACTTAACCCAGAGAAATGCTTCTTTTTCAAAGATCATCTGAAGTTCTTAGGGTACATGGTAACAAAAGATGGAATACAAACTGACCCAAGCAAAATTGAAAAGATTGTTAATTATCCTATACCAAAATCTATCACTCAAGTACGAGCCTTTTTGGGACTAGCTTCATATTACAGAAGATTCATTAAGAACTTTGCCGCTATAGCACGTCCATTACATGATCAAACTAAAACCTCTAAAAACATTCCATGGACACAAAAGACTACTGATTCATTTGAAAAATTAAAGCAACTACTAACAACTGCACCTGTTTTAGCAAGGCCCGATTTCAATAAACCCTTTTTACTCGTAACCGATGCATCAAAAGCCGGTTTAGGCTGTATCTTGACACAGTTAGACGAGAATGGACATGAACATCCAATTGTATTTGCAAGTAGAGCACTCAAGGCAAATGAAGCAAATTATGCTGCAACCAAACTGGAATGTTTAGCCGTAATATGGGCAGTAAAGCAATTTAGACCCTATTTACTTGGACAAAAATTTACTATTATTACGGATCATTCTGCATTAAATGGATTACTTAAAGCAAGCAACCCAACAGGAATTATTGCAAGATGGATAACAATCCTAACCGAATACGAATTCGAGATCAAATACCGTCCGGGAAGAGTCAATGAAAGCGCTGACTTCTTATCAAGATTGGGATATTAGAAGTACCAAACTAGTATTTAAAAAAAAAAAAAAAAAAAAAAAAAAAAAAAACCTTGAAAAAAAAATTACAGCAACAACAACAATACACACACAAGAATTACAAACCACAAAACTATTCATCGCAACACATATCACATTAAACAACAAGCAACAACTCGAAACAAATCAATACACAAGATCCATAATCATTGTGTCCCCAGAAATAGAAATCTAGTACCACTAAACCTGAAGTTACAAACCCTGTGTCCCCAGAAACGGAAATTAAATATGGAAACAGAAAAAATTCAACAACTAAAACATTATTTGCTCACGCTCAAGATGCCTGATCAAATATCAGATAAAATGCAAAAATACATCAAAAAAGAATCCAAGAATTATACCATCTTTCAAGGTGTACTCTTTAGATACAACACAACAATTGGCGTAATAAGAAAAGTTCTCAATAAGAACGAAGCTCAGGAAATAATTGAAGCTTATCATCAACACCCACTTGGAGGTCACCTTGCCTATAATAATACATTACACAAAGTCGCATCTCGTTTCTACTGGGATGGAATGAATCAGCAAATATTAGAATACGTACAAAAATGTAACAGATGTCAGATGTACGGCAGTAAATCCTTGAATGAAGAACTGTATCCAGTTCCCATATCAACAAAGCCATTTGATCGTATTGCTCTTGATGTTAAACATGTACAAACCTCAAGGTCTGGCTACAGATATATAATCGCAGCAATCGATTACTTGACTAAATATGTAGAAGCTAAGCCAATGAGATTCCAGACAGCATCAGAAATAGCCATTTTTCTCTACGAAGAAGTTATATGCCGCCATGGATGTCCTACAATTATAGTCTCAGATAATGGAAAGCCCTTTTTGAGCGATTTAATACGAAAAGTCTGTCAAAATTATTCAATTATACACAAGACTACAACTCCATATAATCCCCAGAGCAATGGTCTCATAGAAAGATTTAATCGAACTCTAGGCCAAATACTACAAAAGCGATCAGAAGATGAAAAGAAAGACTGGGATCTATACTTACCAGCAGCATTATTTGCTTACAGATCCATCAAACAGGCTACAACCAAACAAAGCCCATTCTTCTTAACATATGGCTATGAGCCAAGGACACCTTTTGACATGGAACATCATTTATATGATAAAAAATCACCTAAATTTGAAGCAACCTTGTATCACCGAACTTCTCATCAAATACACAATCTTAATCGTATTAGAGAACAAGCCGCAGCAGCCATAAAAACCACACAAGCAGCACAACGCAAAGCAATTGAAAATAAAATCCTAGATCAACGAAAAGAATTAAAGCCCCCATTCAAACTTGGAGAATTAGTTCTATTATATAAGGACTATTTATCTACCTCTTGGTCAGGCAAACTACAGGATAAATGGGAAGGACCTTTTATCATACACCAAATACTTGGAAAAGGCACTTACCACATTAAAAATATGGATGTACAAGATACCCGAATTAGGAGAGTTCATGGAAACCGTCTCAAGTCATACACAATGCCTAATGTTAGTTGGAGAACGGACCACTTGCGAAACGTTACAAGCACTATGGATGTTGAAACAAATGAACTACTTCAGTAAACTAAACATCTTATGATAATCAAAAAAAAAAGGGAAAACGACACAAAACACAAAAAAAAAAAAACATATATATACCCTATCAATATCCATTATTTTCAAACTTATCAAATCAAAAATATATATATATATAACAACAATGAACTCTGCTGCTCTTAACTGTTTCTCTCTTGCTTCTGACTCGAATTCCGATATGTCAAGAATATCGGATGTTCTGTTCGTAACATGGAGGCGCTCTTATGCTCCAAAGGAAGAGGATTTTCCATCCAAAGACGCTTATCGAAGTGAAATCCATACAAACTACTTTAAGGAACTGTACAAAAATGAAGGATATAATTCATTGATCGTGTGCATTGATGATTTTCTTCGTGAAAATGAATGTAAAGATGATGAAGACGTCATCTATCTGGTTGAAGGAGACCGTGCTAATACAAGATGGAATTATGCCGTTGATTGTGCCAACAAAATCCAAGATCAAGTTGAAGCCCAACGCATGTCAATCCTAGACGAGCCCATCCCTGACATCAATGTGGTGCCTATATCACCTATCTCCATGATCAAATCCTCTCAAGTTTCAAGCAATGTTATCGACCAAAGCATCATAGATGCATACTTGGAAATGGATTGGGACTTTAATGGCTCCAAACAAGCAATCGAAATGTATAAAATCAAATTTACTAACACCTTTTTCGATTACCAATGTGTTCTTGATCAAGAAAGAAAACTTGCCCGACAAAAAGAACAATTAATGAAACAATTTGCTGAAGAAGTAAATGAATGGAGTCATTTAAAATTTGAAAAGCCCACACAAGAACCAGGAAGTATCCAAAGATACCTTACCTCAAAATACAACCAACTAAAATCACTCATACCAAATGGACGAATAAATCCAAACATTATGAGAAGAATCAAAGAAGGAGATCATTGGACCCGCAAATTAAAGAACAATCAAGCGTTCGAGGACGAACTTTTCCCCACCCGGAGGATCTGAAAGATATACAGTCAAGTTTTTTTAGTACCACGCCAGTTAGAAAATGAACTTTTGCGTAACAACCTATTTGAAAACGGAGTATCAACTCTTTTGCTTGAAAACCAAAAACATATACAGTAGGTCACAAAACTGCTGCAAGGAATCCATTTTTCTTGGTTTTTGTAGCGCACATCCTGTTACAATGGCACAAGCTGCCTCTGTTCCCACATAGTAAATCTTCTACATGTCTTGAAAAATCCGAAAGAGTTTATGCCCTATTGGATAAGTATTGAAGGAAGTATGAGGCGCGCAATTTGAAAATTTGAAAAAATGAAAATTTGAACGGAATGAACTTATTTATTAATATTTAGTTGGTCCTACTTTTCTATTAATAATCTCTTGAGTTCTTTCCGGAATGTTATCTACATGTCCTTGGCAAAGATCTTTATGGAAGTCATTTCATATTTCATCAACTCGTTCCCAAAACACATCCATGTTCTTTGCTCTATATTCGTAATAGTTGAATTTCAACTTCAATTGATGTCCTACGTGCTCGATTGAATTTATGTCGGGGATCTAAGCTGGCCAATAGTTAACATAGCTCTCTTGGTGACTACATAACTAGGCTATTGTAGATTATGCCTTGTGCTTTGTGTTATTATCATGCTAAAACTAAATGTTGGACCAGTCGAAATTGTAGTACTTCATAGTATCACGAAGCGTAGTGTTCAAAATATGCTAGTAAACACCCGAGTACAACTTTCCATCGTAAATTTAGCAAGCATATCCTGGTCCTTCAGAGATTATACAACCCCAGGGCATCATTTTGCTAGCTCCGTGATTGATTGCAAAATCCAGGTCATGATGTTGAAGAAGGTCACTTGGCCGTTTCCAATAGTGATCAGCATCATCAAAGCCCTATACGCTGAGCTTGGTCTCATTAAAGTACACTGTTTGCTGTCAGTCACTCATTGCCTAATCCTGATGCTCCTTGACCCGTTCTAACTGATGCTACGTATGCGTTTTTTTCTGAAATGGCTTCTTTTTTTCTATCAGAAAATGGAACTCCATTGATTTCAGTACGTTAATTTCTGACTGGTATGAGATATCATAGCCAAATCCAACCAGCTCCCGATACACCTCTTTAGAAGCCTTTAGAACCCATTCCATGACTTTTCTTTTGATTAACCGCTTCGTCACTTTGGAGACTACTGTAGGTCTACCACCTGTGTTTACTGTCCTACTTGAAAACAGCCGTCTAGAGTATCTACTAACAGTTGATTAATGTAATCCAGGCTCCTTGGAAATATCATACATTGATGTGGATGCGGTTAATGCCTGTTTGTGATCGTTTATTTTCTCCTCTGACAGCCGTTTAGGCATGCGATTGACGATAGGGTAAAAAAGAGAGATAATTTAAATAAGGGAATATAAAATTTAAAATAAAGGAATTGTAAGCGCTTTTATATACTGGCATCATTCTAATCATGTCAAGAATGTGAAAAATTATGATAGCAACCGGTTGGGTCGTATTAAAATTCGTCATTTAAAACATATGTGAACAAGTAAAAAATGTCGGATGTTCATAATACTACCTTTAGCGATCTCAAATTCCACCAATAACCATTGCCCATATCCGATAATCGACGAATAAATGCACTTTCTATTGAGGTACAAACAGTCAAGGTTTGAGATAGTTTGGTGCAGTACCCATGGACAACCAGCTGTAAAACCTGAATTTTGCAATTCCTTGCAGCAGTTTTGTGACCTACTGTAAATACCCTTATATCTTATCCCTATTTTTACTTCACTTCACTTCACTTTACTTTTGAATTTTATATTCTTTTTATATTTTCTTTATTTTATAAAACAATAAATCCATCAAGCGTTCAATTGAAACCCTTTGGTCTGTGTTCTATTTTAAATACTGAAGTCCCTTGAAGTCAATAATCTTCATTGTAAAGCTATTCCTAAACCTCAAGAGTTTAACCTATTCTAACAAGTTTGATCTACTATTAACAAGATCTGGTGGTCACTCTACTCAAGCGAACCTATAACTCGAATTATCTACTCTATTTGGAACTTACTTTATCCAATACTTTATTCAACTACTAAAACTTTATCTCAATAACTTATATCAAGCCTACCAAAACCAGAAAGCCTAAAGAATCTCACATTTGGTGGTCACTACGAGGGAAAATCTATTAAAGCAGCAAACAAATCAAACTATCAGAAAAACTTCAAAAAAAAAATTATTCAAAATCGACTCTACAATTGAAGTGTTTTTAAGTATTTAAAATATGAAAAAGAAGAATTAACGAGACCGAACAATAGTTCTAAAGTCGAATTCTTTTATTAAAGAAAGATTCCAAGGCTATTTATATTAGTTTGGGCAAGACCTGAGATTAAATGACAAGAGATAGTTACGACCGATATGATTTGACATGTATAAGAAAAATTTTATAAACTGATGTAAATAATCAACTGTTGAGATGAAAGTGAAACTTGGCTGTTCAGGGCAGTTGGTAATTATCAGGATCTATTCTTATTCAAACTCATTTGTAAAGATTTAGCTTAGAATGATAAGACTGTTATCTTATTGACATGTCAAAACATGACAACAATATCAGAACACTTATTAGCAACAATGAATACAGCAGGACAGAACGTGTTGGCCTCAATTAGGGCTAAATGAAAGATTTACCGTCCATCTTTTTGGAAGCTTGTAGCGGAGCTAACATTAAGAGTACTGACGTATTCTATACATCATTCGAAAGCCTTGGTTGTCTATTTTTAGATACTGTAACATTCGTTTTTAAAGAAGGCAATGTGCTGAAAATAATGAGGAAAGAAAATAGGCGCTATAGGCCGTCCATTCCTATCTTTGTTGACAACCGTCTAAGAAAATGCCACTGGTGATTAGGGCCAAGAGGTGCCCTTTATTTTTATCTCAGACGAAGATTCCAATAGCAAATCTGACGAAAATGATACCTCTGCTCCTAGTACAGCAGTGAAGAAACTCCGAACTGCTTAAAGTAAACAAATAAACCTTTCATTGCAACGATAAGGATACGAATGGATGGCCTATAGCGCCTATTTTCTTTCCTCATTATTTTCAGCACATTGCCTTCTTTAAAAACGAATGTTACAGTATCTAAAAATAGACAACCAAGGCTTTCGAATGATGTATAGAATACGTCAGTACTCTTAATGTTAGCTCCGCTACAAGCTTCCAAAAAGATGGACGGTAAATCTTTCATTTAGCCAAGTCATTATTTGGCAATGAACAATCTATTAAAAGTAGAAAAAGAACAAGAGCTTCTAAAAAGTTTTTTTTTATAAGGAGCCGAAGCTCAAGTTTATTAATATGACGATTAAGATCGAGTCACAGCTTTGTTTTTGGGTTTTTAAATTTTTGGAGGATTAACTTTTTTTTTTGGGTTTTGTGTGTTATAAATGAAGTTATGAAAGTAGAAAATGAAATTAAATAAAATTAAAATTTGAATTTGAGACGAAGTTAAACAAGAGACCAGTGTGGAAGTGCACGGTGTGAGCAGCCAGTTTGTACAAGAGTTTCGTGATGTAGTTGCCGAGAAAGTTTTTGAGAACTGTTGAGGATGACAGAAGTTTGAATAGGAATATTATCAAAAATGAACGCCCAGTGAGCGCGCCAAACAGAAAGCAAGGTGTGACCGATGATTGCAGCAGATGAAATATCAAGGCTGGATGCGGGGACGGGAGGGAACTTCAATTGGAATAGTGCATGGGCGACGGAAAAGGAAGAGAAGTATTGCGTTGGAAAGTGCTCGTTCCATATGCTTTGCCAAACAAGCAATTTTTGAGGGCACAGATAGAGGAAGTGTTCCAAAGTTTCTTCTTGATCAGGACAATTTAAGCAAGAGGGGGACGGAAAGATAGACGGGAGTAGTCGGTGAAGGTTGGATCTAGTAGGGAGTTTGTGGTGTAGTAGACGATACCAAACGTTCCTGCAAGAGTGGGAAAGGGGGATTTTCCAGAATTGACGCCAACCGTCTGGAGGCAGAGGAAAGAGGATCTTTGGACCACTGGTCGGAAGTATGCATAGTCGGAGGAATAATCTCGAGTTAAGACGCCGAGAGTTATCAACAGTAATTAACTTGCGGCTTAAAAGAAAAGGAGAGGCATCAACAGCAGAGGTGAGATCTGGCGTGAACGGGTGGGATCCGAGACTAGCATATTGCATAGGGTTGAATGGACGAACCAAGAAAGGGGCCAGAAGAATGTGATTTTTCCGCACTAGGCGAGGAAATTTCCTGGCAAGATATGGATGTACATGGAAATCCATGGCAGTTCGAGGACGAAGAAGATTGGAGTCGAGGTCTCTGATGTATGGTGAGGAGGAACGGAGTTGTCGGAGAGATCGATTCAAAGGCGTGTTGGGAACAGCGCAAAGACAAGCAGAAACTGGTAATTGCAGACATGTATTGGCAGAAGGAACCACTTGCTGATAATCGGCAGGAAGGATGTCTATCGCACCAAAAAGTAAAGCAAAAGGACTATCCAATCCACGTAGATGAGGAGGGCGCAGATCTGGAAAGAGAAAGGACAACCTGTAGTCAGCGAGAGGCCACGTACAGTAGGTCAAAAAAATGCTGCAAGGAATCCATTTTTCTCGGTTTTTGTAGCGCACATCCTGTTACAATGGCTCAAACTGCCTCTGTTCCCACGTAGTAAATTTCCTATACAGTGACCCACAAAATTGTTCCAATGTTTCGTAATTGAGATATTTGCAGATAAAAATTTGAGAATTAAAAGGAGATAGTACTTGAAAACTAGTGAATGAGTCTCTATGTAACCTCTTTATTAGATTTCAAGACGAGCGAGAGAACCCATTTAATCAAACTACGCCTTTATATAGGAAATAAAATTATTCAGGGACCGAAGTGAGTTCAAGATCAATTTTAGTATTGAGCTTGAACAATATAAATATTGTATATGGTTAATATTGTAAATGAGTCTTAGAGAATATGTAATATATAATATTATGTATTCAGTACTTGTTATTTTTTATATAAGATTTGAGTAATCTCATACGAATAATAAGTATTTAATGGGGTAAATACGACAGTAATTTTCTCTTCTAGAGCTTGTAGAACCATAGTTATTAAGCTAATGTACACCTTGTTGTATATCATTCAATAGCCAAAGTCATGTATAAGCAAAAGATGTGACGCAAATTCAGATTAAAACAGCGCCAACGGAGATAGAGGAGCTAAAAAACAAGCGGTGCATTGGGACAATTTTGTGGCACTTTTGAAAAAAAACAAAATGGTTTATTTATCTGATATTAATAGTCAGTCCAGCGTCCTTTGTTCTTGATACATTGTTTTATACGCTTAGGCATTGTTTCTATAACCTTTTGACACTCTTCCGGCTTCATTAAGTCATACCAAACTTTAGTTACTCGATCGTATAATTCATTCATGCCTTTTGGTGCTGTTTCACAATCATTTAGCCTTCTCTTTAATAATGACCACATATTTTCAATTGGATTCAAGTCAGGTGACTGTGCAGGCCACTCCAGGATGTTGTAGGATTGTTCTTTAAGGTATTCTTTTACTAATTTAGACGTATGTTTGGGATCATTGTCATGCTGGAAGACCACCTGATGTCTTTCTAGCCCTAGCTTATTGGTTCCATACTCAATTGTACGCTCCAGTTCATCCTCCAAAATCTCTTTGTACAATGTTTTATCCATGTTACCATTGATTTTGCACATCCAACCAACTCCAGCGTAAGTAATGGCACTCCACAGCATGATATTGCCTCCACCGTGTTTTACAGTCATCTTCACATGATGCGATTTTAGGCTTTCTCCGGATCGAATCCAAGTCCAGGTGCGTTCATCCGAATTGAATCTGTTGATTTTTGTCTCATCCGACCAAACAACACGTTTCCAATCATCTATTGTCCAATCCTTGTGAGCCATACACCAAGAAAGCCTCTTACGGATGTTTTTAGCACTAAGCAAAGGCTTCTTTGGCTTCTCAATCGCACCAAGACCGGCCTTGCGAAGGGTTCTGCACACGGTTTCGGCACTTACTTTTCTTCCGGTGTCTTTTTCTAGCTCCTTAGCCACCTTTGTTGCGCTAGACATGCGGTTTTTGGTCACTTGGCGCACACAATAACGCTCATCAGCCGCAGATAGCACCTTGGGCTGACCAGCTTTTGGCTTTTCAAGCCCAACGCAATGGGTTTTTCGGAGCCTCCCAACAGTACTCTTACTTAGGCCAGTAACACCTTCCACTTCCCGAACCGACTTACCTTGTTTAAGTAACGAAATTGCTCGAACAACTGTATCTTGAGAGACTTGTTTCATGTTGAGATATAATGGGCGAGTAATAAATCAGTAGGAGTTTAAAACTTCAGCAATGAGTAAAGATCAACTTAGAGTCATACGATGTGCATTTGTAAGCAGTTTGGTACATCTGTACAACTTGTGGGTCGATATTTCATCGCTTTTCGTTTTTTTTCAAAAGTGCCACAAAATTGTCCCAATGCACCGCTTGTTGTTTAGCTCCTCTATCTCCGTTGGCGCTGTTTTAATCTGAATTTGCGTCACATCTTTTGCTTATACATGACTTTGGCTGTTGAATGATATACAACAAGGTGTACATTAGCTTAATAACTATGGTTCTACAAGCTCTAGAAGAGAAAATTACGAAACATTGGAACAATTTTGTGGGTCACTGTATGTCGTGCAAAATTTGAAAGAGTTTAAGCCCTATTGGACAAGTATTGAAGGAAGTAAGGAGCGCGCAATTTGAAAATTTGAAAAAATGAAAATTTTCACAGAACAAACTTATTTATTAATATTTAGTTAGTCCTCCTTTTCTATTAATAATCTCTTGAGTTCTTTCCGGAATGTTATCTACATGTCCTTGGCAAAGATCTTTATGGAAGTCATTTCATATTTCATCAACTCGTTCCCAAAGCACATCCATGTTCTTTGCTCTATATTCGTAATAGTTGAATTTCAACTTCAATTGATGTCCTACGTGCTCGATTAAATTTAAGTCGGGGATCTAAGCTGGCCAATAGTTAACATAGCTCTCTTGGTGACTACATAACTAGGCTATTGTAGATTATGCCTTGTGCTTTGGGTCATTGTCATGCTAAAAGTAAATGTTGGACCAGTCGAAATTGTAGTACTTCATACTATCACGAAGCGTAGTGTTCAAAATATGCTAGTAAACACCCGAGTACAACTTTCCATCGTAAATTTAGCAAGCATATCCTGGTCCTTCAGAGATTATACAACCCCAGGGCATCATTTTGCTAGCTCCGTGATTGATTGCAAAATCCAGGTCATGATGTTGAAGAAGGTCACTTGGCCGTTTCCAATAGTGATCAGCATCATCAAAGCCCTATACGCTGAGCTTGGTCTCATTAAAGTACACTGTTTGCTGTCAGTCACTCATTGCCTAATCCTGATGCTCCTTGACCCGTTCTAACTGATGCTACGTATGCGTTTTTTTCTGAAATGGCTTCTTTTTTTCTATCAGAAAATGGAACTCCATTGATTTCAGTACGTTAATTTCTGACTGGTATGAGATATCATAGCCAAATCCAACCAGCTCCCGATACACCTCTTTAGAAGCCTTTAGAACCCATTCCATGACTTTTCTTTTGATTAACCGCTTCGTCACTTTGGAGACTACTGTAGGTCTACCACCTGTGTTTACTGTCCTACTTGAAAACAGCCGTCTAGAGTATCTACTAACAGTTGATTAATGTAATCCAGGCTCCTTGGAAATATCATACATTGATGTGGATGCGGTTAATGCCTGTTTGTGATCGTTTATTTTCTCCTCTGACAGTTATTTATGCATGCAATTGACAAGAGGGTAAAAAAGAGAAATAATTTAAACAAAGGAATATAAAATTTAAAATAAAGAAATTATAAGAGCTCTTAAATACAGATAGCATTCTAATCACGTCAAAAGTGAGAAAAATTGTGATGGCAACCGCTTGGGTCGTATTAAAATTGATTATTTCAAACATATGTAAACAAGTAAAAAATACCGGATGTTTAAAATACTACCTTTAGCAGTATCAAATTCCACCAATAACCATTGCCCATATCCGAAAATTGGCGAATAAATGCCCTTTCTATTGTGGCACAAACAGTCAAAGTTTGAGATAGTTTGGTGCAGTATCCATGGACAAGCAGCTGTAAAGGATGAATTTTGCAATTCCTTGCAGCATTTTTTTGACCTACTGTAACTGCTGATTGCATACAATAAAAGAATAACTTTTTTATCTCGTTTAATTTTGGAATAATCTGATAAATCAAACGTTATTTTAATTATGTGAAAGATTAGCAATATTCCTGACATTGGATTGGATTTGGTTATTTTAGTTGATACTTCTTCTTATCAAAGAACTCTCATGAATACAATACATATTCTAAAAGAACATGTTTAATTGGAATTGATTGTATGATCTTATTTAAATAAACTTGTATTTTATTTTATTTTAATTATGATCTTGTATTAAGACTTATATTTATTAATGTCAACTACCATCAGTTACCGTTCTACAACACCGTCCAAACATTTATCTCATTTTTCAATCGTGGCCCTTCTTGCTCCTCCACGGCTCTCATTCTCAACTCAATTGCCCCCACAAACCTTTACAAACTGCCACTATCCAAGGCTGGCTTTCTCGCTTGCTCCGCAAGTCAACTAGCGAGCCTAGGGTGAACGTTCGGTCTATTGCTTCCTCTCTGGCTCTTGTCTCGGGTATTCCACGAGAAGATGTTGTCAACATGGGTAACTGGTCCAACCCACAGGTTTTTGAAAACCACTACCGTCGTGAGCGCCTTTCCCTTTTTGACTTCACCAGCACTCTAATTCAAATTGAAGACTTACCTGACAATTAACACATTTATTACTTTTACTCTGGATCAGTAATCATATGACTTATTTTTGTATTCGAGTATCTCATCAAATTCTAGTAAAATTTATTCGTCACTTGAATTGCTCTATTAGACACGAGAATACAAAATAAGTCATATGATTTCCCCACCCCCCTTCTCCCTTTTATATACAGTAGCTTACAAAATTGTACAAGTGTTTTGCATTTTTGCTTCTGTAAGATTTATCGATACCAAAACGATAAATAAGCTACAGCATGCTCTACATCATTCAAAAGTATAGCTTCTTGGGTTTCCTTTGGTACTATTTAGTCGGCGATAACTTCATTTTGGATGGAGCTATGGTCGCTTACAAATGCCGACTACACTTGTACAGTTTGGGGACCGCTTCAAATATTTCAATATCAGCTTATAATCTTGCTCGTCACAGAGTGTAAGCCACCAAAAAAGATTTTTTTTTATTCTTCAATGCTAAAAGTATCTTTTTCTTTCTTTTTCTGCCATTTTTCTTACACCTACAGGAACTAACTGCTATATAAAAGTGTACCAACGTCCAATATGCAACTTATCAGTGAAGATCTCCGTAATCGTATCATCAGCTGCTTAAAAAACGGATACTCTATATCAAAAACAGTGAAAACAACTGGAGCAAGCCGTGGAACTGTTCAGAATGTTCGAAAAACAATAAAAAACGAAGTAAAGAGCATTAAAGCAGGTCGCCCCAAGTTACTCAGCAGCAGGGATGATCAGTATTTAGTCCGATTAGTAACTGTTAAAGGTCAAGAGAATGCAGTAGAAGCCAGGAACACACTCGAAAATGACTTGCAAAAGATTGTATCAGCCCAAACAGTGCGAAGATCGTTGCGTAGGTCTGGTTTAACCTCTTTTGTTAAGTCTCAAAAACCATTGCTCAGTGAAGTAAACAGACGAAAGCGATTGGACTGGGCTCTTAATCACGTTGACTGGACCATAGAAGACTGGAAACGCGTGATTTGGTCTGATGAGACTAAAGTAAATCGTTTTGGATCGGATGGTAAGGTGTATGCATGGAAGCAACCAAATGAGAAGCTTAAAAGAAGGCATGTAAAGCAAACCGTAAAACATGGTGGAGGATCACTTATGGTTTGGAGCTGTATTAGCTGGTACGGGGTTGGGTATATTGTCGACGTAGGCAAGAATATGGACAAGAGCGTTTATTTATCTGTATTGCAAGATGATTTGGTGAAGCCTATGACTGACTAGTGTAAAGAAAATGGCCTGAGAATGACTGATTTTGAATTTATGCAAGATAACGGTCCGAAGCATAAGTCCAAAATCGTATCTGAGCAGTTGTCTAAACAGGATTTTACAACAATGGAGTGGCCTCCACAGTCTCCAGACTTAAATCCAATTGAAAACATGTGGAATACCTTAAAAAAACGCTTGTTTAAACAGTATGATTGTCCTCCTGCCTCTATGGATGAACTATGGACTCGTACGTTCGAGACTTGGTACGAAATTACCGAAAAAGAATGTCAAAATTATATTGAAACTATGCCTCAACGATGTATTGACATTATAGAGAACAAGGGTCTTTGGATCAACTTTTAATGCACACATTTAAATAAAAACTTTATTCTAAAACATCGGTTCCAAAATTGTACAAGTGTAGTCGGCATTTGTAAGCGACCATAGCTCCATCCAAAATGAAGTTATCGCCGACTAAATAGTACCAAAGGAAACCCAAGAAGCTATACTTTTGAATGATGTAGAGCATGCTGTAGCTTATTTATCGTTTTGGTATCGATAAATCTTACAGAAGCAAAAATGCAAAACACTTGTACAATTTTGTAAGCTACTGTATATATTATACTTCGAGCTTAGGATCTTTGTTGTTATCAACTTTATTAACTTTATTTTCGAACTTGTACTACTTAATATACAGTAAAATAAAAATTTTTAAATCTAATTAAACTCATCTTCTTTTCATTCGACCTTGTCACTACACACTTGGATTTACACCGTCGTAGCTACACATGACTAATGAACTCAATAACTCGACTACACCACCTGCATGGGCCAACGCTTTACTCCAGCGTTTGGAACACTTGGAATCGCGTATTTCTTCGAGCAATTTGCTTAGCGAAGATCCTAATGTTATTGTCAGAGCACTTGGATCTGATTTCACTCCTACCGTCGATATGTTGGAACAACACCCTTACATTTCGGAAGACTTCTTTCGTCGGCCACTGGACGAAAATCAACGCCGTCGCTATCTTTTCGAGTATCCAAAGAACACGTTACGACAGTAGGAACCGCCAAAGCTCAATAGTGTTCAGCTCACCCAGTAGGCTAAACTTGTGGATTCACAACTCAGCAACATTCAATACCGCCTTTCCGGCATTACCCGTCCTCTGGATTGGTTTACCTACCAGTTGCATCAAAACAGGTGGGATCACCACACTCTTCAACAGCAATCGCAAGACATTGTGGCTGTTATTCACGAGCTTCTATCTGACCTGGCTTCACATCAAGTTGTTGGAATAATTGTTCGAATGTTTTGCAATTTTATACATTTTGCTTTGTATCTCTGCAGTCAGATAAGATAGAGCTACGTACAATACCTCATTAGAAAGCTACAGCTGTCGGATATAACACGTAAAAAGCTAGGGTTACGGAATTACTTCCATATATAGTAAGATCAAATTGCGTCAAGCATATGCATTCGAACAATTTTTCCAACTTAATGCATTCTATAATGATGATATCGTTATCTCTTGTGACATCACAAATACAGCATTACTGAATGATGTAATAATGAAACAACTCTTTTGCTTTTAGTCAGAGCTTAAAATACATAAATAAGGCTGGTTTATACAGTGTTTCCCTTCTATCTCGTACAGACTATACTTCTTTATATCATGGTACATACTTTATCTCGTAGCAAGCAAGAAAGCATCCGGTCGCTGTTGAAAAAGGGTTTATCATACCCAGAAATCATGAAACGTGTTCCAGGAGTATCAAGGTCCACTTTGAGCAAGTACAAGGGCTTGTATACACCTGAACGTACTCGAGGTCATGCTGGTAGAAAGACTACTATAAGCTCAACAACAAAGAATTACCTGAAGAGAGAGCTTGTAAATGGTTCACTTAAGACTGCAAAGGGCGTATGGTCATATTTAAACAGTATTGGTCATAAGATAGGCTATTTTGGTACAGTAAAAATGCTTCACAGTATGGGTTTCAATGCCCAAATTAAGAAGAAAAAGCCTCTCCTCAAAAAATGTTACATGGTGTAAAGATTGAGCTTTACTTTAAAAAAATAAAATAAAAAAGAATAGAACAAAGAAATACATTTAGAGTCTCTTTATTCTAAAAGAATTCGAATATCCTTTTTTAATCTACACTACTTCTAGGGCTTTATATACGAGTTGGGTTTTCCCATTCTATTTGAGATGACTGATGTTTGATTACTTGATACTTGATAGTTGGTACCTGGGAAAGGCTTAGGGAAATTGTCTCCTTTATTTTCCTATTATTACATTGGACTTCCATTTATGGTTTCTTTTTATGGGTTACTCATTGTTATCCCAGCTACCGTTCTTTAAGGTCTTTATGCAGCGCTTATTCCTTATTGGGCTTATACTGGATTCCTATGAAAGTGGTATTTTGTATTTATTCTTATTATCGAAGTGATGCGACTACTTTGTATTCTTATACTTTATGCCTAATAGTCAAATCACTACACATGGAAGCTAGAATAAAATGGGCTAAAGCTCACAACGTCTGGACAGAAGATGACTGGAGACGTATGGTGCTTTCTGATGAGACCAAGCTTAATGTTTTGGGTTCAGATGGTTGTAAGTACTTTTGGAAAAGACCCGGTGTCAAATTGCAGCCTCATCATCTTGACCTTACAGTCAAAGGAGGAGCTGGTAGTGTAATGCTTTGGGGTTGTATAACGTGGGATGGTCCTGGATATGCCTGCGCAATTAAGGATGGTACTATGAAAGCATCAGATTATGTTCATATCCTGTCAACTACACTGATGGACAATCTTGTTTAGGATAGGGGGGTTTTAAGTAAAAGTAGTATAACAACAAAGATAAAGAAATACTATTAGAACTTGGTATCTCTTTATTAAGTTAAGATAACTAAGATTGAATATGATAAATTCTACATGTAAAAAGTGAGAGTATTTATAGACATGATACGGATAAAGAATTAGGACAGATTTATGATCAATTCGACAGAATAGATGATTACTATTTCTAATTATTAGTTTAGCCTGTTCCTAGCTTGTATTGTCAATTATGCTATTGGGATGGTTTCAGATAACTCTGGATGTAGGACTATTTAAGGAGACGGTACGGATGAATATAAAATCCTCTAGTTCCGTGATTGGATATTACGGCTAATAATAATATCTCAGTTAGGATAAATGTTTACATGACTTAATGATGATCCGGTAAGTAATTGTCATTCCTTATTCAACATGCTCATATCATCAATAAACTATATTACAACCACGCCATCATTTGACTGTGTGAAGTTAATATGAATAAAGCTTAATATAAAAATCTAATCAAAGTCTTTTATTGATCTGTGTTGGGAATAATGTTATAAATGATTCCAAAGTTATGTCAACATATTATTTAGGATCATATGAGATTCCTTTTACTAAAATAAAGTGACTATAATCTTATGTATCCTTAACAACGTCTCTACAGGGCCGTTTGTATCTAGCTCCACCATGGAACCTACTGCTACCAACGCTCCAACGTCTTATAAAAACCACTCAGGCAGCCACACTGATCACGCCGGACTGGCCGACAGTACCTTGGTACCCACTGTTGTAGAACAGTAACTGATTGTAGCTGACATTAATAAATATAAGTCTTAATACAAGATCATAATTAAAATAAAATAAAATATAAGTTTATTTAAATAAGATCATACAATCAATTCCAATTAAACATGTTCTTTTAGAATATGTATTGTATTCATGAGAGTTCTTTGATAAGAAGACGTATCAACTAAAATAACCAAATCCAATCTAATGTCAGGAATATTGCTAATCTTTCACATAATTGAAATAACGCGTAAAATAACGTTATTCAAATCAGTGAGGAATTCCCAGAGTAAAAGATAATCTATGACAGACATACAAAAGAACAAATGAAAAGTTTTCATAATCATAATTAGAGATAACACTTGCTAAAGTACCTGAATATTAGAAGAACGATAACAATAGAAGATATCAAGCCACTCACTCAATAAGATATAAATACCTGCCTTCAATTAGAATAATTTTTACTAAAAAAACTTAAACTGAAATAAAGATCAGTCTCAAAAAGTACCCAAACTGTTTCTTGATCTTTGTTTTTACCTTTTCTTTTACTACTTAAACCATTATACAACACCCACTGGTTCTTCAGTTAACAACACGTCCACCTCTTACATTGGCAGCACCCATAGTGAACTGGGAAAACGGCGACGTCTCTCACTTCAATCGGAAGACAGCGATCTGGAAATTTCTGGCCTGGGACATACCGTCAAGAAACGCATCACCACCACTTTAGGGGACAACGCAGCAAAAATCATTAACTGTCGCTCCACCAACTCACCCTCCGCGAAACAGCACGCCTTTAGACGAAAAGCTTTTGTAACATGGTGTGCACTTCGGATATCGACGACTCTTCTCCCTCGGTCTTCGCTCTTCTCAATTATCTCGCGGATAATTTTAAAGCTAAAAAGTGGAAACCGTCGACAGTCGTTGCATACGCTGCTTCAATACTTCTACAATACCCATCGTCGGAACAAACTGTTGTAGAACAGAGTCTGATCATAACGGACATTGAATAATCACAACTAAAAGAAGTATATTAAAATTGATAAAAGATAATAATTTAAATCTTTATTAAATAAAATATATTCTTCTTCTTTTTATATTAAACTATCACTATTAGATTCATTCTATAAAGTAAACATGAACACTAAATAAGCCATGATCTTTATTATTCATCATTTCTGTAAATGAATAATAATGGATCAGGTACCTAGTCAACTTTGTTGTATAATGGTTTAAATAATAAAGGAAAAGGTAAAAACAAAGATCAAGAAACAGTTTGGGTACTTTTTGAGACTGATCTTTATTTCAGTTTAAGTTTTTTTAGTAAAAATTATTCTAATTGAAGGCAGGTATTTATATCTTATTGAGTGAGTGGCTTGATATCTTCTATTGTTATCGTTCTTCTAATATTCAGGTACTTTAGCAAGTGTTATCTCTAATTATGATTATGAAAACTTTTCATTTGTTCTTTTGTATGTCTGTCATAGATTATCTTTTACTCTGGGAATTCCTCACTGATTTGAATAACGTTATTTTACGCGTTATTTCAATTATGTGAAAGATTAGCAATATTCCTGACATTAGATTGGATTTGGTTATTTTAGTTGATACGTCTTCTTATCAAAGAACTCTCATGAATACAATACATATTCTAAAAGAACATGTTTAATTGGAATTGATTGTATGATCTTATTTAAATAAACTTGTATTTTATTTTATTTTAATTATGATCTTGTATTAAGACTTATATTTATTAATGTCAACTACAATCAGTTACTGTTCTACAACAAACTTTGATATGACTGGAGGCATTTCATATAAATATATCTTTCCTCTCAATGAAGACGGGACAACTCTCCCAGATCAGTTAAAGAACAATAAGATCTATAAAAACAACGAATTAAAAATTTTCATAATCGATTCAGTGATCACTATTCAATCAAACGTGTCAATGATTGGATCTACGCTCATAACTACTCATTTACCCGCCAACTGATAGAAGAATATAAATAGTAGACTTTGTAATGTTTTCTTTTTAATAGAAAAAGATTGTCTTAAATAAAGTTCAGTCTCAAAAAGTATTCTTTTGGTTTATCTTTGTTATTTCTTTTACTTTACCAGAACATAACACAAACTACTATTCGTGAATCTTATGAATACAAGGAATTTTTCAAGGCTATCCGCGACAACTCTATTCTCCCGTTACGTTCCTGGGACTATGATTGTTAAGGATACATAAGATTATAGTCACTTTATTTTAGTAAAAGGAATCGGATATGATCCTGAATAGTATGTTGACATAACTTTGGAATCATTTATAACATTATTCCCAACACAGATCAATAAAAGACTTTGATTAGATTTTTATATTAAGCTTTATTCATATTAACTTCACACAGTCAAATGATGGCGTGGTTGTAATATAGTTTATTGATGATATGAGCATGTTGAATAAGGAATGACAATTACTTACCGGATCATCATTAAGTCATGTAAACCTTTATCCTAACTGAGATATTATTAGCCATAATATCCAATCACGGAGCTAGAGGATTTTATATTCATCCGTACCGTCTCCTAAATAGTCCTACATCCAGAGTTATCTGAAACCATCCCAATAGCATAATTGACAATACAAGCTAGGAACAGGCTAAACTAATAATTAGAAATAGTAATCATCTACAGTAAGGGACAAAATCAGTCCGTTTTTTCGTTTTTTCGCAATGCCTCTCCGAGAATTAATTTTAGAGCTCCGCTTTGCTGACACTAAATACGCATGTAGACTAGACAAAAATATTGGTGTAACCTAATTGCTTCTAGCTGCATTTCTTCTGTATTTATGGCGGAAAAAGTGATTTTCCGTGATTGCTGCTAACGCCCGATTTTGCATTAGGTCCCGTATCTCCAGAAACAGTCACTGGATTGACTTGAAATTTAGTTTGGTATGTCTTATGACGTCAGTGAACGCTTACGCGTTCTCATATTTTAGCTCATTTTATTTTTTTACATTTTTTCTTTTTCCCCATTTACCTCATCTCAGATTAGCCAAACACGCCATGACAGCAAAGAATGCCGACAAACATGCCCAAATTGAAAACATGATGAACCACTCCATTCCATGGGATGTAATTCAAAAGAAAGTAGGCTGTGGAAAGTCCATGATTCGAAGAATTTCAAGGAAAACCAAGATGCAGTCAAAAAATAGCGCGGGTAGACATCGTTTACTCACACCTACTTCAGACTGTTGTCGTATTTACCCCATTAAATACTTATTATTCGTATGAGATTACTCAAATCTTATATAAAAAATAACAAGTACTGAATACATAATATTATATATTACATATTCTCTAAGACTCATTTACAATATTAACCATATACAATATTTATATTATTCAAGTTCAATACTAAAATTGACCTTGAGCACACTTCGGTCCCTGAATAATTTTATTTCCTATATAAAGGCGTAGTTTGATTAAATGGGTTCTCTCTCTCGTCTTGAAATCTAATAAAGAGGTTACATAGAGACTCATTCACTAGTTTTCAAGTACTATCTCCTTTTAATTCTCAAATTTTTATCTGCAAATATCTCATTTTTTTGAATGAATTCTTCTATTAATCAATCCCCTTCTAAAAACGTTGAAAAGGATTCAGCTGACGAAGTAGCTAAGTCCTTGGATAGAATGGATCTTGAAACTCTCGAAAGTAGAGCATCAAACTCATCCATCCATCCTCGTGATGATCCATCCATCGAAACTGATGTTGAGATGGATGAAGCTACTAACTCTTCCCCTGCTGTTCCTTCTTCAGACCCTCCTAATTATTTGGAGAGGTTGATGGTTCAAAAAACCATGTTCTTTGATTTAATTGAAAAATTAAACAATAATAAAGCGAGTTTTATTTTAGAAAATAAGCTAACTTTACTTGAAGAAAACGAGAAGCAATTGAGTTATGCTGTATCAGCTTTAAATGATGTTAACGCTCTTATTGCTTCCCAGTTTGAATTACGTAATCATGAGTTGAAGGGCAGTGGATCTAAAAATTCATCACCCAAGGATAGACTAATCCCAAGCCGTGAAATCCCAAGGTTCAATGTCAACCCTACTGCTAGTGCTCTGTATCAGCTCACTCTTCGGGAAGGTGATAAAAACGTCAATCCAAGTAATGAACCATCTTTGGATATGTTTATTAGAGATTTCCAAAGAAAGTTCTTGGATTATGATGTATCTATAGAGGATCATTGGTTGCACTACCTGGAAGTTTCGTTTGAAAAGTCTGACAGTGATACCGACCATGATTGGTTCGAACGATTCATCAAAAGACGTTGTATGGACAAGAAAACCGCTTTGAATTGGGATCAGGCAAAAGAAGTCTTGAAACAACGCTTCGATCTTGCTTCACAAACTACACCAGAAATGTGGTTTAAAAACCTTATCAATTTCAGGCAAGAACGTTGTGAAACTTTGACCCAAGCAATGGATCGATATCGTCTTTTCTCTCTTGGTGCAAAGGTCAATATGCATGATAACACTTTCTTGATTGGACATTTCGTTTCGAGGCTTCACACTGTCAAGTTTCAAGAAATGGTCCAAGCTACTATTACAAGAAATCTTCCCTCTCTTGTCTCTGCTAGCTCCAATACCAATGGAGAGAGTGTTTATTCAACTCGCAACTTGCCTATTCCTCTGCCTAAGGAATGGAATGTTCTTGAGTCAATTCTCATTAAAGAAATGGCTAACTTGGAATCTGCTTTGTTGAACATCCTTAAGGATAAGAAAAAGGAAGAAAATACCAAAAAACTTGGTGAACATGATGATAACGCCAATACTAAAAAAAGAAAAATGGTACATCAAAGTGAACATATAAACCAAAAAGTTTCCAAATCGTCTGTTGAATTTCAGCAAGAAATTGCAGATTTAAAGAAGCAAGGTGTATGCACATTTTGTAAGACTGCCAAGTACTCTCCTGGTCATTACTCATCTTGTTCTGTAAGACTTGAATATGTCAAAAGAAAACATGGCAAACAAATTGTAAGTAATTCTTCTAAAGGAAATGACAAAACTGTTAGCAATTTAGAGTTATCCAACTCGATCACTAGCATTAGTCAAACAAATAAATCTCCTAAAAACAGAGTTACTGATTTATCTTTATCTCCTAGTAATAATGAATCTACCTCGCAATCTTATGAATTAAATGAATCATCCGATGACGAATTTGAATTTTTATATAAACATTATGACAGAAATATAATCTGTTCAAATAAAAATATAAATGCTAATTTTGATGAAGAGTATAACAAAAATGTCTTTGCCATTCGTAATAATAAAGTTGGAGAAGATGATAGTCTATTCGAATCGGATAATGTGGCTTATTCGCCTGTTACTCCAATCACGCTTAATAATGTGAACACTTATGGTATCATAGATACTGGTGCACGTGTTTCTGTCATGAATAAAAAATTCGCAATAGACAATAATATTAAATTTCATTCAGTTCCTGGTAACCTAGTTTTAGCAAATGGCGACCAAATTCCCAGAATGAGATCTGTTGACTATGTGAATGTCGAATACGACAACATTGACTACATTATTAAACATAAGTTTGATATTATTGACGATCATGCTTCCTCTTACAACTGTAAAATTCTTATTGGAACAGATTTGCTTCCTAAACTTTCCATTCATTTAATGAATGTAGCAGTCAAACATAAAAGTACTGAAAAAGAATTAGACGACTCTATTCTAGATAAAGCTTATAAACCAAATATTTCACGAGCCGGTACAGAAAAAGAACAAAAAGTTTTTGATATGGCTATTAAACCATACATCGAAGCAAACAAAAAATTAAATAAGAATTCTTTATGTAATATTAAAGAGGCTGTTTTACATCTCCCAACGCCAAAAGATTATGTTGCCAATATAAAACAATATCCAATAGCATATACTTTACAGCCTAAAGTAATGGATATAATAAATAGTTGGTTAGATGAAGGTATTATCATTCCAGCAACTCCATCTGGATGGAATCTGCCTATGACAGTAACTCATAAAAAAAATCTAGACGGCACTAAGACTGATAAAATTCGATTAGTGTTGGATCCTAGAATGTTAAATAAGGTCTTACCAGTTGATAATCATCAACTTCCATTAATTAACGATATATTCAATTCTATGTCTGGTGCAGTCATTTTTAGCACGTTAGATCTAAAATCTGCATTTAATCAGTTTCCTGTAAATAAGGATGATCAAATTAAAACTACTTTTACTGCGCCCAATAATTTACAATATATGTATAGAGGTGCTCCTTTTGGAATATCTACAATAAGTCAGCTATTCTCTCGTATAATGTTAACATTATTTAAAGATCTTCCTTATGTAAAATGTTTTGTGGATGATATCTGTATATTCAGTTCATCTATACATGCACATTTTCTTCATGTTAAAAAAGTGCTGCAAATATTAACTGATGCTAATTTAAAAATTAATTTTGAAAAGACCTATTTGGCAAAATCAGCCGTTTATTTATTGGGATATTCTATTTCTGCCTCAGGAAAGCAGATTGATGCCCGAAAATTAACAAATATATTCGATTGGCCTCGTCCTACTACTCAAAAGCAAGTGCAAAGTTTTCTTGGATTTGTCAACTATTTTAGACAACATACTCCTAACGCTGCACTTCTCATGGCTCCCTTAGATGCTTTGCGTTGTCATGATGAAAAAGTTAAAGGTCCTTTCGAATGGACAAAAGAGCATCAAATGCACTTTGATAGTATCAAGCACATTTTGTCTTCAGAATTGATGTTATCCCATCCTGATCTGTCAAAACCATTTTGTATTGCTACTGATTCATCAGATTACAGTACTGGTTGTTGCTTATATCAAGAGTTCGAAGTGACTAAACCTAATGGCGAAATATCTAAAATCAAAAGATATATTGGTTTCATGTCCCGTTCCCTGTCAAGAAGCGAAAAACGTTATAGTGTTACAATGCGTGAATTGCTTGGTGTAGTTTATGCCTTAACCCAATTTCATAAATTCATATGGGGCACACGATTTACTTTATACACTGACCATAAAGCTTTATGCTATATTCATTCCCAAAAGAATGCCAATAGTATGCTTATTAAATGGCTTGACGTCATTCTTGACTATAACTTTAGTGTCATTCATGTTCCCGGCTTGGAAAATGTCTTACCTGACAAACTATCCAGATTATATCCGCCAAAGGATACGTTCGAGCATGAAAGTGATATTAAAAAAGGCAAAAGATTATCCTCATATAGACAGAATCATGCTATTTCTGAGACAATTAATACAAAGAAAAAACATCGAGCTTATTCTAAATACAATGCTGCTATAAACATTATTTCAGTAATTCAAGAAACTACAACTTCTGATGCACAAAAGGACATCATACAAGTTAAAGAAAATACTGATATAAGAGATATTGATTATAACATTAATGATCAATACTTGTTTTATGTACAATCTGCACAGCCATTATATTCGGATTATCTTACACCTCCTTTGGCTGAACACCAACAGTTACTTATAGATGCCCATAATAAAATTGGTCACTATGGTGCTGAACAAATGGTCAAACGTCTCCATAATGACGGTATCCATTGGCCTAACTTGATAGATGATTGCATTAAATTCATTAAGCAATGCAAAGATTGTATGAAGCATAATATAGAAAAAAGAGGCTTTCATCCTCTACGTAGCATTTATAGCTACTATCCTGGTGATCATTATGCTATTGATCTTGGTGGTCCTATGCATACTACCTCCGTTTACAATAATAATTATTTTATGGTTATTATCGATGTTTGCACACGCTTTTGTATACTTCGTGCTCTACCTGATAAAAGATCAGATACAATTTTACGTTCTCTTATTGACGTGTTCTCAACTATGGGTTTTCCTACAAAACTCCAAAGCGATAATGGAACAGAGTTTAAGAACTCGCTCTCCAAAGATTTAGCTGATGCTATGGGCTATGATCATCGATTCATCACTCCTCTACACCCATCTGCTAATGGAATTAGTGAACGTACTGTACAATCAGTCAAAAAATTACTGGCTAAAGCCACACATGGTGTTGGCAATGATTGGGATTTATATCTTCCATCTATTCAACTTGCTATGAATAATCGTATATCCAAACGGTTAAATTCAACACCTTTCTCTCTTATGTTCGCACGTAAAATGAACGAACCTTATGGTTTTCGATCTGACAAAGATAAGCTCAAAGAAGTTAAAGATAAACCACCAATGTCTCATGAAGAGCTCATGAAACGCATTGATTATATGACTGATATTGTATTCCCAGCTATCGTTAATAAAACCAAAGCACAAATCGAACTTGAACAAGCAAAGTTCAATGATTCTCATAGGCTTGTTGATTATGCACCTGGCTCTCATGTCATGGTTCGTATTCCAAATAAATCTGGTCAACTCGCTCCTGCTTACGAAGGACCATATACTGTCGTACGTAAAAATAAAGGAAATGCCTACATCTTACGTGACGAAACTGGTGTCCTTATGCCTCGTGCCTACACTTCCGTTGAGCTGAAATTAATCTCTAATGAAGAAGTTATCGAACTGGATGATGAAGGTAATGAAATCATAAATTTCGAAATCGAAGCAGTTATAAACCATCGTGGCCCTCCAAAAAACCGTGAGTACCTTGTACGTTGGAAAAACTATAGCAGTGAGTGGGATGAATGGCTATCTGCAGATAAGTTTAATGACCCTAACACACTACGCAATTATTGGAAAAATCTTGGTAAAAAATATATTCCTCCAAAAAATGCTCCAATTACCAATTCTCCATCTTCATCTGAACTACTAAAATCCACTCCATCTGGTACTATAAGTACTGCTATGAAACATTTCTCTTCTGATGATGAAAATAATTCTAATTTGGTTGATAAAAAATCCACAATTAAATCTAATGTTGGCTCTTCAGCACGGCCTGTTAAAAGAACTCGTCGTAATAAACCTCCAACTAACAACGCTTGTGATACTCCTTCCACAGCCACTCGTTCCAGTAAACGACTTAAATCTCTTCATAAGTAAATTACTTTTCATTTACAAAAAAAAAAAAAAAAAAAAAAAAAAAAAAAAAAAACCAAAATAGTCACGAGATTTTCATTAAGGTAATCTCATACTGGTCGGGGGCTATGTCGTATTTACCCCATTAAATACTTATTATTCGTATGAGATTACTCAAATCTTATATAAAAAATAACAAGTACTGAATACATAATATTATATATTACATATTCTCTAAGACTCATTTACAATATTAACCATATACAATATTTATATTATTCAAGTTCAATACTAAAATTGACCTTGAGCACACTTCGGTCCCTGAATAATTTTATTTCCTATATAAAGGCGTAGTTTGATTAAATGGGTTCTCTCTCTCGTCTTGAAATCTAATAAAGAGGTTACATAGAGACTCATTCACTAGTTTTCAAGTACTATCTCCTTTTAATTCTCAAATTTTTATCTGCAAATATCTCATCTTTTATTTAATATCGTGTGTAACCGCCTTTAGCTTTAATAACTGCTCTACAACGAGCTGACATACTCTTGATATATGCTTGGCATTGCTCTTTGATAAAAGAGTTCCATTCTTTCTCGATTCTAGACCAGAGATCATGCACTCCTTTAGCCCTACCTTCATATAAGCTCAGCCTCAGCTTTAAATGGTGCCAGAGATGTTCTATATGATTCAAATCGGGACTTTGAGCTGGCCAATTGAAAGTATGCTCTTCTTTAAACCCATTTTCCTTAAACCAAGCACGAGCAAGCTTTGATGTGTGCTTAGGATCGTTGTCTTGTTGAAAATAAATAGCTTCCTGTTCGTAACCATAGTAGGGAGGAAACCAAAGCAGCTAGAGATATAAGACTAGGCTTATCTGAAAGCGCATCTGATGCCTCCTTTGACTTTAAAAAACCAGATCGATCAGTCAATCCAAAAACAATTACTCGTACTTTCAAACGCAAAGGTCTAAAATCCGCTAAAAAAAAGACGGCACTTCCACTTAGTAATGACAGGCAAAAGGCGCGATATGATTGGGCAAAGGCTCATAAAGACTGGTCCGAGACTGCTTGGGAACGCGTTGTCTTTTCTGATGAGACAAAGATCCAAAAAAGAGGGTCTAATGGTCTAGAATACGCTTGGAAAGAGGATAATGCACCTTATCGAGACCATCACTACAAGAGGAAACATGCTTATGGAGGAGGCGGGGTTATGCTTTGGAGTTGCATAATTATACATGGAGGGGGCTACATGTCCTGGCTACAAAGTAATGTAAATGGTGAGCTATACACATCAGTACTTGAGGAGGAATACAAGGAAACATTGAAGTACTATGGCCTGCAAAGTAGTGACATGATCTTTCAACAAGATAATGCAAGCATCCATTGTGCTTCAGCTCCTTCAAAATGGTTCCAAAAGAACAAGGTTAAGCTACTGAGTTGGCCAGCATACTCTCCTGACCTTAACCCAATTGAAAATGCATGGGCCATGCTTAAAAAGAGGGAACAGATGACAAGACCACCCCCTTCCGTGATTGAGGCTGACCAAGCATTTTTTGTCCGGGTTTCGAAGCTTTGGTATGACCTAGCAACTCCAGAGAACTGTAGAAACCTGATTCACTCCATGTCCCGTCGAGTTCGGGACGTAATCCAGCGTAAGGGCCGCGATACCAAGTACTAATCGAAATTCAAAAAAATAAAAATTCATTATTTTCAATATATCTTCTTATAACATGTCGGAAAATAAAAAATACTATTTCCGACAAATATTGTCAAATTTGTTGAAGTAAGAGGCAAATTTTTCGTCAGCAAAGCGGAGCCCTAAGTTAAGTTCCCGGCGAGGCATTGCGAAAAAACCAAAAAACGGACTGATTTTGTCCCTTACTGTATTCTGTCGAATTGATCATACAGTTGTTGGAATAATTGTTCGAATGTTTTGCAATTTTATACGTTTTGCTTTGTATCTCTGCAGTCAGATAAGATAGAACTACGTACAATACCTCATTAGAAAGCGACAGCCGTCGGATATAACATATAAAAAGCTAGGGTTACGGAATTACTTCCATATATAGTAAGATCAAATTGCGTCAAGCATATGCATTCGAACAATTTTTCCAACTTAATGCATTCTATAATGATGATATCGTTATCTCTTGTGACATCACAAATACAGCATTACTGAATGATGTAATAATGAAACAACGCTTTTGCTTTTAGTCAGAGCTTAAAATATATAAATAAGGATGGATTTTGCAGCGTTTCCCTTCTATCTCGTACAGACTATACTTCTTTATATCATGGTACATACTTTATCTCGTAGCAAGCAAGAAAGCATCCGGTCGCTGTTGAAAAAGGGTTTATCATACTCAGAGATTATGAAACATGTTCCAGGGGTAGCAAGGTCCACTTTGAGCAAGTACAAGGGCTTGTATACACCTGAACGTACTCGAGGTCATGCTGGTAGAAAGACTACTATAAGCTCAACAACAAAGAATTACCTGAAGAGAGAGCTTGTAAATGGTTCACTTAAGACTGCAAAGGGCGTATGGTCATATTTAAACAGTATTGGTCATAAGATAGGCTATTTTGGTACAGTAAAAATGCTTCATAGTATGGGTTTCGATGCCCAAATTAAGAAGAAAAAGCCTCTCCTCAAAAAATGTCACATGGAAGCTAGAATAAAATGGGCTAAAGCTCACAACGTCTGGACAGAAGATGACTGGAGACGTATGGTGCTTTCTGATGAGACCAAGCTTAATGTTTTGGGTTCAGATGGCTGTAAGTACTTTTGGAAAAGACCCGGTGACAAATTGCAGCCTCATCATCTTGACCTTACAGTCAAAGGAGGAGCTGGCAGTGTGATGCTTTGGGGTTGTATGACGTGGGATGGTCCTGGATATGCCTGCGCAATTGAGGATGGTACTATGAAAGCATCCGATTATGTTCATATCCTGTCAACTACACTTATGGACAGTTGAGATATTTGCAGATAAAAATTTGAGAATTAAAAGGAGATAGTACTTGAAAACTAGTGAATGAGTCTCTATGTAACCTCTTTATTAGATTTCAAGACGAGAGAGAGAACCCATTTAATCAAACTACGCCTTTATATAGGAAATAAAATTATTCAGGGACCGAAGTGTGCTCAAGGTCAATTTTAGTATTGAACTTGAATAATATAAATATTGTATATGGTTAATATTGTAAATGAGTCTTAGAGAATATGTAATATATAATATTATGTATTCAGTACTTGTTATTTTTTATATAAGATTTGAGTAATCTCATACGAATAATAAGTATTTAATGGGGTAAATACGACATAGCCCCCGACCAGTATGAGATTACCTTAATGAAAATCTCGGGACTATTTGGGGTTTTTTTTTTTTTTTTTTTTTTTTTTTTTTTTTTAGCAAATGAAAAGTAATTTACTTATGAAGAGATTTAAGTCGTTTACTGGAACGAGTGGCTGTGGAAGGAGTATCACAAGCGTTGTTAGTTGGAGGTTTATTACGACGAGTTCTTTTAACAGGCCGTGCTGAAGAGCCAACATTAGATTTAATTGTGGATTTTTTATCAACCAAATTAGAATTATTTTCATCATCAGAAGAGAAATGTTTCATAGCAGTACTTATAGTACCAGATGGAGTGGATTTTAGTAGTTCAGATGAAGATGGAGAATTGGTAATTGGAGCATTTTTTGGAGGAATATATTTTTTACCAAGATTTTTCCAATAATTGCGTAGTGTGTTAGGGTCATTAACACTTATCTGCAGATAGCCATTCATCCCACTCACTGCTATAGTTTTTCCAACGTACAAGGTACTCACGGTTTTTTGGAGGGCCACGATGGTTTATAACTGCTTCGATTTCGAAATTTATGATTTCATTACCTTCATCATCCAGTTCGATAACTTCTTCATTAGAGATTAATTTCAGCTCAACGGAAGTGTAGGCACGAGGCATAAGGACACCAGTTTCGTCACGTAAGATGTAGGCATTTCCTTTATTTTTTACGTACGACAGTATATGGTCCTTCGTAAGCAGGAGCGAGTTGACCAGATTTATTTGGAATACGAACCATGACATGAGAGCCAGGTGCATAATCAACAAGCCTATGAGAATCATTGAACTTTGCTTGTTCAAGTTCGATTTGTGCTTTGGTTTTATTAACGATAGCTGGGAATACAATATCAGTCATATAATCAATGCGTTTCATGAGCTCTTCATGAGACATTGGTGGTTTATCTTTAACTTCTTTGAGCTTATCTTTGTCAGATCGAAAACCATAAGGTTCGTTCATTTTACGTGCGAACATAAGAGAGAAAGGTGTTGAATTTAACCGTTTGGATATACGATTATTCATAGCAAGTTGAATAGATGGAAGATATAAATCCCAATCATTGCCAACACCATGTGTGGCTTTAGCCAGTAATTTTTTGACTGATTGTACAGTACGTTCACTAATTCCATTAGCAGATGGGTGTAGAGGAGTGATGAATCGATGATCATAGCCCATAGCATCAGCTAAATCTTTGGAGAGCGAGTTCTTAAACTCTGTTCCATTATCGCTTTGGAGTTTTGTAGGAAAACCCATAGTTGAGAACACGTCAATAAGAGAACGTAAAATTGTATCTGATCTTTTATCAGGTAGAGCACGAAGTATACAAAAGCGTGTGCAAACATCGATAATAACCATAAAATAATTATTATTGTAAACGGAGGTAGTATGCATAGGACCACCAAGATCAATAGCATAATGATCACCAGGATAGTAGCTATAAATGCTACGTAGAGGATGAAAGCCTCTTTTTTCTATATTATGCTTCATACAATCTTTGCATTGCTTAATGAATTTAATGCAATCATCTATCAAGTTAGGCCAATGGATACCGTCATTATGGAGACGTTTGACCATTTGTTCAGCACCATAGTGACCAATTTTATTATGGGCATCTATAAGTAACTGTTGGTGTTCAGCCAAAGGAGGTGTAAGATAATCCGAATATAATGGCTGTGCAGATTGTACATAAAACAAGTATTGATCATTAATGTTATAATCAATATCTCTTATATCAGTATTTTCTTTAACTTGTATGATGTCCTTTTGTGCATCAGAAGTTGTAGTTTCTTGAATTACTGAAATAATGTTTATAGCAGCATTGTATTTAGAATAAGCTCGATGTTTTTTCTTTGTATTAATTGTCTCAGAAATAGCATGATTCTGTCTATATGAGGATAATCTTTTGCCTTTTTTAATATCACTTTCATGCTCGAACGTATCCTTTGGCGGATATAATCTGGATAGTTTGTCAGGTAAGACATTTTCCAAGCCGGGAACATGAATGACACTAAAGTTATAGTCAAGAATGACGTCAAGCCATTTAATAAGCATACTATTGGCATTCTTTTGGGAATGAATATAGCATAAAGCTTTATGGTCAGTGTATAAAGTAAATCGTGTGCCCCATATGAATTTATGAAATTGGGTTAAGGCATAAACTACACCAAGCAATTCACGCATTGTAACACTATAACGTTTTTCGCTTCTTGACAGGGAACGGGACATGAAACCAATATATCTTTTGATTTTAGATATTTCGCCATTAGGTTTAGTCACTTCGAACTCTTGATATAAGCAACAACCAGTACTGTAATCTGATGAATCAGTAGCAATACAAAATGGTTTTGACAGATCAGGATGGGATAACATCAATTCTGAAGACAAAATGTGCTTGATACTATCAAAGTGCATTTGATGCTCTTTTGTCCATTCGAAAGGACCTTTAACTTTTTCATCATGACAACGCAAAGCATCTAAGGGAGCCATGAGAAGTGCAGCGTTAGGAGTATGTTGTCTAAAATAGTTGACAAATCCAAGAAAACTTTGCACTTGCTTTTGAGTAGTAGGACGAGGCCAATCGAATATATTTGTTAATTTTCGGGCATCAATCTGCTTTCCTGAGGCAGAAATAGAATATCCCAATAAATAAACGGCTGATTTTGCCAAATAGGTCTTTTCAAAATTAATTTTTAAATTAGCATCAGTTAATATTTGCAGCACTTTTTTAACATGAAGAAAATGTGCATGTATAGATGAACTGAATATACAGATATCATCCACAAAACATTTTACATAAGGAAGATCTTTAAATAATGTTAACATTATACGAGAGAATAGCTGACTTATTGTAGATATTCCAAAAGGAGCACCTCTATACATATATTGTAAATTATTGGGCGCAGTAAAAGTAGTTTTAATTTGATCATCCTTATTTACAGGAAACTGATTAAATGCAGATTTTAGATCTAACGTGCTAAAAATGACTGCACCAGACATAGAATTGAATATATCGTTAATTAATGGAAGATGATGATTATCAACTGGTAAGACCTTATTTAACATTCTAGGATCCAACACTAATCGAATTTTATCAGTACTAGTGCCGTCTAGATTTTTTTTATGAGTTACTGTCAATGGCAGAGGCCATCCAGACGAAGTACTTGGAAAGATAATGCCATCATGTAACCAAGTATTTATTATATCCATTACTTTAAGCTGTAAAGTATATGCTATTGGATATTGTTTTATAGAGGCAACATAATCTTTTGGCGTTGGGAAATGTAAAACAGCCTCTTTAATATTACATAAAGAATTCTTATTTAATTTTTTGTTTGCTTCGATGTATGGTTTAATAGCCATATCAAAAACTTTTTGTTCTTTTTCTGTACCGGCTCGTGAAATATTTGGTTTATAAGCTTTATCTAGAATAGAGTCGTCTAATTCTTTTTCAGTACTTTTATGTTTGACTGCTACATTCATTAAATGAATGGAAAGTTTAGGAAGCAAATCTGTTCCAATAAGAATTTTACAGTTGTAAGAGGAAGCATGATCGTCAATAATATCAAACTTATGTTTAATAATGTAGTCAATGTTGTCGTATTCGACATTCACATAGTCAACAGATCTCATTCTGGGAATTTGGTCGCCATTTGCTAAAACTAGGTTACCAGGAACTGAATGAAATTTAATATTATTGTCTATTGCGAATTTTTTATTCATGACAGAAACACGTGCACCAGTATCTATGATACCATAAGTGTTCACATTATTAAGCGTGATTGGAGTAACAGGCGAATAAGCCACATTATCCGATTCGAATAGACTATCATCTTCTCCAACTTTATTATTACGAATGGTAAAGACATTTTTGTTATACTCTTCATCAAAATTAGCATTTATATTTTTATTTGAACAGATTATATTTCTGTCATAATGTTTATATAAAAATTCAAATTCGTCATCGGATGATTCATTTAATTCATAAGATTGCGAGGTAGATTCATTATTACTAGGAGATAAAGATAAATCAGTAACTCTGTTTTTAGGAGATTTATTTGTTTGACTAATGCTAGTGATCGAGTTGGATAACTCTAAATTGCTAACAGTTTTGTCATTTCCTTTAGAAGAATTACTTACAATTTGTTTGCCATGTTTTCTTTTGACATATTCAAGTCTTACAGAACAAGATGAGTAATGACCAGGAGAGTACTTGGCAGTCTTACAAAATGTGCATACACCTTGCTTCTTTAAATCTGCAATTTCTTGCTGAAATTCAACAGACGATTTGGAAACTTTTTGGTTTATATGTTCACTTTGATGTACCATTTTTCTTTTTTTAGTATTGGCGTTATCATCATGTTCACCAAGTTTTTTGGTATTTTCTTCCTTTTTCTTATCCTTAAGGATGTTCAACAAAGCAGATTCCAAGTTAGCCATTTCTTTAATGAGAATTGACTCAAGAACATTCCATTCCTTAGGCAGAGGAATAGGCAAGTTGCGAGTTGAATAAACACTCTCTCCATTGGTATTGGAGCTAGCAGAGACAAGAGAGGGAAGATTTCTTGTAATAGTAGCTTGGACCATTTCTTGAAACTTGACAGTGTGAAGCCTCGAAACGAAATGTCCAATCAAGAAAGTGTTATCATGCATATTGACCTTTGCACCAAGAGAGAAAAGACGATATCGATCCATTGCTTGGGTCAAAGTTTCACAACGTTCTTGCCTGAAATTGATAAGGTTTTTAAACCACATTTCTGGTGTAGTTTGTGAAGCAAGATCGAAGCGTTGTTTCAAGACTTCTTTTGCCTGATCCCAATTCAAAGCGGTTTTCTTGTCCATACAACGTCTTTTGATGAATCGTTCGAACCAATCATGGTCGGTATCACTGTCAGACTTTTCAAACGAAACTTCCAGGTAGTGCAACCAATGATCCTCTATAGATACATCATAATCCAAGAACTTTCTTTGGAAATCTCTAATAAACATATCCAAAGATGGTTCATTACTTGGATTGACGTTTTTATCACCTTCCCGAAGAGTGAGCTGATACAGAGCACTAGCAGTAGGGTTGACATTGAACCTTGGGATTTCACGGCTTGGGATTAGTCTATCCTTGGGTGATGAATTTTTAGATCCACTGCCCTTCAACTCATGATTACGTAATTCAAACTGGGAAGCAATAAGAGCGTTAACATCATTTAAAGCTGATACAGCATAACTCAATTGCTTCTCGTTTTCTTCAAGTAAAGTTAGCTTATTTTCTAAAATAAAACTCGCTTTATTATTGTTTAATTTTTCAATTAAATCAAAGAACATGGTTTTTTGAACCATCAACCTCTCCAAATAATTAGGAGGGTCTGAAGAAGGAACAGCAGGGGAAGAGTTAGTAGCTTCATCCATCTCAACATCAGTTTCGATGGATGGATCATCACGAGGATGGATGGATGAGTTTGATGCTCTACTTTCGAGAGTTTCAAGATCCATTCTATCCAAGGACTTAGCTACTTCGTCAGCTGAATCCTTTTCAACGTTTTTAGAAGGGGATTGATTAATAGAAGAATTCATTCAAAAAAATGAGATATTTGCAGATAAAAATTTGAGAATTAAAAGGAGATAGTACTTGAAAACTAGTGAATGAGTCTCTATGTAACCTCTTTATTAGATTTCAAGACGAGAGAGAGAACCCATTTAATCAAACTACGCCTTTATATAGGAAATAAAATTATTCAGGGACCGAAGTGTGCTCAAGGTCAATTTTAGTATTGAACTTGAATAATATAAATATTGTATATGGTTAATATTGTAAATGAGTCTTAGAGAATATGTAATATATAATATTATGTATTCAGTACTTGTTATTTTTTATATAAGATTTGAGTAATCTCATACGAATAATAAGTATTTAATGGGGTAAATACGACAAAAGATGATTCAATTGGAAAAATTGTTCGAATGCATATGCTTGACGCAATTTAATCTTACTATATATGGAAGTAATTGCATACCCCTGAATTTCTATATGCTATATGTCACAACTATCGCTTTCTAATGAGGTATTGTACGTAGTTCTATCTTATCTGACTGCAGAGATACAAAGCAAAACGTATAAAATTGCAAAACATTCGAACAATTATTCCAACAACTGTAAATCTGTCCTAATTCTTTATCCGTATCATGTCTATAAATACTCTCACTTTTTACATGTAGAATTTATCATATTCAATCTTAGTTATCTTAACTTAATAAAGAGATACCAAGTTCTAATAGTATTTCTTTATCTTTGTTGTTATACTACTTTTACTTAAAACCCCCCTATCCTAAACAATGATGTTCTACCGGCTGTCAATCACATCATTTCTCTGGGTCCTAACGACTCTCTTACCAACGAGCAGTTGACTTTCAAAACGGCATGGCTTCTTGCGGTAGTTGGTTTCCTTCGTCCTTCGGATTTGGCCCGCATTGATCTGGATCAAACTACGGTATCCGCCGACAACATCTTGCGTCTCGTGATACTCGGACCGAAAGAAAAACGGAAAGGCTCACATATTACCAAGCCTGTTGCCATCCACCCTCATGATAATCCTTTGCTGTGTCCTGTAGCCGCCTTCCGAACTTACTCGGCTCGTTTCACGTCCACTCCAAGTTTGGTTTCCCACCCGATCTTCCCGAACGTACGGTTTAACACCTTTTTCCGGTCCCTCAAGGATCCTCTCTCGGCGATTAGAGCTGAAAGTATCTCTCGACATATCAGCCACATCATGGCTCATGTTGGTCGTCCACCTGGTGCACCGGTACCCAAGGCTCGCGCATTGGGTGCTACGTTGGCAGCACAGGCAGGTGTCTCGGTTGACAATATTGTGGTGCATGGTAACTGGTCCAGCAAGTCCCTGTTTGAAGAATTCTACCGAATTTCCGTCACGACGTCAAGCAATTTTACTTCTGGTACTCTGGATGCACAACAAAGATCCTAAGCTCGAAGTATAATATTACATAAATACGAATTTATTGATTTATCCAAGAATAAAAAGGAACAAGAGAGGACGAGACTCGATAAAGAGATTGTTTTATTTAATAAGAAAATTGTACTCTATTTATACTTTTCATACACGGATAATATTTCATGTCATGGATTAATAATTAATGAGTATGATCTAGCCGATGACAAATAGATAAGGATTACGTGTTCTTCTATTGTTATATTTGTCATAGAATACTCGTATATGATTGACTGCGGCTGACTGTGATTTGGTTCCTGGATCTAATATAGTTTAACCGTGCAATTACGCAGCATCTTATCCTTAATGAAGATTATCCGAATTTGTTTTAATCGTAAGATTAAATAAAAAATTAAACCAAAAAACAATAGCAGCAATATAAAATTAAAATCCTTCTTTATTGCAGATTTCTTTATATTGCAAAAGAGAGCCCCGTTTAATGGATAAAAAGTTGGCATCTATTTATATTCTTTGTGAGCGTAGATATAAAAGATATAGACTCGGTAACGATGTCGTGCTGAAGAACCAATGATTAAGCTAAAGCTTGTCGATGTTCTAATATATGCATCTGAAGTTGAACAATAGAAATAATAACCAGTCAATTAACTTTGATCTAATTACTTTTGGGGTTGACAATTGATTAGACTCGCTAGGATGACAAATACTGATCTTATTGTTCTAAATTTGGAAAAGTGTGGAATTGTTCAATCATAGTTTAATCTTTGTGTATCGTTATTTATTTTAATACAACTGATATCTTATAGAAAATAACTATGTTTACAACAGAATTAACCTGTAGCCTATCTATTGGATATATTTTACATGTAGCTTATTAATACTGTTTTTATATCGAGTTATGAATGATGGATACATCATTTATGAAGTATTGTAATTATTATAGGAGAGCGATGGATCTTTGTTGTTCCCATCCACCACACCTCTTTCTCTTTCTTGTCTCTTTCTGGTCTCATTACAGAAGATGAGTTTAATTAGATTTAAAAAATTTTATTTTATTGCATATTAAGTAGTACAAGTTCGAAAATAAAGTTAAAAAAGTTGATAACAACAAAGATCCATCGCTCTCGTATAATAATTACAATACTTCATAAATTCGTATTTATGTAATATTATTAACTTAGCTCCAAGAAGATCAATCTATCATTTATTACATTATTTTTATTTATATATTATTTCGCTGACCAATAAAATAAGAAGATTAAGCAACCATATGACTTATTTTTGTATTCTCGTATCTAATAGAGGAATTAAAACTTGGTTTTTTTTTCTTAAAAAAAAAACCTCAGTAAGTCCCTCTAATTTCAGGAAATGAGCAATGTCTACACTAAATGCCAAGAGATGTCTAAAAAAAAATACACCTCATCATGTCCACGATGTCAAAAAAAAAAAAATAGAAACAAAATTAAAATTTTCAGGTTTAAGCTTGGGTGGCACGTTACCAGTGATTTCAAATTTTAATATATTCACTTTCATGTCTGCATCTAAGATACGATTATTGTTTTCTTTAATTCCATAATACACTAAGCTCACTCTATAAATACAGGTGTTTTAACTCGTATATTTGATAAAGACAACGTCAATAATAACAAGTCTTTCTTTTTTTTTTAAGACAGAATGAATTATTTTCATGTTGAAGTCATGACAAAGTCGAGGTTAAGGAAGAATGTTTTTGAATGCGTAACATTGAATAAACGGTGAAAAAACTAATACAAATACAGCTTTAGTTACTATTGATTGAGCATATAAGCATACAAAAAAATGAGTGGTTCAAACAAATAAAAAAGAAAAAATTATCACTTGATGACCAAATTTCTTATTTGAATAGTGCCTGTTAATATCACATACAGTGCGGAGATTGTATGCTACATGTCGTATTTACCTCATTAAATACTTATTATTCGTATGAGATTGCTCAAATCTTATATAAGAAATAACAAGTACCGAATACATAATATTATATATTACATATCCTCTAAAACTCTTTTACAATATTAACTATATACAATATTTATATTATTCAAGCTCAATACTAAAATTGACCTTGAACTCACTTCGATCCCTGAATAATTTTATTTTCTATATAAAGGCATAGTTTGATTAAATGGGTTCTCTCTCTCGTCTTGAAATCTAATAAAGAGGTTACATAGAGACTCATTCACTAGTTTTCAAGTACTATTTCCCTTTTAATTCTAAGATTTATTATCTGCAAATATCTCACTACATAAACATACCATCTTAGAATCTATACAGAGGGCTATATATTTTATATAAACATCAGTCATCGCTCTAAACTTCTCATTTAAACATTATTATAATAATAAATTGTATGCTGGCATATATTCTTTATTCTGTGCACCTGAATAAATACACCTTAAAAAAAGCATTACACAAATCTCGACACCTTTGATCATGCTTGATATCACATTAAAAGCTATCAAATATGAGCATAACACTAAGCCCAGAAGCTTTGTTTTTTGTCATAGCTAGGGAGGGAGGTAACCGTAGATTCCCTATTACTTGGTTATATTTCTAGGATTTTTTTTATCGACAAAACTTCTATCCAAAAACGCCTTTAAATCATAAAAATACTTGAAGTCTACAAAAAATTTGAAAATATTCATATCAATACTAAAAATCTTACAGATTAATTTTATGCAATAAATAGCTCAAACAAGATGGGAAATTGTCTACAACATGCATTTTCTTTTCATATATGTTCAAGATGTCTGATCAATCAAAAATTTTTATTTTATTTTTTCTAAAAAGAAAGTTTTTGTGCAACATACAGCCATAAAAGGCGATTATTGAAGAGTGCAACGACATTAAAACCTTTCATATAAAAAAAAATTGCAGAGTAATCGTATTTATGCTTAATTTCCCTTGATTGACTTCTAAACACTTCAAAGTCTATCTGTAACTTAGCAAAAATAGCAGAGGATCTTTCAATTCCTCAATATTATCGTCGTTTTTTAGCAAGTTCACTTGTAGTGCTAGTTTTTTATACATTAAAAATAGTTTAACAATAACGGTATATAATTCGACAAAAATCAACAATAGTGCCATTTTAACTATTAGCATCATGTATTGTCTTTTGATAAATCAAGACTTTTAAGAAAGACAAAGAAACTACGACTTTCTATCAAAAAAGATGAATACATTGGATCTTGACATGGCCGAGGCTTTTTTATTAATGCAGCTTTATCTGGATTTCAAATATTTAATTTGTTTTTTATAAAATAACAAATTAATGAACCCAGCTTATGAAAAACAAAGGTACTGGTTATAGAGTTGCTTCTAAATACCCTTTGAAGTTTCATGAAGAAATCTATTTGGATAAAGTTGTAAAGAATATTTTTTAATGCAATTAAATTACATAAAAAAGTTCAAAAGTATTTCTTTATAGGGAATTTTAACAGAGGAATAGAAAGAACTTCTCAACAGTCTACTCAAAGCTAACTGAGAGTACAGAAAACTTGGAAAAGAGAATCCTTTGAATAGAGCGTTTTTTAATATTCTCGTCATTCCGAAACAAAAGGGCTACCATGCAAAGGTTCATGTGATACGAGATTAATTTGGACACTATGAAGACCTGAACTATTTATTTATCTCAAAGAATGATTGGACTTTAATTTACACAGTAAACAGGTAGAAAAATAGAATTATTTGACTGTAGCCCAACTCATATGATGCTTTAGGATGCAATGTAGAGCAAGCAAACAGACTAGTTCTATCTTAGAGTAAAATTGTTCTTTAATCCATTTTACAATTAAAATCTTCATAACAGTACACTAATATCCTTTTAAAAGATACCTTTACATTACAAGCAACATAATACAATTAATTTTACTTTGCATTTCATACCCGAACTTGTTAAAGGAGACGCGCTTCAATATTTTGCGCTTAATAAAGATTGATTTTCTGCAAAAAAAAAAAAAAAAAAAAAAAAAAAAAATGCACGATAAATGTTCTGAGTTATGCTCTGCACGTTCTATTTCATTATTACGATTATAGCTAAACAAAGAAAGAGGCATTGCAAATATACAAGTTATTTAAAAAGAAAAGCAGTTGAATAAACCTAATGTACGCAAGTGTAGATAAGCATGTTGCAGGTATTTATTATGTTCTGCTACTGTAATAATATTCTACGGATACTTGTATTCTCATTTTGGACACGAGTTAGCACAATCTTCTTTAAATGTAATCATTCCTATTTAATCTCACAATATAGAAGAAATGTATCCTGTAATTATATACTGTCTATTTGAGCCCAATTATAATTGATTGTTCCTTGTCAGATTTGAGACTTTTTATAAAGAAAAACAAAATAATAATTAAATATAAGAACTAGAAAACTATACCCAATGATTTAATTACAAAAGCGCATATGTAGCACTGTTAACTACAAAAAAAGGATGGTGCTTTTTCTTTTTACAAAGTGACCGGGCTTCTTCTTTTTAGATCTTTTTTTTTTTAAAAAAAAAAATAAGTTCCCATTATGAATCATGTCCTTATTCATTATTAACAAATAATAAATCATGATATAAAGTGAATTAGATCAATAACAAGACGCAATAGTAGCCTCCAGAAAACAAAGCCAGGAGATATCATACCTATTTTCTGTAACAGAATAAATACGATACTAATTTTTATCCAAAAATACAGTTATTTCTTTCTAAAAAAGGGAAAGAAGGGAAACGTGCGTGTCATTGTTGGCATAAACGGGATTCTTTGCTTTACTTTGGCTGTCAGCACACGATGAGTTGTTCCATTTATAGAAATAGTCCTATTGAAAGAAGGAGGGGCAAATTTAATGTATCACATATATCATCGGAGAGAAGTCTTTAAATTATTTGGTAGATTTAGATAACATGAAATTTTACACAAAAATTAATTCAGTGAAACCAGGAACAAGCTCTGTTGAAGTATATAAAGAAAGGTATTCTTGCTTTTTTATTTTTTTAATCAGCTCAAGTTTTTACTTCTTCGAATTCTCTTACCTTTCTTTTCTCATACACACTCACCCATTCCTATCACTTATAAAATGAAGTTTGCTATCGCCGCTACCGCCCTTGCTTTTGTCTCTGCTGCTTCCGCACTTTCTACTAACTGTGGTGAAGAATATATTGGTAATTACCTTTAATAACAAGATAAAAAAAATTAAACCCTTTTTAACAAATTGATTGTACATATAGCCAAAGAAGGTGACACTTGCAGCTCTATTGCCGCTGATAAGAAGATTTCTATTCAAAGCTTGTATAGATTAAATGTTGATAATCTCAACATTGGTGACTGCACTGCTCTTGAGGCTGGCAAACCTTACTGTGTCAAGGCTGGTTCCCTTGGTAAAAGAACCTGGTTCTACAAAACTCAAGGCCTTACTGGTAAAAAGTTGGCACTTGCCAAGAAGAAGGCAGCCTCTTTCAAGAAGCACTCCAAGAAGTCCTCTAAGAAGACCACTAAGAAGTCCTCTAAGAAGACCACTAAGAAGTCTAAGAAGACCACTAAGAAGACCACCAAGAAGACTACTACCAAGAAGTCCTCTTCCTCTAAGGTCACCCAATCAAGACCTGGTGATGACTGGAGCTCTACCCCTGCCAGTGCTCCTTCCAACGCTGTTAGACATATCATCTCTACCTGTAACAAGTACTCTACTGTCACTTCTTCTGACAGCTGGTGTGGTGACTTTGCCAAGAGAAACGGCATCTCTACCACTCAACTCTACAATTGGAATGCAGGTCTCCACCGCTCTGGTAGCCATGTCTGTGACAATCTCGATGACGGTAGAGCCTATTGTGTTGGTACCAGCAACTAAATAAAAAACCGCATCATGTATTTTTTTTTACAATACAATTCTTTTTTATTTTAAATAAAATAAAAAACGCGTCAGTTAACGCGTAAAAAGAAAAATGTTTTTAAACAGATTCATTCATTGATTCTTTCTCTATTAATTGATCAACGTCTACAATTCTCCAGCTCCAATCATTGTCTGGATATCCAGTTTCTGGATCTCTTCTTGATACCATTTTACGAGCAGGCTGGAAATAGGGAGTTGCAAATCGTACACGTATATTACGTCTCCCTTCATCATGTAATAGTATGTTGTTCGTTTCCTTCTCTACTGCATGGTAGACAACATCTGCATCCACTGTTACATCGACGTAGACCTGAATTCCTTCTACAATGCTTGCCCTAATTCGTTGCTTATGTTCATCAAAAGATTCCTCCTCTTCATTAGACGATCTAATAAGCCCCACTTGTAATGTCATCCATCGAAACGTGTCGTATTTTTTGTTGCCTGCGAAGGCTTCAGAGTTACCCAAAGTGACCCAGACATCTTCCACGTTCACATCGTAAATCTGGGGTAACTCAATAGATATATTGGCATTTGTAGGTGCAGAGTTCATATATCGGTGAAGAAGGGCTGGTCCAAAAATGGTCTCCACTTCTGGTTGAATTTCTTCTTTTGATCCATAGCTTAATTGATTAGATAATAATTGGAGGGCTTTTCGAGTGGCTAAACTAGCTACAAATAACTATTTTTCAGCATACATCGTATAATGATAATTTTTTTAAAAAAAAAGCACGCTCACCTCCTACCATGAATTGATCAGGAAAATAATCATGCCCTGTATTTAATTGAAGTATACGACTACCTACCCATTTTGAAAGGGCATGCTGTATACTGATTGGTAAAATATTCATGAGAGGGCCTGCCTCTTCTGTTTCATAGGGATACTTAGAGATACGCGGTTTATCATTAGAAAGTAACCAGGCTAATAAACAGGTGAAAAGGATTTCTTTAAAAGATAAATTCATTAGAACTTACGAAAATCTCGAATGGATTTTTCTGTATTTTCGCTGTAAATTGCTTTTGTTGCTGAGAAGGAACGCGTAGCTCTAAATCTTCCGAGATTGGTTCTTGAAAATAGAGACTTTGTATTTTTAAGTAAAGACATGTGTAATGAAAAGAAAGAGAGTGAAAGGACGAACTAAAAAAAAAAGGTTACATAATTGAAAGTCAGTTAGAAAACTGACCAAAAAAAGGGGGTGTTATTTTCTTGTGTGTCTATGCCATATATAAATAGATGGAGAACGCTGCATCTGTTAATAGAAAAACAAATCCTCATGAAAGAAATAGTATCTTAAAGAAATATTATGGAATCAACGGAAAATCTACAATAGCAACCATTCAACCAGAAGAAAGACCATTTGACTTGGGTACATACAGAATAGTTTTCATTTATATGCATAATTTACAATTAAGTAGACGGAAACACATTTAATTCAAGCAAATATTTCGCCTTTTTACTAAAAGAAAAAACACTTCGAGAATTGGTTGAAATAGATAATTCTCTTGTTGGAGGTTTTATTTTATACAACTTATTAAACTCTGAAACCAATATTCTTTATGTAGAAATTAGAGAAATTGATGGTGACATGAAGACTTTAGTATATGAAAATTACAACAAATTCATTAGCGCAACAGATACAATAAGAAAGGTGTGTTTCAATAGGAAAAAAGATGGGGTTTGAAGTATTAAAAAGTATTATAATAGATGAGGTCTAATGTAGAAAACATGGAATCCGAAATGAGCAGACTAAATGAAAATATTGCCAATATATCCAGTCAGTCGAAACGAATTAACGAGACTTTGGGACCTAATCGCACCAAGATTCAACAGCTCTCTACGACTCACAATTCACTCAAAAGACTCCAATTTATATTTGACTTACCCAACCGACTTCAATATTACTCGAATAAACAGAAATATGCACAAGCAATCCGACATTATACAAAGACAAAGCGACTATTAGATCATACAGCAGCTTTCAAAGGGATAGAAAAGGAGTGTAAAGCAATTATGGAAAAAATTAAAGAAGATATTTGGACCGAGATGCAACAAGAGAAATCTTTAGTGGAAAATGTAAAACTGTTGATATTATTGGGTGAGGATAAACGTAAATTACAAAGAGAATATATTCAAATGTAAATAATTAAAAGAATAATAATTTTCGCATCAACTAAAATGCATAATAGACAAACAGCTATTATCAAAAGAAAGCAAAATGAGCAGCAACAAAGTGTAGGTGACTTGATGCTGTACTATATTACTCCTTTGGATGACATGGTAAACAATTTCAAAGAGCTACTTTTGACTGAAGAGGAAGAAAAAGAAAAAGAAGAAGCCAAAGAATATCTACTGGGTTTTATTAACCCACTAATAGATGAATTCTTTGTTTTAGTCAGTAAATTGACTGAATTACCTGTAAGTAATAATACGACAAAAACATAAGCAGTGCTTCTAATTTTTTGGAAGGGAAACATTCTACTCGGTGATGATTTAGTAAAAGAAATGAAGTATTTAAACCAATTAAAGGTATCAATATCAAGTCATGCAATCGCTTTGGCTTCAGTAACAAAAATCAATGAACGTATGACTTTATTTGATTCAAAATGGAAAGACAATCTTGTTTATACTTTGTTTCGCACTGCACTCTTTGGTTTTAAAGGTAAATAATAGATAATGAGTAGAGAATTTTGCTTTAATTTGAAACTTATTAGAACGAATCCGAAAGTTTATTTGTTATTTAAATGAGACAAAACATACAGACACAGATAGAATAGCACAATTTATTCAAGATATTCAAACATGGCTGACGGAACATATAATTAAAGTGTGTTTATTACCATTAAAAGGATACTTTGATGAAGATTCAGTGGATTATGTAAGAAATGGACTAAGAACAGTATGGAATGATATTATAGCTGAATTGGAGGTAGTATATGCGCTGTACACATTACATAATGCTTATTTTTTATTATTATTGCAGAATATTCAGTCACACTATGCTACAACGATAACGCACTCATCTTCGGTGCAACTTTTTATGTTTGTTATTTCTCGTCTTTGTTATGATCTTGCAGAGAATTGTATCATTCAAGTTTATTCCACCTTTTCACATGAATTTTATACAAAGAACGAGTTCAGATACCGTGCACCCAATCCAGACGCACCCTTGAATCCAGCTATCGTAGTTGATATGAAAACCATGATTGAAAAATATATGCAAGTAGGGCAATATTTACTCAATCAACAAATGATGCAAGACGGGTATCTCTTATCATCTAAAATACAAGAAGCTTATCTTTTTAAGAGCACATCAGATATAGTAAATAAAGCGTCTTCTATCTGGACTACGCTTGCATTTGAAAGATTAAAGCAAATCGAAAAATCAGTGACGTCCATCTTTCCACAAAAGCAGCAATCTATGATTTATGAACATGAATCAGGAATACAGTCAGCACACAGCTTGGTATCCTCAGATTCAGTACCAGGCCTTGGACGATTTGGGATGGAAACGATGATGAATTATAATATTGATAAATTGTTTGCTGAAAGAATAGAAATCTATAGACAAGTGGAGCCTACACCTGTGGCGGTTTATCATGGTCTTTTACGGATTGCATTAAAGGCATTCTTGGAAGTGACAAGACAGATTCAAATGGATACGGCTACCTTTCAACAGATACAAGTAGATGTGGAATATATTGGTAGAATTGTTTGGCCTACTGCAGGAGAAGAAAAGTAAATATAACAAAAGCATGCGTTTATTTACTAATGTACAATGATAGATGGACTACTACACTACTACAAGAGATATTATCAAGTGCCTATTCAAGATGTGAACTACCGAAGAAGTTGAGTTCGGATGAATTAGAAGCGATTCTTATTGATACGTGATATAGCATCTCCACTGAATTCAAACGATTTTAATTATTTTATAAAATAAAATTGAAATTTGGATGGTTTTATCAAGCAAAGTCAGATAACGTGTGCTCTTATGGCTATAAAATGATATATACTAGTTTGGTACCTTATTATAACTAAAAGATATATTCAGACATCCGTAAGCAACGCTAGAATTCACGCCACTTAGTAACCTTTATGACTGACCAATGCTGTTACTTTCTGTACTTGTTCAACATGTAACTGGATATTAACAGTGTCCGATCATGTCCAATTTATAGTAAAAAGTTCGAAACAAGTAAAATATAGCTGTAATTATCAGTAATACCAGATTTAAAATAAAAAGCACAAAATGGCTGCTTAGACATCTTCGAATTAATGGATATATGATTTGTTCGGCGCGTTTAGGTTTAGCCATCAGTATTCTAATATGTGTCTTGATCAATAAAGGAGGAGTTTCTTTACTGTACTAGCATATAATTACTTGAATACCCTTTTGTTCCTCATTTTAATTCTTAAATTTCTCATTGAGACTTAAAATCATTATTTAAACTAGAATAAAATCAATTTTAGAAAAAAGAAAGCTGTAGTTATTAAGAATGGCTTTAAAGGTGAATAACATATCAAGAAAAATAAATCAGTATTATGACTGTCTAATGATCGACGTAGAGTGCAAAGACTGTGGAAATTTAAGATATTACAGTAAAGAACATTACCAATGCCAAATGTATAATTCAGGAATTGCCGATGACTTTAGGCTTCATACGGATAATGCAAGTTTTTTTTTCTACTAAAATTGGTATCGGTTGCTAGTGAAAGCCAATTTCAAATAGGGAGCAAGAGAAACGGAAGAAAAGCCAATAAAAAGTGAACAACTGTTCTGTCAGATGCTCTAGTTATAGGAAAATAACACATAGCAGAGCACATTTTCCTGATAGCAAAACCCATATGTTATCCAGAGTAAAAGGGGTTTTTGTAAAACCTTGTCGGAGAGTACAGAACTTTCTACAAGAAAAGTTTCTTTTGATAAATGTGTTCATGAATATTACAGAGTTGAACTCAAACACAAAACAATTTCTGCAAGTAGAGCTACTCAATAAATTATCTAGGGTCTGCGATCCGTGTAAGATTTGTTATTTGAAACGCATCAAGTAAATTTACGGATAAGATGTCCTTGGTTTCAAGCATGTGGTATACCTTGGAGTCGAGATATAAATGTCTTCAAGAGCATGGTAAGCATAAGCATCTCTATGTGGAAAGGAAAAGAAAGAAAAGACCACCAATATCCTAAATATAATAATGATAATTTTTTAATCATCATCCAGAGCACGACATTCTTTCAATAAAGACTTAGCAAGATTATCGTTTAATATTAGATCTCTTATTTGCTATAAAACGAATATCTTGTTTAAATTTCATTTACACTTTGTCTTGAATAGTTTAAAATCGTCTGAAAAGTGAAGATAGCAAAATGACAAGCTTATCAAAAAAAATGTCAATTTGAAACTCCCCCTTTTTTATAATTCTGTAATGTATTTTGATCTAAATTCTCTCTTTTTCTCTCTTTCATATTTTCTTTATATGTCATCAAGAAAAGAAATATTAAATAGACTAGATTATTATCATCATATTATACAAGCTACTATACTTAGTAAGCAGCATCCTGCTAGTGGCTTAATGCCTGCTTCTACTGCTATTACAGTAAGTTTTATTAATAGCAAGAAAGCTTATCCTGACACACTTTCCTCTTTTTTAGACACATGGAGATTATACTGATGCTTGGGTTAGGTAAGCAAAGGATTTGTATTTATTAGATGTATGCTCACACCTATAAAAGAGATAATGTATATTCCATATATGCTGTCTATGGCTTAGCGCTGGCTTATCGAAGGATCGACGATAGCACAGGAAGAGCTTGTAAGAGAGAATGCTATATTGTTATTTTTTTTTTCCCGCTTTTTAACTCTCTCCCGCAGTTGAACTTCAGTATTCGGTAATCAAATTAATGCGGGGTCTCTTGTTTGCCATGATGCGTCAATCACATAAGGTAGAACAATTCAAACAAACACAATCTTTAGAACATTCTCTACATGCGAAATACAATACAGCAACAGGTGAAGTGGTCGTGGGTGACTTTGAATGGGGCCATTTACAGGTACAGAAACAGTTTAGTATTTAAAATGTTTAGTTTAATCTTTAAGAACAGATTGATGCAACTAGCTTATTTTTATTGGCGTTAGCAGATATGACCACAGCCGGCTTTAGTATTATTTATACCCAAGATGAAGTAGACTTTGTACAAAATCTTGTATTTTATATAGAACGTATGTACATCAGTAAGAAAGCAAGAAGGAAGTAACATGTGCATTTTAGGCGCTTATCGTACACCTGATTATGGTATTTGGGAAAGAGGAAACAAGATTAATCATGGTCAGCCTGAACTTAATTCTTCTTCGATTGGTATGGCCGTTTCCGCGTTACGTGCGATCGATGGTATCAATCTCTTTGGTGCTCGTGGAGGTCTTTCGACTGTAGGTGACAAGAGCAATATAAATAGATATATGTTGGATGATATTGAGTAAAGGCGTATAGGTCATTCATGTACTACCTGATGAGTTGACTCGAAATTCAACTACTTTACACAGCTTTTTACCTCGTGAATCTAATTCAAAAGAGATCGATGGTTCTGTGCTTTCGGTTATAGGATTTCCTGCCTTTGCAGTTGAAGATGAAGAACTAGTTGAGCAAACAAGAGAAGAAGCAATAAAAAAGCTGGAGGGAAAGTATGGTATGAAACGATTTCTGCGAGATGGACACCAAACCGCATTAGAGGATACTAGTCGGCTACATTACAATGCGAATGAGCTTCAGGTGTTTGAAGATATTGAATCTGAATGGCCCTTATTCTTTACTTATCTTGTACTTGATGGTCTGTTCACTAGCAACCCCGACCGAGCGGAAGAATATCGAATAAAATTGAATGAGCTGATCATCATGAACCATGATGGTGTTCCTTTACTTCCTGAGCTTTATTACGTACCCAAAGAATCAATAGAAGCAGAAAAAGCCAACCCACATTCCCAAAGTCGTCTACCAAATGACAACGTTCCCCTTGTTTGGGCTCTCTCACTTTATTTCTTGGGAGGACTTATTACAGAACATCTCGTTTCCCCTTCCGAGGTAGATCCATTGGGTCGCCGATTTCACAAAATGCATAAAGAGAATCTAATTCAGATTGTGTTACTATCCGAGGACCAAAGACTCCAATCAACCTTGTCTACTTATGGCGTAGAAACCCAAACTTTAGAGCAGATCCCTTCTACAACTACTATTTTGCCTGCGCAAGCATTGGTTGATGTCTATGCTGGATTGGGCCTTAATACAAAACTATCCATGAGTGGAAGACCAAAAAGGTAACAGAATATGAAGTATATCTATGAACTTATGACCGATAACCATTACATAGGCCTATTGGTGTGCTAGGTACTTGTCGCTTATACAAGATTGAAGGACAACTATATGCATTTACACCCCATTTTATGGATAATAACGAATTTTACATCAACTCGGATCCAGATTACCTTGTTTCCGAATTTGAAAACGAACTCAATTTCACCAACCGCCACTGGTACTACCACGGTCGACCGACCATGGTTGTTTTGCTAACTCACGCTTTACTCGGCGCTGCTCGAGCTCAAGATAGTAAAAACTTGTTGAATTTCTTTAGTAGTCTTCGCAGCGGTGACATCTGTGGCGGTAATGTCCGTGTCCGACTCTGTCGGTTGGCCGAAACAATTCATACCAGCAATATTGAATCCCTTGATTTCTTGACTCACAAACCAGAAATCGATTGGCCTCGTATCATGGCTCAATCAATGACGAACAAGAAAAAGAGATTAGGCTATAACGAGAGTATGACACAGGCGAGTACCCCAACGCCTCACGGAGGAAGGACTCCCAAGAGAAGACATACAACCACCTTTTATGGTAAATCATTGGCATCTCCTCTTGACAAATTACATGACGGTGTTTACTTTGATGAGTTGGCTAATGCCTTGTCAAAACTCAAGACAGATGAGACTCAGTTTAAATTAAAAGAGCCTCGCTTATCGGAATCGCCAAAACCAGAAGAAAAGAGGACGGGTATCATACCCGATCATAAGCATAGTACGGAGTCGCCTACTGAGATGCTTGCTTTGACTTTGGGAGATGATTCACAATTTGATCAAGCTGTTGGAAGCTTAGTTGCATCTTTTAACTTGTATGATCAAATTGGTAAGTAACGGGTGTTGCAAAGTGTTTTTTTTTTTTTTTTTTTTTTTTTTTTTTTTTTTTTTTTTTTTTTTTTTTTTTTTTTTTGCACCTGCTGATTTTTTATGTAGACTTGTTGCAATATTTGGCTTCTTGCAGACCTATGAATTATTATATTCAACAAATAGAGTCAACCATCATGGACTTAATTGAGGAAGTTTATCTTAAATCAAAACGGCTCCAATATTGGTCCATTGCTCGACAAGCCGCTGGACTCTTGTGTAAAAACGTCCCTTCACTCACCATTAATATTACAGACCTTGTCATTCGTCAAAAGCAAGTCAGTATTGGATCAGGTCCTTTAGAATACTTTATCTCTATGCCTGTAGCCCCTGATACTCTCAACAAGATGATTACTGATCACTGGTAAATATGAAAGGGTATCTTTTTTTGGTTATTGCCTGGCTAAACACTTTTTTTTTTGTTTTAAATAGTAGTGATGACGTTCGAGAAGGACCGATGGTACAAGAGATCATCACTTATTTGGGTAACCTGATTCGTACACAACCTTATTTATTTGAAGGTATTCTTCGTCTTCGTACACATTATATCATCATTGCCTTGCGAGAGGAAATCAGTCGCATTCATGGATGCAACGAAGAAGAAGCTATAGAACAATTAATGCAGCTATCTCCTTTTGAGCTCAAGTCACTCTTGAGCACCATCCTCTCTGGCCCTGAGCTCTCCAGCAAGGCAACCGTTCCCTCTGAGCAGAACAGCTATATTCCACTCGTCATCACGCAGGAATCCAAAGCGGTCGTGATCAAGGCTCAATCGGGTGGATACCATGCGGGCAACTTTGCCAAGGTCGAGATCAATGGTACCACGATGGAGGCTAACTCTAGAGGTATTCATGTCTGGGTTATCAATCTTCAAAAGGCCATGATTTTGGAACGTGCTTCTTTTGACACCCACATTTCTGAGGAAGAAAGTCAAAGATTTGTGGACTTCTTGGGATCACTTATGCAAGGTGCTGTGGTTGTGATGGCATCCAAGGATGAATTTACAGAACATTTGACGGACGTGGCCTTATTTTCATTAGAGCAAATGGGAAGTACAATGATTCGACAAGTGAATTATCGTGATTCCTATGTATTTATTGCGGAAATAGGTAAACAAGGAGTTCTTTACTGATAAAATCAGAAACGGACTAAGGTTGTTCATTAGGTGCTCCTCATACTGTATTAGAGGCTCATCAGCTGTCAACCGATGGACCAACAGAAATGATTGAAAAAGTGATTCAGATGGACCTCACTGTAACAGATAAGGAAATCACACCTGAGACCATTTGCCATTATTTCCCAAACTCTAACAAATTATGGCTTCACCGCCGAAAGAACGATGGATCCCTAAACCGTGTGCCTTCGACCCACTTCTTTCCTCAAGTGTGGTCTGTCCTGGACCGATCCAAGGGACTGATGATCAAAAACCACAGCTTACCCCGAGACCCCACCGTACTCGAAAAAACAGCAGAGGAATTCAATTTTGCCTTGGCTGTTGAATCTTTTCTTGGTTGGTTTGCAGACCCGGCTGAACGTCAGATTGCGGTTGAGGTATTATCCACTGCCTATGAGGATTTGCCTGAAAGAAAAGAACAAGCATTAGATTTGCCCATGATTATTGAAAGAGCGATCAGAAAGTTTTGGGAAAAGTGGTGTGAGATCAATCAAAAACGGTTTCAGAAGAGTACATTTTTTAAGGAAGGCACACAATTTGAATCGCATGTAGACTTGGCTCGTCAATTATTTTTCGATTTACCATCAGAAGGTACTGAGAGTACAAGTACTTATATCAAGTTGACTTTAGCAGAATTTATTTAATAATAATAAAAGAAAAACAGTACATATTACACAAGTTAAGCAGCATAGATCTTGAAGTAGCTAGATTGGAAAGTACAAGTTTCATCCTTTTGAACAGAGCTAGTAACTTGAATTTTATAATAATATTGTGCATCAGCATCATATTTGTCATTAGGAATCTTGATTTGGTCCTTCAAGGTGATAATGTTTGTGATAGCTTCGTGGCCAGCCCATACAGCATCGACGAGTTCATCTTGACCGTCGCTTGACTTCTTGTAGATATCCACTTTAGTCAATGCCTCAGTTTGAGAGGCGCTGTCACGGTTTAATGTGATTGAGACATGGTTACCTTGCTTGGTAGAGTCACCTTCAGCAGGACTGGTAACCTTGAGACCAAAGCAACCCTTGATGTGTTCTGGCTTATAAATTGTTTCATCATTCAAATGCTCAGCATAAGAAGTGAATCCAGCAGCATTGGTGTGAGTACCTGTAGTCACCTTGAAATTGTTGGAGGTCTTGATACAATCTGGACCGTGTGCTCCATCAATGATGTTGGTAACCCAGACACTATGTAAAAGGAGGAGTTTAATTTTTTTTTGTCCTATCTCAAAAGAGAATAATTACCGGAAATAATAAAGACCAGCAGACGCATCAGAAGGAATGGCGTCCTTAAGAGAGGCTTGAGTGTTTAGTGTGTAGTTACCAGACCATGTGTTCTTGACATATTTAGGTGTGCCATCACTACCAACAGAGTACAACTAAAATAAAATTAGCTTGTATGCAAGGGAGATTTTTTTTTTTTTGGTTTACATCAAGTCCGGTAATTGTCTTTGTTTTGTCATTTGGGACACGAGCTATAAATAGAGTTTATTATCATTTTTGAGCATTTAATTGTATTCATGAACTTACTGACTGTCACTGTAGCATTTTGTCCAGCAACAACTACATCTGTAGCAACTGGTGATGTTACATTAAGACCTATTTGTAATAAATATGTCAATTAAAGATTCTTTTTAACAAGGCTATCATTAAATACCATCACAGAAAGCAGCAATAGCATCAGATGTACTATCAGCCTTGACAGACACGCTTAAGAAAGCTAAAGCAGTCAATGTGGCAAACTTAATAGAAAACTTCATTTTTTTATAGAAAGAACAAAGAAAAGAGGAAAGGAAAAAAAAAAAAAAAAAAAAGGAATAGAAAAAAAAAACGGAAAATGAATTTTTTTTTATTTAATTTCTTGGTACCTTTTTTTTGCCGCTAAATCAGATATTAAGATCAAGAGCAAAGGAGGAAAGGATTACACAACCAATTTATTATTTTTATATCCTTTTTTGGACATGTTTAATTTAGATGACTTCAAAGCTTCCGGATTCTACCTGGCACTCCCGATCGTTTTCTTCGATGACAGCACTATTGCAATGTATTAAAAGAAAAGAGAAAAAAGCAGTAATGATTATTATTTTACTTGAGTGTAAATGTGCCAGTAGTTGTTGTATTTAAATTATGTTGAACAACGGATACTTTTAATAACTCATCGTGTCCGGTCCAAACGGTGTTTGATTCTTCTTGTGTTCCATTTTTGCTAATAAAGTTTACTTGTTTAAGGTAGTAGTTTTTATTTTTTAAGGAGTTGCCTAGTTGTTGTTTGAGAAATACAAGTCAAAATTGATCTTTTTTTTGTTTTATGCTATTATTTACCAAGAATAATATAAATTTCTTCATTTCTTTTGATGACTGAACTTGATTTTGGATATATTATTTTGACACCTAACAAAAGAGAGAAAATAAGAAGAAAAAAAAAAAGTAAAAAATCTTTTTCCATTTTCTTACCTTCACATGCTTCTCCTTGTTGCTGACCAAATACAGTCAAGACGGTAAAAACCAACAAAGTGAATACGACTTTATGCATTTATAAAAGAAAAAAGAAAGAAAGAGAAAAAGCAAAGACTTGTTTGGTGTGCAAATAAAGATTTTCCTTTTTTTATGCAAGAAAACCTCATCTTTTCTGCTGTTCCACAAATATTTATAGGGAATAATTTGCATATTAAACCACTTCAATTTATGCTCGTGTTTTAATCTTATTTCTCTTCTCTCTTTCTTTTCCTCTTTGCAAGGCGCTTTCAAGTTATTTGTATAAAATGTCGATAAAACTTTAAAAATCGAATCATCAAGTGCTGAGTATAAAAATCAACATGAAGCAAAATAAAAGTACTCATAAAAATAGCATGTTTTCTGATGGACAAGTAATGAACTTTTAATTTAAAAAGAAAGATGTATTTAAAACACTCTCTAATAATACTTGCTATTACTTCAGTCCGACATGTAAAATCTGAGTGCCATCACACGGCTATTAGGATAGATGAAATTTAGAATTCATGTAGCAGCTATCAGCAAAGTTTTTGATCCAAATCCTAACAGATCAATGAAGCCTTTAAAAGAAAACAATGCTTCCCCCCCCCTTTCTTTTACAATTCAAGCAGTTCTATTCTATGTGACTGCGATTTCCTTTTTAATAAATAATGAAAGGAAATGAAATAAAAAGCTTTCATGAATTCTTTAAAAATCCTTACGGAAGAGAAACCAGAACCACTAAAGGAGACTTTATGTGAAATGTAACAATATCAGTTGAAAAAAAAAGAAACTTACATGCTTTTTATAGTTGTGAGAAACAATTTTCAAATTACATTTGTCCGCGTTGTAATCTTCGATATTGTTCGCTTGCTTGCTACAAAGATCTTGAACATGCCGAGTGTACCGAGTCTTTTTACAAAGAGAGTGTAACGGAAGAAATAAAAAACAGAGATGTAGATAAGGAGAGTAAAAGTAAAATGCTGGCCATGTTGAAACGATTAGAAGATGAGGATGAGACTGAAGATCTACTGCGAGAAGATGAGCAAGAGAACTTGTTGGAACGATTTAAACATATCAATCTTGAAGAAGCAGATTCAGAAGAAATATGGGAATTATTACCCGAGAAAGAAAGAAAGCAATTTGAATCGTTGGTTTCAAGATTAGGCAGTAACCTTTCACATCCATTTGACTTACCGCACTATATACCCTGGTGGACTGTAGATCGGCCCAAGGGAATTCAAGAAGTTGAAGAGGAGCAAGACAGCACTATACCTCAGTTACCCAACGAGCTACCTGATTTGAAGACAATGACCAAACAAACTACGAGTCCTCACTTGATCTGGAACTTGATTCACATCCTTGCTATTTACAGTTACCTCATGCGTCGGTCCACAGGCGATTTGCTTGAACATCCACAGGATACACTGCAAGTGATTGAAAAATTATCAGTCCATGTCTTGTTCTCGACCGCTCCCTCGTGTCCTTACAGAAGCATAGAGGACGTTTTGGGAGACATTGTCGAACGTGTTTTGCATCTTCAAGAACAACGACTGGAAAAGCAAAGGTCAGGAACAAGATACGATCTCAAGTTACTGCTCTTGAAAGATTTGACTTTTTTGGTTCCCGAATGCAATCGTGCGACGTTTGATCTTTGGCAGGTTCTTAAAGAGGTGCCTGAAAAGAAAAAGAAGAAGGTGGCACTGGCGATTCGTAAACTTTATTTTTATTGGGCTGTAGCTTGTTCTTTAGAAGGAGATCGATTGGACATCATATCTGCCATGGTTAGGAACACACTGTCTAAGGTAGAAATAGAAAAAAAAGAATTTGAACAAGATCACGAGCGAGCACAACAAGCGATGAAAGAACATCAAAAGTCAAGCTCATCAAAAATACAAGAAATTGAATAAAATCCCTTATGCTTGTTATCAATCACAGAGAATGATCCTTCTTTTTCTTTTCCCTTCAAATCGCATGCTATAATAAACATCAAGAGAGATCGGTTGACTTGATGTGCGAATTGGTTGTGAAAAGAAAGCATAAGCTAAAACTGTGACCAGATATACGTTTAAACCCAAATGAGTGCATGATGACTTGGTGTTTATCGTTTTCGTCCGGATCAGGTCAAAAAAGTGAAGACTCTTTAGGAAATCCAGAGTAAAAATGCTTGAGAGTAATGATTGTAGACTTGTACCACTTTTTGATAAACACTGGCATTTCAATTTAACTTTACTACATACTTTTATGATGTGAATTTAAATAGCCAACCACTGATTTCTAATTTAAATAGTTGACATTTTATTTTCCGTCAACAGCAATCAAAGGAAAAATTGACGTCACATTTCATGTTTCATATGATTGGCCAATGTTTCTTTTTTTTTTTTTTTTTTTTGCAAGCCCAAAAGAATTTTTTCTTCCCTTCCCTTCTTTTTTTTTTTTTGAAAAAGAAAAGTCTATTTTTTTTTTTTATTATTATTATTTATCTCATAACCTTCTTTCAATTTTTGAACTTTGAAAGTCAATTTTTTTCTTTTTATTAAAAAAAAATTCTGTGGAAGAAAAAAAAAAAAAAAAAAAAGTCCCTATTTCGCAATAATAAAAAATGGAAAACACGCCTACTAAAAGTGAAGGAACACCCACTGTGACTTCCAACAATGAGACTGCCACCTCTTCTTCGACGGACAACAACACCACAACGATAGCTGTGACTAGCAACAGTAATCCTCCACCTGCATTTCATTCTTTAGAACAACTTCATGAAGCTGTTTTGGCTGCTGTCAATAGTCATAACATGCCACCAGGGTTCATTGCGGCTGCGGCTGCTGCTGCTGCTGCTGCTGCGAACAGTGGTGATCCTCAACAACAACAACAGTTAAAGTATGAATTGGAACAGCAACTTGAACAACATAAACAACAACAACAACAACAACAAGAAGAACAAGAAGGTAGACCAAGGAAACAACAACGTACTCATCAACCTTTAAGTGAAATGGACATTGCCAAAAAAGAAAGCATACGTGCTTCTAATAGAGAAAGAAAGAAGAAGTGGCGTATTCATAATGAGGAAAGAAGTAAGTGTGATGATGGTATATAAATGGCCTTATTGATGTATATTGTCAACAGATAAAGACAATGATTTAAGATGCCGAGTGAATAAAAGAGCCAATAAGCTCTATGGTGCATCAGAGAGTGAAGAAAAGCAGCAGTGGATTAAAGAAGAATTTGAAAAGCGTCGTATGAAACGTATGGAAAAAGAGCGCAGGAAACATATTGTAAATAACGTATTGAGTGTTCCCATGTCAACATCGGCAACGACTGGATCAGGTTCTGCAGGATCTCCCAGTGAAATGTTATCCAGTCCAGCGCCTCATCTATCTGCCTATTATTCACCTTTACCACAGATTGATAATGCGGCTGCTTCAAAGCTTTTGAATTTTCCTGCTGATTTACAACGTCAATTGTTGGAACAGTTGAATAATAGCATGTTGGTAAGTAAAGAGGATGACGAAAGAGAAAGTAAGAGAATTGATGTGTGATGTAGGCACTTACAAATGATATGCAAAACAATAATGCAAATCAACAACCAGAAAGTACAGAACAAAAGTCAAGTACAGAACCTCAAACAGAACATGAACAAAAAACGGAAACTGATTTGACTACAATAAATGAATCGAGTGAACAATCAACAGTAAAGAATGAGAGTTCAATTGAACAAGATAATCAAGAGACAATGAAAGGAAACGAAGAAGGAAAAGAAGAAGAAAAGACAAAGAAAGAAGAAAAGAAGCCTGAATATCCAATGGATGCTGTACTTTCCTTAATGCAATTAAATGCAGCATGGAGACAATAATAATAAAGGATTGTCTTGTTTATATTTTACAACTTTATATGGCATTTATACACTCACATAACACATCACATATGCTTTAATACACATCTCTGTGGATTTTATATTCAATAAAAAAAAAAAAATTCCCCCCCTCCTTTTTTTTTCCTTTCTTTTTTCCACACGTGTAACTAATTTAGAAAGGGTCCAGACATTTCATATTTTTATTTTATAAATAATTTTTTTTTATTATTTTCTTTCTTTCCTTTCTCTACATTCAATAAACATGATTAAGAATATTGGAAAGTTAAAACAGGTAATCAGTTCCATCTTCATCTTTTGAAATTAACTCTTTTTTTATATAAAAAGTGGACAGGTGAAAGATTAGGATCTGCCAAAATCACTTTACAAACCGAAGACTTTCAACGTTTGGAAGTAGAAACGGATCGAAAGAGGATTGCGTTTGAAAAAGTACATGCGGCAGCCAATATTATGCAAACACAGTTAGCCAAGCGTAAACCATCTCCTGAAGATAATTTTAAATCCAAAAGGTTGCCTGGTGATATCTTGGGTGTTTGTTGGACAAGTTATGGAAATGAATTTACAGATGATGCGTCTTTGGGTAAGTGAATGAATCGGATGTGTTCAAAAGAAAGGGGGGCTCTAATAAAACCAAATCGATCAGGTAATGCTTTAATTAATTTTGGTCAAGCACAAAGCAAATTGGCAGACTGTCAAGATGATTTTGCTAATTCAATGAAATATGATTATTTGGACAAGTTAGAAGAAGGCATGAATCAATTCAAAGAGTATCAATCGCTTCGTAAAAAGTTGGAATCACGTCGATTGGATTACGATGCTAAATTGGCTCGTTTACAAAAATCAAAAAAGGAAAAACCGGAGCTTGAACAAGAAATGCAAGCAGCCAAGATAAAGTACGAAGAAGCAGAATATGACGTGATCCAAAAGTTGGCTTCATTACAAGAGTTTGAGGTAAACGAACAGGTTTGTTTTCTTGTTTTTCTGATTCGATTCTGTTTAGGATGAACACTGCCAAGCACTTGAACAGCTATTAGAATTACAAACTCAATATTTAATTCGTTCTTTGGAAATCGTAAAACAAGTCAAATCAAATTGGGGTAAAGGAACTCCTTCTGTTCTTAGTGCCCGTCAGACCAAGATGACGTCTGTCTCTCGTCCTGAATTAAGTGCTCCAAGACAAGCAAGCACGGATTCCTTGAGTCATCTCTCACCAAGACAACCAAGTACAGATTCCACAAGTCATCTCTCACCAAGACTCGTACCTACACCGATTGCTAGAAAGCTTTCTTTTACACAAGAAGAGCAACCACGTAGTATTCCTCCTCCTGTATTACCTCGTAAACGGTGTAAAATACAGCTATAAAAAAAAATTAATGACGCTTAATAACTTTTTTTTTCTGGGGTAGCACAATCTTCATTACCAAAACGAAAGGCACTGTATGATTTTGGAGCAACAAGCCCAGATGAACTTTCGTTCAAGACAAATGATTTGATTCAAGTAGTAGAGGAAGTAGATGAAGGTTGGTGGTTGGGTGAATTAGAAGGTCGTCGTGGTATTTTCCCAGTGAATTATACAGAGCCTGTTCTTTCAGGTCCTCCTATTCCCTCTCGACCACCCATGGTCAGTTCTATTTCTAGCAGCACACGTATTCAAACTTTTGTAGAAGAACCTGAAGAAGTACAGGATCCATTTAATCATCCTTCTCCCCACCCTTCTCCTGTTCCTCATCGTATACCAACCACACGCACACCCCCTCCACCACCTTCTAGTTCACGTCCTGTGATGCAATCCTCTAAAAGTAATACAACCATTCGTACAGCACCTAATACACCACAAGTCAGGGTGGCCACAACGGATTATTTTGCAAGATGTACTGAATGTGGTTGTGATGAATTTACAGCCAACGTATTTAAAAAGGGACATTGTAATAATTGCTTTCATAAACATTAAATTACACAGTTTTGTGTTACTTGTATACACGCACACACTTTTTTGTAACAATGATAAAAAGAGATGCTTTTATATAAAAGGAGAGAGAGAGAGAGAAAGGAAAGAAAGGGGTAGGAGAGGGGAAAAGAAGAAGAGGGGAAAGTTATTCAAACAGATTGTATATGATTTAATGTCTTGAATTGTATCTATTCATAGTACGAAATGAAGAATAAGAATAGGAATTAGATCTAATAGGAGGTCTTGATGCTATGTAACGACGCTAAAAGACAAAAGGGTGAATAAAAAATAGGTATTTTAAAAAATGATATTACCGTATGATGATGATTGGTAGAAGGAAATGTACAGAGATTAGAAGTGGTAGTAGTGTTATTATACCGAGATATCGGTCTGGTGTGTGGTGGATGTTCTGTATGGCTCATACTACGTGAACGCTGTAGGTTGGGTTTATTATTTAATAAATCCTTCATCATTTGAAATAGTTTATGCTTTTCTTCTTGAAGTAATTTTATCCTTTGACGAATAGATTCTTTATCTAATTCTTCACTACTACTACTACTACTACTACTACTACTACTTGTACTCGTACTCGTAGTAGAAACAGGAGAAAGAGGCTTGTCATCAGAAGAAAGTTCATAAAGTGCATTCATCACTTGGTCTGTCGGTAACTTTGTACTTTCAAAGGTGTCAATAGGAGGAGAAGGTAACCCGTTATCTAGACATGTCTTTTCTACGTTGCGTTGTTTAATACGTTGAACGATGGAAGAACGTATGGCGTTCATATTCATTGGTGGTTGAAAGTCATAGCTTGTCATCATAAAAAATAAAAATTACAGAAAAGAAAAAGAAGAGAAAAAAAAGAGTTTTTTTTTTAACCCATTTATTTAAATATGTGGGAAGAAACACAAGAAAAATAAAAAGAAAGAGAATAAAAGAAAAGAAATATTCCATTTGCGTCATTCAATGTGCATTTTCATGAACGGGAAATAGATTTTGCGTCATTCTAAATTAGCGTTTTCATAAAAAGGGGTGATGCATGGCTTTTTAGTATAAAAATAAGAATAGGTAATTTGTAACCAACTTTAGAGTTTTCTTTCTTCTTTTACTAAAGAAAAGAAGGAGAAAGAAAAAAAAAAAAAAAAAAAAAAAGGTGAGACAAATGAAGACTAGTGTCAAAAATGGGAGTTTTTTTTTTGTTTATAAACTCATTGCCTACTTGGTTTTCATTAAATCAAGAAAGTAAATAAATCGATTGTAAAGACTTTTTGTATTTCAAGGAGTGAAGCTTAATAGCTTTTTATTTCGGATATTAAATTATCTCACTTAAAATGGGAATTCTTTCTTTGGAAAGGTATGTTGAATGATGCCCAGTTGTCTTTACGACTGCTATTGAACATTTCATTCTTCTCCCTCCTTTCTTTGTCAATTGTGTAATTTGACTTTTTTTCTTTTTCTTTTTTAAGTAAGTATAGATTAACCGCGAAACTATGATTATGTGATAGCATAAAGATAGTATTGTTAAAGTTAACCAACATTCTTCTTGTTTCGTTCAGGAAAAGTTAAAACCGATTAGTTTCAGCAAACTTGCATAATCGAAACTTTTAATAGTTTATGTGTAAGGAAAAAAAAAAAAAGAAAACCAAAATAAATAGAGTAATTTATAGTAAAGATGAATAAAAAAAAAATTTTTAGTGACTTTGTTTTTTTAATATTTAAAAAAAAAAAAAAGTAGTTAAGGTGGATAAGGACCTTTATAAATGAATTGAATGATTTTCTTTAATAATCGAATTGGTTTCGGTCTTTTTTTCTTTTTGGTTGTGAACCATGGGTGAGATAATAAATCATTGAGTTGAATTCGAATTTCTTGTGGCGCAATCATTTGATGAATTAAACCGCGGGCTTCTGTGAATGGATGTGAATAAATGGTGTGGGTTCAAAAGCTCATTTACCTTTAGACAAATTCACTGGGATTGTATAATCTGATTGAAACATTTTCATAAATAAATCTTGATGGCTTAGCGATTCATCATCAAATGGATATTTCCCAACCAATAAACGATAGAGAGTGACACCCAAAGTCCAGACATCAATAGACTCTGAATGATATTCAGGGTCAGTGATCAGCTCTGGTGGAATATATTGTAAATTGCCTCCAAAACATAAAAAATCTTGACAAGATCCATCCTTTGTCACCAATCTTACACCCTCAACTTGTCCATCTCGAAAGAACAATTTCATTTCTCTTGGTCTTTCGATGCATGTTGTATCCAGAGCGGATTGTGTCCACCGATAAAATAAATCTTTACAGCTTGATTCTTTCATTCGTTCTAGCTTAGGTTCACAATCATAATGTATGAATGGCCAGTCACATATAGGAACGAAATCAATCTTATTCATCTTTCTTTCATTTTTATTTGATTTGATGATACACAGTTTGAAAAGAAATAAATAAAAAAAAAAAAAGAAAGTATAAATTTACCCTTTTTTATGAGGCTCAAATGACGTATGTTGTTTAAATCGTACGTTTTTCTTGCTAGATGATGAAAACACACTTTACGCTCTAGGAATTGTTTGTGTATCTTTTTTCCTGATCTTTTGCTATTTCTTTAGAGAAAGGATCACTCTGAACCTTATCCTATCTCTATCATCCTATTCAATATGAATTGAACAAGATTGTTGTGTGATCATTGAATTTAAAACATTGTATTCTATTCATCCTTAATGGGGCTTTGATACGCTTTAGAGTGTTTCTATTATGTAATATCATTCGCTTATTACATCTCTCTTTAATTGAATTACTTCTTTAGTAACCTCGGTTGATTCATTTTTCATATCAGCAAGAATCAGAGCAGTTCATCTTTTCATATATAAACTCATTTAATATACAAATTTGATAAAGAGGCAAGTTGAAACTTTTTTCTTGAATAAAACAATTCGTTTTTGTTTGTTTTTTTTTGTTGATGATGTTAGTACTACAATAAAATGGAAACCTTTTTTTGTTCAAGTCAATTTGAACCCCACTTTACAGTGACAATCATTTTGATTATTTCCTTTTCTTTTACTGTAAAGTATGACGGTTTATTTTTATTTCCCTTTTTGAAGACTAGTCAGTCCATTGTTGTAGTAAATAAGTATCGATTCCTTGATCTACTTCTTTTTTCAAAAGCATTACTAGAATAAAAGTAACCACTAAAGAATGTATCTTTTAAAAGAGATGGGTAACTCTTGATAGGTGAAATTATAAATCGTACTTTATTTTATCTGTAAAATAAAGGATGGAAAACATACACACACTTTTAAAAATTGATTTTTCTTTAAAATTGCATGATTCGGTCATTAAAAAACAATGAACAAATAAAACCTCAATTTGATTTCCTAAAGACAAAACTGGATGAAGCCTTGATAAGTATCAGAGCTAAAATGTCTTTCCAAAGAACTCTGTAAAGAGAATGAAATAAAAAAAGTTGACTCAAAATTCCATCTTGTGTTTGTTTAAGCCACCGTGTTACGTCACCAATTGGTTCTTTGCCGCCCCATCTCTCATTTTTGTTACTCAGCTATATAGGCCCTAGCAAATAGATTTTCTGTAGCTTTCTTTTCAAGTATTAATCAAGTAAGTGTTGATTGGACTCAATTAAATATACAACTAAACCTTATTTAATAGTTGCAATAAATTATTAAAATGGGTGGAGCCGCTGCAAAGACTTATATGGGATGGTGGGGTGCCATGGGTGGTCCCACTCAAAGAGTAAACATTAAAACTAATGAATGACTCGAGCTAATTATATTTGTAGGGTGTCACCACTTATGTCTTGTCTCCTTTTGAACAAAAACCTTTCGCTGGTGCTGCTCACGCCGCTGTCTTCAACACTGCTCGTCGTGTTGCTTCTCAAGTTCCTTATGTTGGTGTTGCTTTTGGCCTTGGTTACTACATCTACACCTCTGCCAAGTCCAGACATGCTTACCTTTTGTCCAAGGCTGGCCATGCTGCTGAAGGTGACCACTAAAGAAATGGACGAAATAAATCCAATATTACCAGCAACAATAATCAAATTGATCCTTTTTTTTAAATCTGTATTGACGAGAGAGAGAGAGAGAGAGAGTTTTATGTGTAATTGGATTCAATAAGCACTGAGAAAAAGAGAATCATCTGTAGTAGAGGGTTTTGAGGATGAATTCCTTTGAGCTGGAGAAAGACATGATTCATGTTAAGGTTGAGAGTATTTTATGATGCGTTTGTTGCGTAAAGAAGAGTAAAAGACGAATAAAGTATTGAGCATTTCTTTATGAAAATAGTCTTGTCTTTTTTTTTATTGTACCTTTAGTTATCTATTGATTTAGTGACTATCTCTTGGAATGCTTATCTTTAAAAAAAAAAAATACGACGTTTGGACTCTACTTTTCTTGAATTTCATACTACGTCATTCAATTCATTTCCCTTTGTCTTTTGAGCCCATCCATTAAACAATCAAAGCAAAAGTGATAGTTTACAGTCTAGAGTTTCCCATTCAGTCATAAATGACGACAATACAAATCGATAGGGACGATAGATCTTTTTGTATTAATAATAAAATGATTAATAACATGAATATTTAAGCAAGCTGAGTAATCAATGGAAAGCATTAGAATAACCACTTATACACACAAACGAAATTTCATAGAGTTTTTTTTTGGGGGGAGGAGGATTGACGAGGATATTTTATTGATTTCGCCATTTCATTTTAATACGATTGGCTTAAAATGTTATCTCAGTCGTCAAATTTCCTAATAAAGTACTGATTTCGCCTAAAGACAATATCTCACTCTCTACTATAAAAGACCAAAGGAAGCCGTGCTCTTTCTTTCTCACTATTAATAAAAACCATGCCTTCAACTACTCTTAACACCAAAATTCAATCTGGTAGCGATTTAACTCCTGAACAATTAAGACAATTAAATGAATATCTTTCAACATTGGAACCTCAGCAGATCTTAGAGTGGGCCATAGATACTTTGCCCAACCTCTTTCAAACCACTGCATTTGGTTTAACTGGTCTTGCTACCTTGGACATGATTAACAAGATCAGCGTGGATCGTAATGAAAGCCACAAGGTACCACTCATCTTCTTGGACACCATGTATCATTTCAAGGAAACATTGGATCTCGCCACTCGTTGTCAAGAGACCTACCACGTACCTCTAAAGATATATAAGCCAATGAATGTCAGCACAACAGCTCAATTTGAACAAGAGTACGGCTCAAGACTGTGGGAAACAGATGAGGACACCTATGATTATCTTATCAAAGTTGAACCAGCCCGTCGTGCTTATGAAGAGCTCAATGTCAAGTCTGTCATCACCGGTCGTCGTCGCAGTCAAAAGGGAGACCGTGAGACGATCCCAATCTTGGAAGTAGATTCTACTGGTCTCATCAAATTGAATCCCCTTGCCTATTGGGACTTTCAACAAGTTTGGACTTATATTCGTGCGAATGAAGTACCCTACAATACCTTGGTCGATCAAGGCTATCGTTCCATTGGTGATTGGCATTCTACCAAGGCCCCCTCGGATGGTGATAACGAGCGATCAGGTCGTTGGTCTGGAAAACAAAAGACAGAATGTGGGCTTCATAAAGATTATTTCAAGATGCGTGCTGCCTTCATGGCCTCTAAAAAGAAGAGAGAAACACAACAACAGCAAAGCGTTGCTGCTGCTTAAAAGGCATTAAGCAAGCTTTTATCTTTGATTCACTCTTCTCTTTCCTCTTTTTTAAACATTGTACATAGTCTATAATAAATATATTTATTCTTAAAGTCAAATCACCATAAATAATGTTGGAGTAACCAATTTTATCAAAATACGAAATCAAGTACAGAAAAAATAAAGTAAATGACATTCAACCGTCAGAAGCATCCTTTCTCTTTACTATCATGTCTTTATCTTGTTTTTTATTGCTCATTTCCTTTAAATTTAAGCATGTAACACCTCCAGTTGGTTCTTGCTATTCAACAATCTTGTGATTTCTTTACTTCATTCACAGCAGAACGAATGATCCCGTCAACAGGTACTTTCAACACAACCAAGACTGTTTGCCGTTAAAAAGTCTTTACCAAATCCCTTTAATCGCATCGGATTGTCTTTTTGTTCATCCTTTGGGTTTCATAAAGTCGCGAATTCAGCAGGACATGGATATCGCGTCGATTTACAATGTTGGCTGAAGCATCTCTTCAATGTTTGTTTTAACTGTATATCCGCTGCTATTCATAACTTTCAATTCGTTTGGCTACTTCAGTCGAGCCCATCTTTTGATAGTTATGCTGATTAAAGACGTACTAAATATTGCGACTTTTTTTTTCAAACTTTTTCTTAAAGGATATCAAATATTATTTATGCCGCTTGCAATAACAAAAAAAAAGTTTCGCAACATGTCTATAGGGCAATATATAAGCATTAAGGTTTATATAAAATATGAATTAATGCAGATTTATTATAAAAATGTTGAAATCATAATGAGAATATGAGTTACAAGTGCAGTCAGATGGATACAGACAATTGTAGTCTCCAAACAATAGAGGATTGAGTTTCAAGTAGAATGATTTGGTGACGCATACCGAAAAAAGGGAATCACGTGTGTACGAGTGTGATAAAACCCTGAGGTCATTTCATTTTTTTTTTTTTTTTTTCCTTCTCTTTTTATTATTATTATTATGTCTCAATCAATTCCCACTTTGAAATTGTTATTAATTGGTAACTCTAATGTCGGTAAAAGTTCTTTATTATTACGGTTTACAGACGATACATTTTTACCGCAAGAAGAAGTCTCTGCAACTATTGGTAACCAAACATCATTTGCTGAAAGCAATTTAGTCATTCCTCTTCTTCTTTAGGTGTTGACTTTAAAGTGAGCATGATGGATGTGAATGATAAGACATACAAGTTAACTATTTGGGTAATATATCATAAAATATAACAATTCTGTCGAGTAAACATGTACATCAGGATACTGCTGGACAAGAGAGATTTAGAACATTGACCTCTTCTTATTATCGTGGAGCTCAAGGTGTTATCTTAGGTAAAAGATGAAAAGTAAAAGTAATGTGAATTAATAGAGTGAATAGTATATGATGTTAGTAATAGAGAAACATTTGATGCTTTGAATAATTGGTGGAATGAAGTAAATACATATTGTTCTAGTCCTGATGTTGTGAAAATGATTGTTGGAAATAAAGTAGACAAGGTAATAATCAACTAAAACAAACATTATATTCATTTCTTGTAAAGGAATCTTCTAGAGTTGTTTCTTATGAAGAAGGCTTAAATTTTGCAAGAAAACTGCAGACATTATTCGTAGAATGCAGTGCAAAGACAAAAGTAGGCGTAAAACAAGCATTTGAAGAATTGGTCGAAAAGGTATATTTTATGCTTTTTAATGTAGCTGTGATTGAATTTATTTTATTGTGAAGATCATAGAAACGCCAAGTTTATGGCAAAAAAATACAACAAATTCAACTAGTATTAAAGTAGAACAAGAGAATGAATCTGGATATGATTTTTGTGCTTGTTAATTTTATTTTTGTATAAACCCCACCCAACCCACACACACACAATTTATATGTAATATTTATTATTTTAGGTAAAGCAAAATCTATTTTGTTTAAGGAGGTTTTATTTGTTTGATTTTTTATATGTGCTTAATAAGGTAGTCATCACACATTTTCTTTCAATGTTTTACTTGTCCCCCTGAACTCGTCACATTGAGATTGGGAATGAAAAGCCATGCTTGTTCTTGCGAGAATTTTGCGTTTATACCATCAATTGTGCAAGGGGAAAATTATAAGCAAAGACAATTTGTGCTGAAATAGACAAGCTTTGTTACTTTTATAAAAGAGATGACAAGTATTAAAAAATTGCTCTTGCTCCATGTCAGAAGTCAAAGAAACTAAATATTTTTCTTTCTCCTGCATATTTTTCACCTTGGAGAATATGAGTCTTATAAATATCGGCATGGATTATCTTTTAGACTTTTACTATTTTTCTTTTTCTTCTTCTTCTTTCTAATTTGTGTACTATAACAATTACTTTATTAAGAACCATGACTATCACAGAAACATATCACGGATTCATTGAAACTACAACAGACACTTTGCTTATTTTTGAAGCTTGCAGACAAGGTGTCTTGCCAAAAATCAATCGAAGACTACAAGAGCGTGAAAGAGGGGTGATAAAGTCTGGAACGGTGATTGTGTTTGACGAAAAAGAATCAGGTACGAGTGATGCACAACGTGTCCCCCTTTCAGAATCAATTTTTGAACTTTTATTAGGTATCAAGCGTTGGACAGATGGGCTCATCTGGAGTCCTTCTAGAATATTGGGTAATTTTTTGATTTACAGAGAACTTGAAGGTCGTGAGATGTTGGATGAAAAGACGTCAAATATGTTATCCACAAATGGTCTTCAATACAACGAAGAATATAAAACAAACAATCGGGAACGTGCTCTGGTTGGATCCCTTACAGACACTTACAAGTTTAAAAAGGGCGGATTAATTAAAAAGACCCTGAGTATTCAAGTCAATGGATCTTCACAACACTTGATAAGTTACTATACAAAAGAAGATGTTCTTAGTGGTAAACTAGCAACACCATCATCCATTCCTCAAATCGCTTCCTTTCAAATCTCTCTTGATTTGTTTATGCAACAAAATTTTCGAATTCCTCTTTCATTGGAATATTCAGAGTTTTCCTATAGGAAAGGACTTGATCCTTGTTCTCCAACAGATTCAGTGTCTTCAAGGAGGAAATCATTCGCTTTACTTTTAGAAAATGTACATCCATATGCCCATAGCCATACATCATGTAGGTACTTGTTTTCTTCTTGTTATCTTTCTTCTCCTCATAAGGAGTAAATGAAGAGTGCTTTTTTTTTAATTTCTTCTTTCTTAGATTATTCACGTAGACGCGTGTCTTCAGGAGATTTATATCCTTCTACTGAAAAAGTATCTACAATAGGTATTTCTAAAGAACTCGTAATAATTCATGTTTACTTAATATCTCATGACAGAAAAATCCAACTCAGGATGTAGAAACTCAAAAATAGCCAATGCTAAATATTCCTCATATAAAAGTACCAGGTAAATATTCAAACAGGATCAGTCATATTACCCAAAAACATAAACTTTTTTTTATACAAATAGTTCTCCAGTCATCTCTATTCTATCACCTACTTCCTTTCAATGTTCCCCTGTATATCAATCAGATACGAGTTATTTAGAACCAAATTTTTCTATTATAGACAGTGAGGCAAAATCTCAAGAACACATCACATTTCCTAGCACAAAAGAGAACAATACATCCTCTTGGCTTCATTTGTCAAAGTATGCTACTATCTCTCATCAAAAATCATCATCCGACAAAGAAACATCTCCCTTAATGCAGTATGCGGGGCCAATTGTCAACAACAGTAAAAACGCGCGTAATTTTGCTTCCTTTGAAGCCATAGATACCATCGAAATACAAAACCATGCCTTCTTTCATCAGGAGCAGGGCAAGGCTTGTCATGGAACTAATTACTATTAGCATCTTAGGCATTTTACTCAATAAAGTTACTTTCTGCTGTTGTATGAGTAAAGCAATATATTATTCATTGGCAACTTTTCTTTGTGTTCTAGAATTATAATCGCTGGGTCTTTTAAGCTGCTTGTCGGCGTACATCAATTAAAAAGCTCCTTATATTACAAAATATAGGGCATCGCTTCTTAATAGGATAGCAAACATCGATTGTTTTACCCTTTTCAATGATATTTTTAATTTATTTATTGTTCTGAGTTAAAGTGGTTTCATGCAAGAAACGAGTATAAATAAATGTACAAAAAATAAAATAAAAATATAAATCAAATCCCAAATACACCATCTTTAACTTCATATTTATTTCGGAATAAAATGTAAACTAATTCATATTTAAGAATATTAAGCTTTCGTCAACAGGATAATTACGCTACTGTATGCTTTAGAATCCAAATAAGGCATTTCCAATCCTTTGCTCATAAGGGAATTTCCTGTTATTTTATCATCAAATACAGGGTCAAAAGGGCTATCTTTCCATATCTGTACTCTATACACGCATAGTTTCTTCAAGTGTCTTAAACGGATAGGATGAAGGGACAACCAAAATGGACTTGATTCCCTGAATGCCAGGACAACTGAGGCGTCTTCAAGTGTTGTTTGCGTCACTACAGTATATGCTTGATCATCATTTGAAGGAGTTACAAGGAAATCAAGATTACCCAATTGCTGAATTGGTCGTATCTTTTTATACAACTCGACCCATCCTGCGTACTGTTCCAAATCCGAATCAGACATTGCTCTCAAATTAGATCCGATACCCAGGGCACCCATAAAGGACACATGAAAACGGTAGGAGATAGGAAAGTGGCAGTACGGATCATCAGAAGGCATGTCTGTTACCCAGCTGCTCATCAGGTTTGGAGGCATCACAAGCGAAGAACCATATTGGATCTTGAGACGGGCATCAGGTCTTGTATTATCGCTTGGCCAGCATATATCCGTCAACTTCAAGATGGCCATGTCTGCCCTTCCACCTCCACTGCAGCATGTTTCAATACGCAAATGACTAAATTCCTGCTTGAGGCCACGGATGATATCATAGACACAACGCACATGTGCAAGCCATACCTCTCTGCCGCTTGCTTTACTGTTCACTTCTGACAAGGGTCGATTCATATCCCATTTTATGTAATCTATACCATTCTCGCTCACCATGGTGCGAATCAATCCAACAATATAGGAACGCACATCATCTCGAGTAATATCCAAAACAAGTTGATTTCTTAAAAGATGACGAACACGGTCAGGATAGTGGTATACCCAGTCAGGGTGTTGTCGATACAAGTCTGAATCGGGGTTTACCATCTCTGGTTCGAACCACACGCCAAATTTCATACCCAATTCATGACAATAATTGGCCAAGGGTGCTAGACCATCTGGAAACTTTGACTTGTCTGCGTACCAATCTCCAAGGCCAGCATTGTCGGAATTTCGTCCTTTGAACCAACCATCATCCACCACAAAGAGCTCGGCACCCAAATTAGCGGCCATCTTTGCCAACTCCAACTGATTATCGATGTTGACATCAAATCCACACGCCTCCCAACCATTGAATAACACAGGTGAGATTCGATCGCGGCAGTCATTGACTCTGCTGCTTTGTATATGACGGGTCAGTCGTTTTCGAGCACCTGATAAGCCCTCATCAGAATATCCAGCAACAAACTCGGGAAGAATGTGTTCCTGCCCTTGAGATTGCATAATGTTGAAGTCACGATCATGATAGCCACCAATGATCCTCACCTTGCCTTCAATATCTGTCGCGATTTCTATAGACCAGTTACCACTCCAGGCCAGGGTTCCAAAATAGACTTCACAGTCTCCGTATTCACCGTTCTTGTTTTGATCCTTGATGGCAAAATAAGGGTAGGCCTGGGCTGATGGCATGCCGCGCTCCGACTGCAGTACTTGGGATGTGCCTGGCCGGAGTGAGTGCTTCTGAACTTGAGTTTCGCATGACCAGGCACCAGCAAGTGTAATCAATTCTCGATCGCAACCGTGACCAGGCGGGCCTAGATGCCAGGCACCTGTTTGTGCTTTACGAAGGACGATATCGTCTACGATGGAATCATCCAGCTTTAAACTTGTACCACGGATAATCAAATCGTTTTCAATGTCAAGCTTGTAGGTCAACTCGACCGTGAAATTCTTGTGTACTCTGTCATTCAATACCACAAGTAGTTCATCTGCCTTTTTGACTTGGCCATAATTAAACACTAGATCCAATTCCCGTGTGCCATTGGAAAATTCGACTCGCAAGACATCAGGACCATACCTTATACCACCAAAGACAGGGAACTCTTCACGAGCTGGAGTAAGGCTTGTGTCATGAGAGTCTTGCTGCTCTTGTAATGTTTCTGGTAACTTGACATCTTGTATCGTAGCCAAACGAGGTCCCCAATGGAAATTGAGTACTAAGTCGTCAACGACACCAATAACATAAGTTGAATTATTTGTTACAAGATACCATAGGTTTTTTGTTGGGTGTTGAGAAATACCAGTTTGAAGTAGTTTCATTATTGCAGAAAAAAAGGGAGAAGGGGGATTATGCAACCGGTTCTTTTAAGTACTTTTTTTGTAGCACAAACATATTAGTTTTCTTTTTTAAATTCACGGTCAAAACATAGAATCATGTGTTCAATTGCATTGTCGTGTTCTGTGTTTGAAATTTTTTCAAATATGTATGCTTTGAATGGTAACTTTGTAAGGACTGATTGTTTTATAAAATTTGTCAATATTAAAGAGTGGAAGGTGCACAGGCCATACGGTGTGTGTCCTTTTGAAAACTTTGGACGTAATACTAATATTGTTGTATTATTTTGTTGCATCTCAGTTGGTAAAGTGGGATCATAACACAAGAAAAGTCATCAATGTGCTATTCATATTTAGAACATGCTAAGAAAAGTGACATAGTTATACGCATAATAAAATGGAATCGGATTTTAAATAAATAGTAATCCTTATTCATCATTTTACAATACCGAATAGAATCTTTCGTAAGATCTGATTAAGCTGTATTGAACATACAACAAAATAAATGTATGCTTGGTAATAAAAGATTCCAGGAGTCAAGCTATCAGACTAGCTAGTATGGGACCAAGGACGAGCTCTGTCTATGCGATATGGAACGATATGTCGTTATCATCATAAGGAGGGTCATGCGAAGATTAAATGTTCTCGTACGATATGCTACCCTTGCCATCAGCATGGACATCAGCCATTTGTGTGTCCACATTGAAATACTCCTGTGAGCACTAACAAAAAAGTATAGACATTCCTGTTGAAACAATCACTCTCTTTTCATTGATAGCCCTGGATAGATCAACAATAATCAAGATTTTGACGACGATCTCAACGATTCTGATTGTAAAAAAAAAAAAATTCTGCTACTTTAGATACAATCGTAAAGAAAGTTATTGACTCAGGCACGAACTGTATGATACAATGTACTCTATCGTGATACTTCTATAATGGTCTACACGCACAAAAAACAAAGGGTATCTTCTTTTCAATGTCGTCCCTGTCTAGGACATACAGATTTCCTTGAGCACTATCTAGTCTTTTGCCGCCGTAAGTTCTGTGCTTTATTCCCTTCAGCAACTACATTTTGATTCAGAATTGAATCCTGAAAACGTTTGACAAGCTCTTTCTTTATTCTAGTTTCCTAATACGTTTTCTTTTTCCAGATTTACCCTATTTTCTTTTAGTATTGTCCACTTCTCGGTATTCTATGTGGTATTTCTACTAACAATTCTTCATTCAAAGCGCTCTTTTTCAGCAAGCTATATTTATACCGAAAATTATCTCTCAACTAGCTGTGCTGATATATAAATATTTTCTGATTGATTCACTCATTCATGCTCTAAGCTAGTAATAATAACCCCCTCCCCTTTTTCAAAACTTATAACAATATGATCAAGTCTCATCATTTCTGCAAAGTATGACCCAAAGCAGTTTTTTTTTTTAGAAAAAAATTAAAGCATATTTTATGAAAATAAGATAATTTATGATCAACTATTTCCATTGGATTGCCTTCCTATTTGATGTTGGGATGGGTATTTTCCACTTCTTAAATAATTAGCATATCCTTCATATCTCTTTCTAGCATTTCCACTCCATTCTCGAGTGATTTGAATGGATGCGGCTCTTCTGGGTATATCAACGTATGTATTATAAACTTGTTCATCTATGCCAGATGTCTTTAGCGCTGTTCTATGTTCACTCAATACATTTTTTTGAACATAGTTTTGATATTGTTGGTATTCAGGGAAGCTTTCAAAATTAGCATGATTCACTTGATTGCCGTAATTCACTGTCAACTTTTCGATATTTTTAAATTGTTGAGCATATCTATTGAATATAAACACACATATATCAACACTAAGTATTTTTTGCATCTTCAAATCTATCTCTTTTACCTTTTATATTCTTTTAGTTCACTGTGTGTAATACTTGGCTCTAGACTTCTTTGAACCATTCCTTCAATTGCCCAAGCAGGCAGCTTTTCTTTTTCATTCTTTTTCTCTTCATCAATAATCGTCTTTTCTTCTGTAAGAGCCTTGTTGCTGGATGCATGTTTGCTCTTGCCTATTGACCTAACAGTAAACGGGCTCATTTCTAAAGCTTCTGCTTGTGTTAATCTAGTTCTTGTTAGTTAGCCAACATCAAATGTTGTTTGTGTATATACTTTACTCTTTTGATTCACTTGAATTTGAGGCAAGTTTAAGTGGTCTATATTTCAATGTACCATTCATGTTATAGGTAAATAATTTTTCTAAACTTGTATATTCTTTGTGGTTGTAATATTCCACCCAGTAGCCCTGATAGAGGTCGCTCTCATCAGGATTGATAGCTGGCTTCCTGAATTCAACTGGTATTGTAAACAATTCTGGATCTTGGTCAGAGCATTGCTTCTTAAGTACTTCCTTATTGTACCAATTACGATAGCTATATATATAAAAGGTTGAGAACACGAAATAAATAGTTCCGCAACACTACTTTACTCTCGACGAGATGCTTTTTTTAATGGATGCTGGTTATGTAAATGATAATCTGAGCTCAACTCCCAAAGCATGGGTTGACCATCTTTTGTCACAAAGTTTCCAAGAAATAAATTGATAGCATCTTGTTTATCAGCATCTAGTAAAAAATAAAAAAAAATGTACCATTTTAGCCATATCTACTTGTATGACTAAGAACATTTTTACCTGAAAATGCATTAGCGTAATATCTTCGAATGGATTCAATCATGTCCCTAGGATGGCTTGTCCACTGGTTGATTTTTCTATATGTTTCCATTGTGTTTACTAAATGCGAGCCACCATATTGAAGGGCAATGGTATCGCCATGATCATGAAACATTTCTGTAAATATATTAACTGCATCTGAATCAAAATCAATCTTTGGCGATGCAATAATCCCTAGCGCATACAGTTGGTATCCTAATGCACATTTTCCCATCAAGAATTGAGCAGCATTTGTTCTATCTAAACAATCAATACAGTTCGTACGTAGCACACCGTTTTGCTTGTATGTTTTTTTTCTAAAAAAAAAAACAAGTTCTACAAATGATAGATTGATGATTTCTTTTGTTTTTTACTGTTTGTTATCAGAATCTATTCCACTTCTAAAAAAGCCAGTAGATTCCATAACTTCTTCAGCTATTTTTTCCAGGTATCCAATAACGTCTTGATCATGGCTGAAATGATTTTGATTAGAAAAAGCAATGATAGCCTATGATTTGTACCTTTTTGAAGCTCTTGACATATCCCATGCAATATATCTTATTTGTTTATCCTTTGGTAGGAATTGATTGAGATAGGCTATTGCTTCTGCAAACTCTTTTCCAAGGATTGATTCACGCTTTGTTTTCTCTTTTTGCTTAAAAAACAAAATATTATGTATCAAATTTATTTCTGTCATATCTTATTCTTACTTACTTTGATTAGGTTTAAAACAATACATGGCATACCATATCGCTGGAAAAGATTGTCAAAATGTAATGCGGCAGCTGAGAAAAATGGATCAACCACGTTCACTATAGGAAAATAATGTAAGAAAGAATATGAAATGCTTTGTTTGCTATTCGATATTTGCGCTCAATTGGAGGTTTAGGCGACATATTTGTGGTGTCTTGAGACCAAATAAGAGGGATAGAACCTCTATGCTGGACATACGATGTATAGCGAGTGTTTCCAAAAAGACAGTCAGTTGAATGAAACGACGTTGTGGCCATATCTGTCACAATTTGCTCTGTTTCTACATCATTTGCTACAAATCCCTGATACACGAAAATCAGCTTACGCACTATTTATTTGGTTTTTTTTCCCTCGTTACCTTATCGTTCACACCGCGCTTTAAAAATCGAGCGCCAGCGAAATACCTTGATCTTCTAGCAATCAACGTTACCAACACATTTCTTCCAAACACAGAGATTTCTATGAATAAAAAACTGTGAGTAAGCTTGAATGAGCCTATTTATTCATCTATTTACTTGCTTGATCTACAAAACCATAAATAAGAGGCAATATCCAGCCTGATCGACTGTTTAAATTTTTGAATCCAGAACTCAACAGATAATGATTCCAGACAAACATATCGTTATGTAACGGTTCTTTTGATTTGTTGTCTCCATTTGGGTCAAAAGGTGGCCGTGTTAAATTATTTTGAAGTGAATTTGTGAGATCATAGGTATATGAAAAATAGAAATTCTTTGCTAAATCAATATTTTGAAAGGTTGTGATATATCTTGCTTCATCTGAATTCTTGTCTAACTTCACTTGAGGTCCAATAGGCACAAGTCGAGTCTTGTCAATGTGATAAACATAATGTCCTCCCAAGACAGCTACTTGCCTTCTCTTGGTAATAAAGATCATGTACCATCCTTGCGTAAACCTGATAAAACCAACAATACCGTATATCTCCATAGGTGAAAGCTGTAAACCTCCAACTGACAAGTTTCCATCCTCAATCATTTTCAAAAGCCTCGTTTTTTCTTGTTCAGTGTAAAGAACGTCATCTTCAATGACGGTTAGTTCATTAGGATTCGTTCTGTGAATCTGTAACACCCGATAACGTTGTCTTGCTTGATTAGTGCCAATAATATAATACCTCTGCATAAAATAAACAGGTCATTAAATCATAAAGTGTTTCCCTCTTTTTTTTTTTCAAGCTAAAAAAAGGTTCACCTACAGTTTTTGTCTCATATAACTGAAAGGAACTCAACACGAATCTTGGATGTGCCCATTTAAGTGTTGGCTTCTTTACTGGCTCTCCTTGTGGTAAATTTTGAGACGAGGGCTCTAATACATCTTCTTTTTTGTAGCTTAAATAACTATCAGTTGAATAATCTTCTGTTAAACAGTTGGGATCATCAGATAATATTTGAACATCTTGGCTCATTGGAAAAAATGACATTTTAAAGGGTTGAGACACAAAGAGGGAGGGGCGTTTTTAAAAAATCCAATCAAGAGAAATTATCTCTTATTGTTTACTCATTTATTTATTTTTTAAAAAAGATCAAACTACAAGTTTAAAAGGGTTACTTCTCTTCTCATTCATCCTTCTTTATTTTGCTTCCTCGGCCTCTTCAGCCTTAGCTTCAGGCTTGTCAGAATCTATATCAGTTTAGTTAATTACATTTAATGAAAAATATGAATTTTCTTGACTTTACCGTCCTGCAAGTCAGAAGTCCATAATGTCAAGTTATCTCTCAACAATTGCATAATGAGTGTAGAATCCTTGTATGATTCTTCCGAGAGGGTATCAAGTTCTGCAATAGCATCGTCGAAAGCTTGTTTGGCCAAGTGACAAGCACGATCAGGAGAGTTGAGAATTTCATAATAGAAAACAGAAAAGTTCAAGGCCAAACCCAAACGAATAGGGTGAGTGGGTGCTAATTCGGTTTGAGCAACATCAGTAGCGCTCTTGTAAGCTTCGTGTGCTTCAGTGGCAGCATCTTTACGAGCATCACCAGTCAAGAATTCAGCAAGGTAACGATAATAGTCACCCTTCATCTTGTAGTAAAAGACCTTGGATTCACCACCTTCAGCAGCAGGAATCAAGCTTTCAGACAAAACAGCCAAAATATCCTTACAAACATCTTGGAGTTCAGTTTCAATCTTTTGGCGATAGGCCTTAATCTTTTCAACTTGGGTGCTGTTACCCTTGCTTTCTTCCTTTTGCTCAATAGAAGAAACAATTCTCCAAGAAGCACGACGAGAACCAATAACATTCTTGTAAGCAACAGACAAAAGGTTACGTTCTTCAACACTCAATTCAGCACCCATCTTGGAAAAAAAGATGAGTTTTTGTTACAATAAGTTTAGGATGTCATTTTTTATTTTTACCTTGGCGACTTCCTTTGTGTATTGCACCATTTCTATTTTTGATTTATATTAATACAAGGTTATAATATAGGTTAATCTTGCTTACCATCATAACGTTCGGCTTGTTCGGCGAGCTTGGCCATGTAAACATTATTATCGCGTTCCTAGAGATGAAGAAACAATAAATAAAAAGTTTTTTTTTTTACATAATCAAGTAATCAAGTAAAGGTTTTTTTGCCAAATAATTTTTTCCAATAAACAAGACAATCATAAAAAAAACAACAAAAAGACAGTTACAAAGCAAATATAGGAAAAAAAATACTTACAGCAGACATTTTTCTAATTGCAAAAAGAAAAGATTAAAATGTAGTTTTTTTTTTCATTTTTTTTTTTTTTTCATTTAATTTTTTGGGTGTTTATAAAAAATTGATGACTTCGTCATCGACAAATTATAATACCGCCAATAAATAGTTTACTATTTTGAAGAAATAATCCATGAACTAAAGTTATATAAATACACAAGACATCACTAAGACCTTTGGACTTTTTGGCCTGAAACGTTATGGGTTTGTCTGATTGGTACATCTCGATCTTAAAAAGAAAAGGACAAAGATGAAACAAGAACAATTTGCTGTGGAAACGCGTAGAAAGAATTTGTGTAACATGTGGTTGATCTGACATCTCACTTCTGCAGTGAAGTATTTCATGGTCGTGTTTTGGCTTAGCTTGGTGCAAATTGAATACTTGTCAGCAAATTCACATATTAATTCACCTTTCTATATAAATATCATCGAAGTAAATTTATTCTTTTCTTTCTATTTCATTGTCTTTCTTCATCATCTAATGTATTACTAGTGTCTGCCATTTAATTTGTACCTGACAAAGCATGCTGCATAATATAAAGTAGTCTATGAAAGAATACCTTACTATATGAAATCTATGTTCTTTATAATCCTTTCACACACAGCACTGACTGTCTTATCTTCAGAAACATATCGACTTCCAGTCTTACAGTATTCATCTTATCCTTATTTATCCTTTTAATTGTCATTTTGTACTTAACATAGTCCAAATCACTCAAAATATGCTATTAATAGCCAAACCTTATCATTCAGGACTTTATCTCAACCCTTAGTTCCTCTTTTTCAACTTAATGGATGGAAATCGTTGGCTATTGATATTCTACTATTCTATATCTAAGCACAATCAGCATCACTGTACTTTTCAAATAAACAACTCAATAGGCTCTAATTTGCATGTATTTTTACTTCATATTCTGGGCTATTTTGTATTTTTTTTTTGTGCTAATTTCTGATAACAGTAAACATGTACTGGTATTTAGTACATTGATCTCTATGCCTTTCATAAATTTTCTTAGGTATACATTAGTTACTTTGGGCTGCATACTTTAACTTGCCCATGCCGGATGCATATCCAAGAAGAGTAACAAACAGTTACTATTATTTACAGCATCCAATTCAGGAGATCATCTGATCTTAGAACAGCGACAACTTATTATTAATATGGATTTGATACCTCACTGTCCATCCCTTTCCATCCAGTAGAATTATACAATAAAAAAGTAGCAGATACGAAGACCAGGATGAAGATGACGACTAGGTTACCATCGCATTATCTCAAAAAAGAACGATTCGCTTTGTCAAAACCTCTCCGAACGTTTATAAAGAGTTTAAGTCTATACAAAGATAAAAAGCAGATAACTGTCTTGCATCGGATAATGCATTAAATTTTTACTGCGATTAATAGTCTTGCCCTAGTATAGAGCAAAGGTATCAAAAGCTATTCAATAATTTATGTATTAGATTGAAAAGGGATCGGAAATTATCAACGATTAACAACTTAGATTACTATGAACCCTACTAAAATAAATTACCATTAGTAAACTCGACTTTACTTTCTGGAAATGGTGTACATTCTTTCATTATCTACCCAATAATCATCAGAAATAACCAAACCATCAGCAAAATTGAGTCCATGTCGATTTGTCGCATTTTTGCAAACTTTATAATACAATATATAGAAAAAAGCGACGAATAAACACGAAATTTTTTCCTAAAAATAGTGTGCTCGTGGCAAATTTGGACAATTTCACATTCAAATGCACAAGAAAATAGTGCTGCAACCAGGCGTAGTTTATATAAAACTATATTACATGAATCATGGATGAATTTCTTATTAAACAGTATTTTTTAAAAAATCTTCAACTGTGCATCGTTGCATTAGCTCTTATATTGATAGATATTACTTAATACTGTCAGATTGTTCTTCTTATACCTTGTTTAACTCCTTAAATATATATTTTACTAAAAAAAGCATCTATTGAAGAAAATAATAGAGTAATTAAGGGCTCCAAGAATGCTTTGCTAAGAATGTCAATAAGTCTATTGTTTGATTTGTTTTTATTTTCTCATAAAATATTAGTTTTTTTTTTTGCTATTCAAAAGTTAAAATAAACTACATAATTCATTCTCATCCCTGGTTTCATAATGCCAAAATACTTAATCTTAATATATTGATTGTCTATAGTTTGGCCTAATGTCAAAATATGATGAACAATAATAGAATCACTAAAATACTTGGTGTGCTCACTCAATTTGCAGCCGTGATCACAAGCGGATAAAATAGGAAGCTTAATTTAACGGAAAACCAAATTAGAAAAATTTTATACTGAACTTGACTGCTTTTTGAGAAACAAAAAAATTATAAAAGGGCAGCTTATTTTCGAGTATTTTTTTTGCTCTTTGTACTTCTGTCTTGTGCTCAGGTCGGATAAATCTTTCGCCTTTTACTAAAGATTTCCGTGGATGCGGGACACTAAGGAAGTTTACCCTAATTTTTTGGTAACTCCATCATCTTTATGATGAAGGGAGTATCTCATTTTACAATTAAATATCAAATGAAAAAAAAAGAAGGATTATTCCTTGAACTTTCCTCATCCAACCAGGACATAAGTGTATTAAATCAAAAACGAAGAGTTTCTTATAATTTAATTTCATTAAAGCCATGAAGATGTAGCATACTATGGCTTAAAATCATGTTCAAATTCCCATACTGTTTTTTTACAAATTAAACAACTGATTTGATTTAATGCTTTAATAATATTGATGTTTTGATATGTTCACTTTCATTGAGTTTATTCTCCTTAAAAATTAGTTTTGCACCCCTCACCCAATTTCACTAATAAGAAAAAAAAGTTGCAGCTCACAAATGCTTGCCTTTTCCCTAAACAAATACTCCCTTTCTACAAGCATATTCTATATTTTTTTAACATATGACCAGAATTGAAGATCACAATTCTTTTTTTCTGAATAACAATTGCCACATAAAGACTGTTATGGGATATGTTTGATGTTGTTTTTGGACAGCTATATTGCCAACGAGAATTCTGCTGTTACAACAACCTCAATGGATTTTATATTACATACCGCTAAACTATACCTTTAATCTTTTATTGTTTACAAGTAAAAGCACAATATGGATTTTGACGGCGTATTGTGCAAGAAATTTGTGAATGTATATACTACACTCAAAGGCTTTGCATAAAATGTATTTTTAGCAATATGCTGAGCAATAGAAAAAAAGATCTAACTCATAAAGGTTACTCAACATTTATAAAAACAGCGTTTGTTGTATAATCTAGCTTCTTTAATACTTGTCAATTTCTGTATATAATTAAAGGGGCCGTATGATTCTCGTATAAACTTTAAAGCATTGAGGAGATCATCTATAGAATGTTTGGCATATATTTAAATTATAGCTAATACATGTTATAGAAATATCCTTGAGACACTAAATACAAAGACGCACTTTAAAAACAGTAAGCCCAAATCGTTTCGGAATTTTCTCTGGTGTCAAGAAAACAAGGTGATTCATAACCATGCTGAACGTAATAAAATGCTTGTTTCATATTTCTTATAGTTGTATAAACGCGTATATTTCAAATTTTTTGATGTTCAACTTCGATCGAAGGATATATTAAAAATGATTGGTTGATAACTTTGAATTGTTTGATCGCGGCTTCATTTCACTAACACTACTTACTAAAATACGCCATTATTCTTTATTGTCCTGATCACAATGAAAATAGAAAGAAATGAAATAGAAAGGGAATATAGGGAGAAAGATAAGGAAGCGTTAATACTTTTGTAAGGGAGAGTTATGAATACAAAAGGGGCAGACGTTTTTCTTTGCATAATAAACATCTATTTCCATAACAACTCAGTCTCATTTTTTTTTGCATGATTTTTTGAAGGTTTTCCAATCATATTTTTTTTTCTCTCGTTAAAATAACAAGGAAACTTTTTTTGACCCGTACTTTGTTTTTTTTATATTTTTTTAAAGTCTTGATTAACTTTTTTTTGTTGACATTTAGTCCTTTACGTCAATATATACCAACACTTATAAAAAGAGTAATCCCAACTTAATCAACATAATTCTCTTTCAATAAGTCAACTTACCTTTCCTTCTTTTTTTTTCAATAGATTCTCTTCTAAAATGCCCATGCAAAGATCGACAAAACAAAATGACCGCCCAAAACAAGACTTACGTAATAATAATAAAAAAGTATTGTATGATAAGACTAACTATTCTTATACACTTTATAGATCCTTCAATACATCCAACAACAACGCCAAAGGATAAGAAGAGACATTTGTTTAGATTTGGGCGAAAAAAAAGTAAGAGAAAAGAGACACAAATCGATGACGTTACCAACAATGCATACTATAACTGTTGTAGGTCGATCTGAGATATCAATTCCCAGTGAAAGTACGCGAAAGGATGATAATGTCAGTATTATAAGTCATATAGATGCATCAATGCTTGTTAATGATAGAGAAAAGAGAAAGAGATCTGCAAGTTCGAACCACTCAAAGGGTAAAGATGCTGAGCTTCACACTGACGAATGGAAGAATGAACAGGTTAGAGATGATACTATGAATATATACAAACATATATATCATATATGCTTACTTTTTTCTTAGATGATTGAATGTAAGCATTCACAATTACAAAAGCAAAAAAAAAAAAAAAAAAAAAAAAGCTAAAATATATAAAAAAAGAAAGTGAAAATGTAAATAAGAGCTTTATTATAGTGGACCAAAACTTCAATAGGATGGAGGGTATTCTTAATCCTCAGTATCATAACGAAAAATCCTCAATATCACAAGTAAAAATTATTTAGAAATGCATATTATTTATGAATGTAAGCTCAATTCGGGATATTTCTTTATTTAGCAAGCTGCAGATCCATCTAGTGAGCATTGGGCTCCTCCGGGCAGTTGGGCAGTACAACCCCCAGACGAAGAGGATTTAGATTTATTTAACCCTCAAGCAACTGCTGACTATTTCCCTGTGAGTGAACACGAAACTTGGAATGTGCCAAATAAAAATGTAAGAAAATATGTTGATATGTAGATGAGCAAAACCTTATATTTCTATACTTAGTATTGTATTCGAATATTTCGACCTGATGGTACGTTTGGTACTTTAATTGCTCCTTTGAATACAACTACAAATGATCTGATTCAAAGACTGGCCGGGAAATTCTTTTTACAAGATCTAAGCAAATATAGATTGACACTTGCTAGAGGCAATTTAGGTAAGGCTATTTTCTCTCCTTTCTTTTTTTTTTATGGAATTGATTCATATCAACCAGTTTTTATATTATAGAGCGTGTTATTCAACTTTATGAGCATCCTATTCAGATACAAAAGACATTGCTAGAGCAGATAGGTTATACAGAGGAAGATAGGATTGAGGACATTGGACGTGAGGACAATTCTTACTTGTATCGATTCAAATTTGGAAAAAGCGCCATATCCATTGTGCAAGAAGAAGAAAGAGAAGGTGAATCATACGACCGCGTAGACTTTAGTGGAAAAAATTTATCCACAATACCAGTCTTTTTGTACAAATATGCCGCAGAAATGACTTCGCTTGATTTATCAAAAAATCTGCTTATAGAAATTCCTGTGGATTTCCTACAGCTCTGTAAAAATTTGCAGCACTTTTGGTTGAATAACAACGAATACAAGACTTTGCCAGTTTCTATTCGCTATATTCCCAACTTGGAATATCTTAGCGTATCTGGAAATCAAATTATTGATTTGCAGCACACGCGTCTTGAAGAATTAGGCAACCTTAAATCTTTACGGGCTTACAACAATCGCTTGTCATCATTACCTGATAGCTTTTCCAAATTTAAGCACCTTACTGCATTACATATATCCAATAATTCATTCACAAGATTCCCAGAAGTGATTTGCGAGATTCGCACCTTATCTCATCTTGACATCAGCTTCAACCGAATATCGTCAATCCCTAATGAAATTGGCAACTTAACTCAGCTCACATTTCTCTTTGCTATTGCTAATCGTCTTAGTGGAAGCCTGCCACAAGGCTTTTCTAAATTGAAAAACCTAAAAGGCCTTGATATCCGACAAAATCAAATATCTGACATGGAAGTTTTGCATGATTTGGACAAGTTAGATCGTATATCTGTGGATTATAACGCGATGAGTGTAGTAAACTATGGCTTCAAATATCTTAAACGGCTTAAAATGTCCAAAAACCACCTCACACAGTTCACAGTAGCTTGTGATCGATGCATGTTGACAGATCTTAACCTAGGTAACTGCAAGCTACCATCATTGCCTGATGACCTCTATATACATCTACCAGCACTTGAATCCTTAGTTCTTGATAGCAATACGCTTACTGTACTGCCAAATAGTATAACTCTTCTAAGCAAACTTCAGCGACTGTCAGTCCAGAGCAACAATTTGGAAATATTGCCGTCTGATATTTCGAAATTGACAGAGCTCAGAACGTTGGACGTACAAAACAACAACCTAAAAGCACTACCAAAGGACATCTGGCTTTGTGTGTCCTTATGCGTGTTGAACTGCTCTTCCAACTTGTTAGAAGTTTTCCCAGAACCATTTATTGGAACTTCTTCTTTGGGAACACCATCCTCCTCTGCGCCTCCTATCGTCTTTCATTCTGGACAAGGAACTGCACCGCCTACGCCTTCAAATGAATGTCTGCCAACACACCCATGCGACACAAGTAACATTCCACCTACGATATCTCCTAACGGATTTCAATCTGCAACAAACTTCAATCCCCCCTCCTTCTTTGACAACCCCCGAAACCATCCTCCTCCACTCTCTTTAACTCTCCGCTTTCTCTATTTGGGTGACAACCGATTTACAGATGACATTTGGTCTCCACTCTCTTTATTTTCTGAGCTTCGAACATTGAATTTGTGTTTTAATGACCTTTATGAGATTCCTCCTGATGGACTTTGTCATCTTCAGCTCTATGAACTTTATCTATCAGGCAACCACCTTGCTTCACTTCCTGCAGATGATATCGAAAAACTTGCTTACCTTCGTGTTTTGGCAGTGAATGGAAACAAGCTACAGACCTTGCCTGCTGAGATTGGTAAATTGCGAAAGTTGCTTGTGTTGGATGTCGGTAATAATTTCTTAAAGTACAACATATCAAACTGGCCATATGACTGGAACTGGTAAAGAAAAACAATACATCTTAAACATGCATACATCTTACGAGTTTTTTTTCTTAATATTAGGAATTGGAACTTGGGGCTTAAATATCTCAACTTGTCGGGCAACAAACGATTGGAGATTAAGCCATCTCATCCAGAATCACATAATCCTAAAGAAAGAAATTTGTCTGATTTTAGCGCGCTTTCCCGGTTACGTACGTTGGGTCTGATGGATGTCACAATCCTGGGAGTCACAACGCCAGAAGAGTATCATGATCGTCGTGTACGTACATCGCCATCAGAGGTGAACGGAATGGGATATGGAGTTGCCGATTGGCTTGGCCCTAGTGATCATCTGTCTACTTGGGACTTGGTAATGCCAAAATTCCGCAACGAAAATGACCAGTGTCTATTAGGCTTGTTTGATGGACGTAAATACAGCAAGACAGGATGTCGCTTGACTTATTTCCTGAATGATAACATTAACCAGTTCTTTACCAATGAGCTTCAAAAGACCAAACAAGGTGATACGATCGTTTCGGCCCTTCGCAGGACCTTTTTGGCGCTTGAAAAAGAATTTGGATCTATGGATACGGAAGATAAAGAGATGGGTGCCTCCGGCTTGATCTGTTATATCGCAGGTACCAAGTTGTACGTGGCTAACGTAGGAGATACGCTAGCTATTCTATCACGTAATAATGGGCAAGCACATGAGATCACGCAGAAACATATTCCACTTCATCCTAGCGAGATTTCTCGTATTCGTGCTGCCGGTGGGTTTGTTTCAAATTTAGGTTTATTAAATGATGAAATCAATGTGTCTCGAAGTTTTGGTTATTATCATCTCATTCCTGTTGTAAACGCCAATCCATTTATCTCGACGATCGAATTGGAGGAAAATGACGAGTTTGTTATTATGGCCTCTCGAGGACTTTGGGACAGGATGTCTTATCAAACTGCAGTGGATATTGCTAGAACTGAGAAAGATGATTTGATGATTGCTGCACAAAAGCTGCGAGATTTTGCTCTGACTTACGGTGCTGACAGTAACATAATGGTCATGATTATTGGTGTTGGCGATTTATTTAATAAACAAAACAAGCGTAGAAATTTTCGTGGTACAAATCGATCGACTACCAACGAAGGAGGCTTGCTTATGGAAGAAAGCATTGGTACACCCGGTGTTATGGCAAAAACCAAACGTCGTCTTAAGGATGAATTCCCTAGTGACTCAGTAATACTCACCGCTTTTATGTCTAAATACAAATTACTAACTTTTTTTTTTTTTTTTTTTTTTTTGCTTAGACTTTGGCACGGCTTGATAAAGAAGTACCTCCACCGACGAATCAGGTAGCACTTGTCTTTACAGATATTAAAAGCTCTACTTTGCTTTGGGATACACAGCCTGAAAATATGCGCTCGGCTATCAAGATTCATGATGCTGTCATGCGCCGCACGCTCCGCAGCATTGGCGGATATGAAGTCAAGACAGAAGGTGACGCATTTATGGTCTGTTTTCAAGATACGATTGCTGCTCTGCTTTGGTGTTTTACTGTACAACTTCAATTGCTGGAGGCCGATTGGCCGGCAGGGATTTTAGAGACGGAGGAAGGACGTGAGATACAAAAGGAGAATAAAATCATTTATCGAGGCCTCTCGGTCCGTATGGGCATCCATCTTGGCACACCAGTCTATGAACGCAATCCGATCACAAAGCGAATGGATTACTTTGGACCTGTGGTAAATAAAGCAAGCAGAATATGTAACGCAGCTGATGGTGGACAAATATGTATTTCCTCTGATGTGATTGCCGCATTAAGAGAAATGCCTGGTGTGCTTGGAGAGGATAAGACGAGACCAGGAAGTAATATGCTTGGAGTGAAATCACATTCACTTAATCGTGATATTCAGCAACTCAAACGACTTGGATTCCATATTGTTGAGTTGGGTGAGCACCGTTTAAAAGGTTTAGAAACACCAGAGATGCTTAGCCTTGTGTTCCCAAAGCAATTGGCAGGACGTATGGAACTCGAAAAAAATGAGGCTTCCCCAATTATAGCATCATTAACGGTGACTCCTCAGACAAATGTAACTGAGACATCTTTCCGTCGTGCAAGCTCTTCCACCACTCCCTTCACGCGTCCTATCAACCGAAAAATTGATGCTTCCCTTGTGGCATCTCTCAGCAGCATAACAGCTCGTTTAGAGTGTCTTACTACAGGTCACCTTGCTAATTCTTCTAGAGCTACTGCCTTGTTTCAATATTCTCAAGCATTACATAAGCGTGTAGAAGAAGCTGCTTCAGATGAAGAAATGATTGTACTGATTGAAAACTTTGTTGCTCGTATTGAGGTATTTAATAACGTAAAAAAGAGTATAATGTTTTTAATCTAATATGATTCTCTAATAGAATGCCGTGTCATCTTTGTATTTGAAGAAAGTTGGTAGATTTGCAAACGTATTAGAAAAGTTGGGAGAGGCAATTGATTTGGACCCATCACATATATTAAGAGCACTTCAAATTTATTCAGAAGTGGAAGGATTAGTAGAAAAGCCAAATGGCCTATTATAAATAGTTTTGTATACTCTTATTCGTTGTAAATAGTAAATACTAGTTTTTTTTTTTCTTTTTCTTTTTTTCTCTTACTCTAAAAGTTACATGTGATTGCTTTGTTAGCTGTGAAACATGATGTCCAACAACGTTTTTCAATTCTTTTTTATTATTTGACAAAATCAAGTAAAGTTTCTTTTGGATCTAATTCTACATGAATATTCTGTTCTTTAAGGTATTCATCGCTCCAAAATTTTGTCAAGTGACGCTGACCAGAGTCATTCAGTAAAGTAACAATAACATGCCCTGGTCCAAGTTTCTTTGCGGCTCTTACCGCTGCAACACAATTGACTGCTGAGCTGCTGCCCACAAATAGTCCTATTTAAATTGCATTAAGCATCACATTTCTTCTTTTTCATTTCATTACTATTCTTTACCATCTTCACGCACAAGATATCTTGACATTTTTATAGCTTCTTCATCTGTTACACGAAATGCATCATCGAGGAGATGCCTGCCTTTATCGAAATTTTTTGTTAATCTGTTAATACCGATGCCTTCTACTACTGTATCAACTTGATGTCTTCTTCTTGTTCCTTCTTGCTCAGTAGGTGCATACATCACATTGTATTTTACTTTGTTATATAACCCTGACCCAGGCGGATCAGCCAAAAAGATTTTTAATTTCGAAATATGTTGTTTCAAATAGCAACTCACGCCTGACAAGGTACCACCTGTACCTGCTCCTAGCACAAGAGCATCTATATTGCCTCCTGTCTGACGATATATCTCAGGCCCTGTGCGCTGATAGTGTGCACTGAAATTGGCTTCATTTTCAAATTGGTCTGCAAAATATCCTTTGGCTTCTCCATGTGTAAAGTTTAAAGCACGATCTCTGGCTAGGTTGACGAACTGCTTTTTATCAATGATGCTAGCTGGTCTGACTTTTTCTACTGTAGCACCCAATTTCTCAAGTAGCTGATATTTTTCTTTGGCTTGGTCGTCTGGCATCACGATCCACGCCTTGTATCCCTTAGCTCGAGCAATCATAGCAATCGAGATACCAGTAGATCCAACCGTACCCTCAAAAACAGTGCTGCCTGTGTGGGGTACCAAGATGCCTTTTTCTTCAGCTGTTTTAATCATGTTAAGTGCAACTCTATCTTTCGAACTACCACCAGGATTAAGAAACTTTGATTTGTGTCAGAGCGAAAGTGGGCTTGTTTTCAATTCCTTTTCTGTTGCCTTACCTCTGCTTTTCCCTACATTGTTTGTTATTTCTCCTTATCGAAATAACATGCTCGTTGAACAAAACAAAACTTACCAGAATAGTACAACCAGTTGCTTCAGAAAGACTTCTTATTTTCATTAAAGGCGTGTTACCAATTAAACCATCCACACCTTCAACAATGTCTGTCGTGGGAACATCCTCCTCCTTCTCTTCTTTACTCAAATGAGAAATGAGACTAGTTGAAAGTATGGTTAATATTGAACCAGTGATTATGCCAACAATAAGTGTTTTGTTTAAGTTTGAATCTGACATGGTGAAAAGAAAAAAAAAGCGTGACTTGGAATTTATGCTTACAGCTTTATTGTGAAAACTCAGTTGTAGCACTCAGTAAAAGGAAACAAAGTAAAATGCTCAAACTTTCTGTTGTATGAAAGAAAAATCAAAATTTCAAACTCTAGATAAGAATTTCGCCAAAATATACAAAGTGCTTTCTGGGCAAATTCAATTTGCTACTAGTATATAATGAAGTCAAAACGTTCATCAAAAAATTCGGACCGGAATTGCTCGACTGTCCGGCGGCCTTTTTTAAAGACACAAACAAACTCACCAAGATAACGATAGAGAGGAAGGGACACAAAATCTGTCCCCTCTCTCTATCCAAAGGTATGCTATCCATCCATCCAAAAAGGCAAAAAGTAAATGCAATAATCTCACCAATCCTTTTTGTTTAGTACCAACATGGAAGCTGTCCAAACATTCGGCCGCAAGGTAAAAGACATTAGATGAACAACTAATATAAGGAGCGATATTAAATAATATACATTAGAAAACTGCCACCGCCGTTGCCCACTGTAAGCGTGGACGTGGTCTCATTCGTATCAATGGTTCTCCTCTTGAGCTCCTTGAACCCGAGATCTTAAAGTTCAAGGTTTACGAAGTCATCCTCCTCTTGGGTGAAGAACGTTTTGCTAATGTTGACATCCGTATCCGTACTCACGGTGGTGGTCACGTTTCTCAAGTTTATGCCATTCGTCAAGCTCTTGCCAAAGCTATTGTTGCTTTCTACCAAAAGTACGTTGATGAAGCTGCTAAGAAGGAAATCAAGGAAATCCTTATTCAATACGATCGTACTCTTCTTGTCGCCGATCCTCGTCGCTGTGAACCCAAGAAGGTAAAAAGGAGAAATGAGTACCAGGAAATTATATATTAACATAATTGATAGTTCGCTGGTCCCGGTGCCCGTGCCCGTTACCAAAAGTCCTACCGTTAAAGGGACAGTCATATTCATTTTACTTTGGGGAATGGATTACATACAGCTGTTATTCATCTTATTTCATTAGAGTTTCTCTATTGTTAAAAAATAAAGCATTATTCCGTGTGAAAGCAAAACAAAAACAGCGTGAAAAATATATTAGAGGTAGTTACATTAGCGTGCACGAGAAAAAAACAACATAGTTGATCTGGATTGTACTATGTTTGTCACAAAATTTGGCCAAAAAAAAAAATAGAATAAATAAGAGAAGCTGAAGGTCTTCACAAATCCTTAATTAAATATGAAGATAATGAAAAAGATGCTCAAAAAAATTAAAAAAGATGCAAGAGTTATACATTCTATCAAACTGTGCAGTTCATCAGCCTAATAGCCAAAATAATTTCTGTAAAGGACATAGCTGTCATCTTAGATATCAGCTTAAGTTCTATTCATCACCTGCAACAATAATGATTTGAAATGGGAAATATTCTTAGCTTACAATGTTCTAATAGAGATGTTTTCTGTAAAATATGTTGGATGAATTGGTGGGTTTCAGGGATAAATGATAGCTAATTCGTAAGTATGATACTTGGTGAAGACAACCTCTATTTGTCTTCATAACAAAAAAAAATAGAAAGATGTTGTGGAAGCAGACAAATTCGAAGTGGCTGTTGACCTAAAATACTAACAACATGTAGAATTAGTTGTTGATTAAGCTTAAAGAACAGAAATAGCTCTTCTTCTGCCTTATCAGAATAAATGAGTATTTCTGTCTTTTCTTCTTTACCCATAAGATAAATATGAAGACTAGGGTTTAATAGTGACTAACATCTCTTAGCCGAGCAACATAAAATGCAATAGTTTATTATGGATATGCAGGGAATGTACTTTGATTATCTCTCAAATGCTTTAAAACCAGCATAGTTGCACTTGTCCGTCACGTTATACCTTTATAATGGACAGAATTACATTGTTCTCAGGATACACTAGATATTTCAGTCAGTATAAGCTCTGTTTAGTCGTGTAAACGGAATATACCATATACATTGTACTCTATACTTTTACAATACCTCCACCCTCAATTTTTGCTTTTGTTATGCCAAAATTCGCTTTTGGTAAAATACAATTTTCCTGTCTTCGATTAGTTTTTTAATTCCACCATTTTTAAAACAATAAAATGAGCTCTAATTTCTTTTATAAAGATGGCAAAGGCAACATTGTTGGTGAAAACGGAAATGAGGCGATGGATTTCGAAGTAGAATTTGATCCCTACAATCTTGGAATCTTATTCACCCTAACGCAATACAGGTCTTCTCGAAATCGCTTTCTTGCTGAACCCACAGAGGAATTGGATGTACGCATGGAGGAGGCAGCAGAAGCGGTGACTAGTCGAAAATACAACGTTTATACAGATAAGCACAAAGCTGTGTTTTATTATTTTAATAGAGTAAAGTTGTGGAAGACCGTACCCTTTGTATTACAATGCAGTGCTGTCAAACAGGTAGCACAGTGCAGAACAAGCAAATATTACGATTCGAACAACAGTAGAACAGAATGATCACGACATTTTAAAGAAAAAAAGATCTGAGAATGTACGTTTGGTTGAAGAAACGCTCAGCAAAACAAAATCATCAGCCATCAACATTGTGCTATTTGCGAATTATATCGAAGCAAGAACACAATATGAAGATCTCTTATGCTTATATTACAGCAACGAAGTCGGAAGACCCAAGTATATACCGACGGGAAAAACGACCAATCGTGACATGTAATGGACTTCTTAAATGCAACAGCCACTCTTCTGCAAAATTCTATGATCAGGATCTGGCTGCTGTCTGCAACTTCAAGAAAATTCCACCTGAATTGAGAAGTACTAGTAGCTGCCCAGTTTGCCTTAGCCGCCCAACCAATTCTGAAACCAAATCAGGGTTCAAGAGAAGACAGAATAAAGCTACAAAGAAATTCAAGAAAACAAGTCATCCGCTTGAGTTATCGCTCAATCAATTCAATGCAGGTAAGATGTCAGGTATAGACAAGATAAGACAAAAATTAATACAGTATACGTGATGTTATTAGTACAAGCAATAATATATAAGCAGATGGGTAATTCGATTCTATGTGACGCACTTGGATATAAGACAAGGTAGTGCTAGAACAGTGAGAATTTGAACACAGTACTTTAAATCAGAGATAAGTAAAACAATAGATAATTCCAGGGATTAAGATTTATTGCAGCTTTATTCAATACGCTAATAACAATAAAGAAATATCAAATATATCAAAAATAAAGATGAGGTTTTATTCGCTATTAATTGATAATATACTAGACAGGGAACTCAATTCAATCAAAAGATCGATGGTTATTTATAATTAATCATATATAGTGAAATCTGTGTATCATTATATGAATCACAACTGGTTTCACTCTAGATATTTCTTAGATACATGTATTTACAGAAGAAAGGCTTGATTGGATATTCGAGAATTGACTGAATTAGTTCCGGATTCAATGAGATAGGGAGATACAAATACAGTGATAGAGGATTCAATGGTTAGTTATTGTAAGATAAACTGATTTGTGCAAATGTAGCAATAGATCAAGTGAAATATGTAATATGATTGTTTATTGCATCAGATGGCGTGGTTAATTTTATATGCTTCTGATTCATGACATAAGATATTCGACTTAAACAGCCACTTGCAGATCTTTTGACTCCTTATGTGATGAGCCTCAAAATTTTTATTGATTGTGCCAATCCAGTTTTACTAATCGTTTAATTTTTGGTTAAAACCTCTTGTAAGATTTGTTTAATAAAACCGTTTTAAAACAATGAACATTTAAGAGGCTTAAGCTTAAATGCATTGTAAGGTGACATATCGAATACCGTAACAGTTGTAATATTGGGCCATGGTTGAACTTAGTTTTTTTCCAGATTCTTAAGCAAAAACAATAATCTGCCCCTTGAATGTGCATGGATGCTGACAGATCAAGCGCTTATTTCTGAATCTATGAAACTGTATCGATTTGGCTAATCACGTCGATTATTACTTACTATCGAAAAAGGGAACTTCGTGATACACTAGTCATTGTGGATACAGTTGGTAAAGCCTAGATGAGCAGTTTCAAATCGTTGGCAAGTTCGTTGATTACATTATTCTCGATAAAAGATTTTGCTTAAGTGGATAATAAATGTCCCACTTCTTTAATATTGTCGTTAGAAATCTTTTCTCAAAATTTTAATACAAGCTGCTGTTGCAATGATTGAGTTACGTGAACTAGTCATTGCTTGATTTGACAGCCAGTTATGGATGGTGTTCACTTTGCGTTATCACAATCAATAATAAACATAATAAGATAAACATTTGAATATCGTCTTTCGATATTCGAGCCACTGAACGATGGCAGAACTTTTGTGTTTCATCTGTAGTGTTTTGAAATAGTTCGTCTTAATTTCAACTGAATTGAAGCGAATTTTAATAAATTATAATGAACTTTATTTTTTTTTTGTCATTTTTTTAATGTTTTTTTTTGGTGAACTGAATGATTTTACATACAGCTGTCGTCTTCTAGGTGGTGTGCCAGGAGAAGATTTTACTTGTAGCACTTTCAAGCATTTGGCAGCACTAGCACCCATTAATGCCTAATTTTAAAAAGAAATGGTTTAGTAAAAAAAAAAAAAAAAAAGCCATGATACATTTTGTATACGACAAAGAAACGGACATTACATTTAGTTTGACCATAGTGTCAAACACGTCATCAAGCCGGTTCAAATCTTTAGGGTTGTGAGGTATGAGGAAGGAGCCAATCTCAAACAACCGGTATATCTTCGTATATACCAAGTCCATCACAAACACACGACCGTTATGCCCTATTGAAGTTGTAATTAGTAATTGTTCTCTTAATATCTAAATAAAGGCACCATAGCCGTTGGGTGAGCGGTCTGGTAATTACTAAAAGAGAGTCTCTTACGCAGATTTTTTTCAACCTCTTAAAAATAACTTTCTCAGATATTTTACCATTCTCACAAGGCTTGTGAGCACTTAATTTTATTACCTCCCACTAAAATACCAAACACTGGAGTGTCCTCCGGAAAATCCTTGCTCAACATCAAGTCCACCTCGTCCTTCATCAAGTTGGCTAGTTTCGTAAAGTCCGGATGGTATATTTTATCTTCGCTTATCACTTTTGGGCTTTTTATTTCCATAAGCAAGATTTGTTGCCCATGTTCTTTATATACAACTTTAACACCCCCGTCTGGTACTCTTCCATGAGCTCCTCTTCTTTCCTTGCTTCCTTCCGAGTGTTCATCGTTGCTAAAAAAAGAAAGTATATCATTCAGAAAACACTGTTATACTTATCCTATTCGTAACAAGGGAAACCTTACCCAAACAACTTGAAATACTTTGTCTCTTTCAAAAAAGGAGACAACAAAGGAGTGATGAACTTCTTGGTAAACATATCCTTGTTATAACGAGGGGAGGGGGGTGCACTGTGTTCGGTCAAACTGAGAAAATAAGTTAATGGTTAACAATAATCTAACAATGTACAGTATCTTACAAGTTTAAAATAGATTGACACAACATTTCATTAAATCCTTCTTTGTCATACATCAGATTGTTCGCTAACTTCCTTGCTTTTTCAGAGTCATACTTGGCCAACCGCAATTGATTGTTGTAATTTAATAAATTTATGGTAGATTACCTTAGAGCAAACCCAACGGTCCCTATTAAATTAACTTTAATACCCCAGAATCAAAAAGTTGTCACCCAACGGACCCTATTAGCGGCCCTATTAAAGTTAATAGGAATTATCAGACCTATTGTGAGATTGAAGTTTGTGATGTTTTATACTATAAAGTAGGCTTGTTATAAAGGGTTTTTTACTTGAGACCAAGGTTTTGAATGGTGTTTGGTTCCCAAAATAGCAATAGATTGAGTATAAGTTCGCTTGTAATAAGTGACCACAAGATCTTGTTAAGTGGATCACATTGTTTTGAGTAAAGTAAAGTAAAATAAAAAGATAAAATAAAATGGATTACAATGAAATGTATATGCTTTCAGAGATTTCTTGTTCTTGATGTTAAGTAAAATAAAAGAAAAGCAAAGAAATTTACTTTGAGTGATATTTATTGTTTATGCGTATTTGTTTATATTTTTCTGGATTTGAACAAGTTCGATAAAAGTCAAATGTTGCCAAAGTTTGCTGCATTGCGTTACATCATTATCTTTCGTATAACGCTATATGTAAATCATCTTAATAATGGATCTTTAACTTTCTCGCTTATATGTCACCTCAGAATGCATTCAATTGAGTTATCTATACATTGAGAATGCAACAAGTCGATGGATGATTGCATTTTTAGTTTAAATAAAGCTGGATTTTACTACGATAAACATTGCAAAGCAACGTCAATCACATTGCTGAATTTTCTGTCATACAAAAATATTCATCAACGCAGTTGGCAGAGTAATCATGGATTTTGAAGTGCACAGAGTGATATCCGTATTCATAAGCTACCTGGTGGGTGGCAGTTACCATTTTCTGGTAAGGTAAAAATCTAGCTTTGCTAGTAGTCTTGTACTTATACTGAAGAAAGCGGTAATCCTTAAATTAAATGACTTTAATAATACTGATAAATACGCTTCAACACATTCTGAAACGGCAGCAAAAATTTTTTTTTTGTCATAGGTTGGTGATTACAAGAAGTCATCTGCAATGAGTGAAGATGATCCCCGATGCGATCTCGGTTGATAACTTTATGACCAGAAAGTGACCTGACATAGTAGGTTTCTTCGTCATATTCAAGATTAAAGCCTTTCAAAGCAAGAAGATACTAATTTGCTGAATCGTTCTGCTATAGCTGCATAAACATCGTCAGAGCTCATGTCAATTATAAAAAATATAATGTAGAAATTTTAACAGGGTCCTAGTTAATAGGGACCATAAAGTGACATCCTCACAAAAGGTATTAAATGTTTAGCTCCGACCAATTAAAGCTAATCTAATACCCCTCTACCGTTGAGTTTGTTCTAAACATTGTTCATTAAAAAAATAAATGGAAACACAAACTGATAGATTACACAAGAGAAAAGTTTATCCTTTACTGTGCTCACATTTTTGTTTTCAAAAATGAAAAAAAAGGCTTAAATTTTTCATGACTGAATTTCAAATGCCATATTTAATAATCTTTGCATCCCTCCACAAAACATTTCCTTCTTTTCTTTTTTTTTTAATTATGTTTATCTGTCAAACTAGAAATCTTCTGAAGAAAGCACTTTCTTCACAATTAAGAAATAAATCATATAATCTTCATCGATTGTATAATGTTTCATCAAGATCTGAGAGTAAACCTTTCCCAAATGTATTTTGGCAGCATAATTAAAGCTCGTTTTAGGTAAACATGGTGCTTTTACTGTGCATCCAGCTGGATTTTGGGCAGACAAAATACTTGAAAGAGAATCCAAGCGTCCTGTTATTGCTTCATCTGAGCCTCGTTTATTAATTGAAAAGACGGTAAATGTTTTGTAAGCTTTCAATTTATATATTGCTCATTAAGTTCAATAAAAAGATGAAAGATAGCTACATGGAAGATTATTTACCTTTTAAATCTGATCCCGTACTTTTGGATGAATACATTTTTTCGAATGGAAAAATTCGAACTGGAAAGCTTTTAGAAGGTAAAAAGCTAATATGGAATACGAATGGAAACCTCATATATTTTCAATAGATCTCGATGCACTTGCAGGTGCCATTGCTTATAAACATATTGATAATGGTGATCCTAAAGCTGCACCTCTTACTGTTGTTACAGCAAGCGTAGATAGATTTGATTTATTCTTACCTGAGGCAGGTATCATAAACTACAAATTAAGTGGGCATGTTACTTATGTTGGTTCAAGCTCTATGGAAGGTAATTAAGCTATTTAAATGAAATATTGTATCTTCTAACATCAGCCATTGTCAGTATTCATCAAAGCAGAAACATGTGGAGATGATCTTCCAGAACCTAATGAAAACCCAGACACTCTATGCGTTCTTGGAAAGAATACTGTTTTGGCCACTCGCTTTACAATGGTTGCCATTGATTCTGCCACACAAAAACCGGTCAAGGTTAATCCTCTCCGATTGACCTCTAAAGGTGAAGAACGCCTTTTTGAGATGGCTGAAGCAACCAAACTGAGAAAAAAGCGCGAAAAGGAGGCCTCTTTGACCCGCCAACCACCCACACCAGCGGAACGTTTAGAGATACACGATGTTTTTTTAGAATACTCAAGATACACGAGTGACACATCAGATGAAAGACAACCCTTACCCAAAGACAAGGTATGGATGAGCGACACAAAGATTGAAAGTAATTTTTTGATGCAACCTCAAGACAGAAACATCCACAACAATATCTTTGGCGGTTACCTGATGCGCCGTGCATATGAGTTAGCTTATGCTAATACAGCGCTTTTTATGAAATCATCGTCACCCGTTTTGCTGTCTATGGATGAGGTCGCTTTTAGAAAGCCTGTTCATGTGGGTACTCTTCTTAATTTGAAATCAAACATTGTGCTCTCTGAAGGGTTCCCTCATCGCACAGTGCAAGTGCGCGTTGTGGCTGAAGTTGTTGATATTGAAAAGGATACTAGAGAAGTGACAAATGTTTTTCATTTTACATTAGTTACAGGAAGTCCCGAGGTCAGACTTCGACGTATTTTGCCAAAAACTTATGCAGAGTCTATGTTATGGATTGATGCGAAACGTAGAAGACAGCAAGGCATTCATTCTCGACATGTATTATTAGAGTCAATTAAAGAAAATTGAACATAATTTATCTTTATATACATATTATATGGTTTCTTTATAAAAAGATGTATGCTTTGTTCTTTTTTGTCACTATCCATTTCAGAACATGTCTAATTAAGCAAGCAATCAGCATCTGCAAAGAATGAAATGAATGTGTGTACATGTAATAAATATGTTTTATTTAATATGGTCAACTAATGCTATAAGAATACTAATAATAATAACAAATGCTTTGTAATCCCTTTTCATCTAAACTAAAACACAGTGTTGATCTCATTCGTTTGTTATCTGTTGATCTACTTGCTTAATATGCTCTTCATCCGCATACCATAACTGATGCTCTTTTAAGAGATCTATTCGCTCTTTTCCGGTCTTGAAAAATATTATTTTATGTGTAAACAAATATTACTATTTTTTTTTTACCTTATGATTCACATGCACCATATAAGGATCTATTCCAATTTCCTTTGATAAATTCTTACTGAAATAGCTTTCTCCATCAGGGAAATGTAACGCGTCTAAAAGAAGAGTAAACCCACTTTTTAAATCCAAAGGAAACTGGTCCAATGTCTTACTGAATGCCTCTTGCAGCGTGAGATCTGGTCGATCCATCTGAGTCTGCAAAAGAAGAGCCATCAATCGTTTAACTGGATAAGAATCTCGCATCAAATAAATAAAACCACTACTGATCCTACTCTGGCTATCTTGGGCAACGATCAGCTGAGTATTCCAACGAATATGCATCAGTGTACTCAAATACTCTCTTGTACGAGGTTGAAGAACGAGTTGGTTGATGTCCAGCATCAAGGGGTTAATATCTAGATAGACTAATCGCTGCAAGATGCCTGCTACTGTTCCACTATTATTCCAGTCTTTGGATATAAGAACTGCCTGATCTTTATAACCAGCATATGTGAGATGCTGATAAAGCGCTGAGTCGGTACAGAGTATCAGAAAACGGTCTTCTTTGGCTGCCTTCATGAACGCTATCCAGTTATAAAGTTCGAAACGCATATCGTATGTTGCTACTGTTATCAGTAAATCATCGTTATCAAGTCTGTTTGCCTGTATTGTTTGAAGAACATCAGATGCAAGTTCTGGCATGGTGTCAGGTACTATGACCGGCTGATGTTCACCATGCTCAACAAGAGTCAAGTCATCCGCACAAGAGCAATTGCTGGAAACATCTGTTTTAACTGTGGTAGCATATATTGAGGTACCTTTTGGTTGTATATAGTATAGCACTGATAGTATTGAAAATGAGAAAATGATCAAACTGGTTGCTTTTAAGTAACTAGTCATGATGTGATTACATGAAAACAACTAAAAAAATTAAGAACGTATTGAATTCTCTACTAGTTATAATCTCCGCTATCATATTGAAAGGTTTATTTGATACAGGAAACTGATAGAATTTCGCGTTAAGAATAGTTAAAAAAAGACCGTGATTCTCCAAGATACAAAATTTAATATCTTTATTTATACAGTATGCCTATAAGGAAAAGAGTATCTAGATTACTAGTATATTGAGAATGTGCAGAAAACATACAAATACTTAAATCTCAAAAAATAGCAAAACGAATAGAGCCACTTTTAAATTTGATTGCATCTATAAATAAGGAGTGAAATGCTAAATGGTTATATCTAATCAAATGTACTGGTATTTTTTGTTTTTGCGATATATTTTTTGAAGATGTGGTTGAAGACTATTGTCATATTTGCTCATATCAGACACAGCATTTGATGAGTGGCCTGAAGAAGAAGGCGGTGGAGCCATTTCAAGCTTTTTGACAAAGTAGGCATCAATTGTAGAATCTCTAGAGGGCAACTTAATTTCTTTCATATGTCCATTTTGTTTCATGAATCTGTTGGGTAAATAAGTATATTTAGATATCCTAGAATCTTTTGACAGTGTTAATTCTTTGCTGCTCTCTACTGGCGTAGTACTGCCTGTATCTAAAAGATAAATAAGAACCAAGCTAGCCTTGTAAGGTAGTTTTAATGGTTTACTTATTTTTTGTGACATAGGACTAAAATAAGGCTGACCAGCGCCTTCGAGTTCCATTCTTTTTGGATTGAAGCGGTTTGATCTTTTTCTTCTAATAATAAAAGCACATATACACAGAGTAATAATGGAGATGATAACAACCCCAGCAATAGACCCACCAATGATAAAGCCCAAATCCTCTGTGCTTAATTTTCCTGGAGAGGAAGGCAGTGTGCTTGTTGAGGCTGTTGTATCAGTAGGCAAGTTTGTAACCTGAACTGTAGTAACTTTATATTAATGTTTGACTTATAATATTATAGCTTATGTAAACTAAAACCTGTACTAATCATTTTTTGTTCCGAAGTTGTCGAGGGATGTTTTGTTGCATACAGTTTACTAAAATCTATGCTCTGAAGGTTGGCAGATGCTGTTAGGGTTGGATACGAAGTATAGGCAGTAGATCCTATAATAACTATTACCAAGGTTATTTTTTTTTTATTTCATTATATAAATATAATTGTGATATTACTAGAAGCAGCTTGATTGTTTGATTTTCCAAATGTATAGGTTAATACACAGCTTTTTCTTTTCTTTTTTTTATTTAAACATATTACCTTGTATTGTTTTGATTATGGTATGAGGCAATAAAAATTTAAACATAAACGAAAGAGAAAGAAAGAAGACAAAGAGGTTAGTAATATCAACTTGATTTATTGTGCTACTTTAGGTTCTGTCATTTTCTTATAAATTTAAATAAATTACAGTAGGTAAAACATGTGTGCACATATCGAAGAAGTAATTAAGTATCTTTCAAAAAGTACGGCTTGGCATTTCCTCTTCTATGTCTTTTAATTTTCTTTGTAGAAAGTCAAGTTGATCGTTTTAGGATCTAGAATGGCCTTACTTCGCACTAAATATTTTTTATGAGCCACGGTTTCTTTATTTCTCTCCGGTATTAACCAGTCACTGGTATGTGCTTTAACATATACTCTTTTAAATAGATAAATTAGATATTTATACAATATTAACTCTGCTTTCCGCTATTAATACAACAAAACTTTTAATTATATTTTTTTTTAGTAAGAATATTATAAAATCAAAGCAATTTGGATACAATGTTAATAAACGAATAGTTATATTATTACTTTTAATTGTTGAGAAGGTAATAAACTATTTTGCTTGGCCTTCTTGTTTATAAGTTAAATAGTGCAATCTTTTTAAGGTACAAGGATGTTATTAAAAGTCCAATAAACAAGGACATGTCTTGATGCCTTTATTGTATATAATAATGCTCATTTATTTGTTTAAAAGTTATTTTTGGAGCAAGAATAACTTGATTGTTTACTTTTCTTTTTGTTCATGTTTTATACAAAAAGCATATTGTACGCGATATAAATGCAGTAGCCAAAAAAAGTTTGACCAGAACAGTAGAACAGGTCATTGTGTTTCCATTGTCTGGTAGCGACAAACAGTCGAAATTATGCAATTATAAGCATAAATAGAGGGATGCTGATGAGAATACTATGAGAATAAAGAACTATCGCTAAAATAGCAAATAAAATCGATCTCAAATACATGAATATGATGATTAATAACAAAAAGAGATACATTATAAAGTAAATTATCTCGTCTACCTCAAAAAGTGAGTTGTTTTATCCAAAGTTATATAAATACTATTGTAATATATCTCTTTCCTATAATGTATTACTTTTGTTCAACTTAAAAGTAATGTAATAGCACGTGATATTTATTATTTTTGCTAATAAATAAATAAAAGTTCACAAAAGCAGTTATTTGAACTTAAGCATTAGTTGACTGTTGTCCGTTGAACAGGAGTTTGTTGACTGTATTGCCATTGATATAAGAAATAGATCCAGACGTTGCCAAGCTTGACATCTGCTTATAAATGGCAGAGGGAGAAGAACCAGCGGATTGAGCAACCAAAAGAGCAGCAACACCAGCAGCATGAGGGGAGGCCATAGATGTACCGGACATAGATGTTGTGGATGTTTTAGAATCTATATAGGAGCTAAGAATGTTGTCACCAGGAGCAAGGATCTGAACACAGCTTCCGTAACTGCTGAAGGAAGCCATTCTATCATTCTTGTCCGTAGCAGCAACAGTAAAGACGTTCTTATTATTAGCAGGTGATACATTACAAGCATCAACGTTACCCCAGTTACCAGCTGCAACAAATACAGGAATACCAGAGGCAACAACTGCATCAATAGCTTCGTCGAGGGCAGAAAGAGTCGAAGAGGGAATACCGGCAGTCTTCATACCTAGAGACATGTTGACGACAGAACGACCTTTTTTGGAATTGCTTACAACCCATTGGAGACCAGACAGGATGCTTGAGATTGCACCATAGCCAGTGTCATCAAGAACTTGGACAGCAACAAGGTTAGCCTTTTTGGCCACACCGTAAGTAGTGCCACCAATAATACCGCCAACATGTGTACCATGGCCAGTACCATAACGAGAGATACCAGTATAAGCGGACCAACCCCATTGAGCACGGCCATTAAAATCAGTATGATCAACACGCATACCATCATCAACAACGTAAACATAGGCACCAGATCTAATAAAAAGCTTAGTTGGATCAGTCAAAAAATGGACCTTTTATATCTTACCCTGCATTAGAATCATAAATGTATGGTTGAGCCAAATTACGTTTGCGCCCAGAAATACGGACCAAATTCCATTGAGCATTCGTTTGTTTTGTGTAGCTAGTTGCAGCTCTCTCGAATAAGGTCTTGTTGCTAGATTCGACATGCTCGCTGTCAAGATTATCAAGATCAAAATCGTTAGGGTCAAAATTTCCATTACGCTCAGCGCGCTTTTCAGATCTTGATCGAGCATAGAATCTCTTTCTATTCTTGAGAGTAGGTAAATCAAAGTGAATGTCTTGATCAGGAATAATTCTCAAGATGTTCTTGCTGAATTCCTTAGCAATGTCTTGTATAATACTGATGTTCTCAAACTTAACAGTAAGACCCTTGAATGAATTGCCAATGCTGTATGTATCATAAATGTGAACCTGGTCCTCTTCGGTATCACGTCGAAGGATCTTATTTTTCTTGACAGCCAAATTTTTGCGACCCATAGATTGACCGACAATATCAGTTGCGCCATTAAGAAAATCAGGAACAACTAAAAAGAAAATATCAATAAAAACCAGTAAAGAGTTTTTTCAATATACATACATTTTTTGATGTTAGTCTCAGGGCGAAGATGAATAATATAATTGCCATTGCCTTTGACAGCACTAAAGTCTTCAAGGATGTTGTCAGTGAGACCAGCAGCAGTAACAACACTAATACAAGAGACTGCAAAGAATATAAATGTCTTGGGAAGCATTTTTTAAAAAGGAAAGGGTGTTGTATACAAGAGGATAGTCGTTTCAGATAAAAAGGAAAGGGTAAGCAACCGATTTGATTACTTGATATTGTTATTTGAAGATGAAGGTAATAACTCGCTTCTTTTATATACCTTTTGCACTTACCACTCATTCTTTTTGTACTATATTATTTAATGGATCATTAAAATTGTTTTATTAGTTTTTACTTTCTTCAAATGGCATTTAGTATATCAAAAGAGATATTATGGACTAATATAGCTTCTTAATCTTTTCTAATTTTCTTTCATTTCCTTGTTTTCCAGGCAATTTAATACACTGTGCAACGCCTGTGAGATTTTTTGTCAATTGTTTCTCAAGCTGATCGTTGGCTATTGGAAATGGATCAAAAATTGATATCGTAGTTACACTAACTAATCATATGAAAAACAGCCACTAAAGTGTCTCCATTATGATTATTCTTTTATTTCATATATTTTATAGACAGTTTGTAATGGGGAAAAAAATATTGTTATTTCTATTGATAGCTAATTTATTTTCAATTATAAGAAAAGTATTGATTCATGTTAAGATAAAAATGGTTTAAGCATATTGAGCTTGATCTACAAAAATGCAAGATAGTGAAAAAATTCGGAGTAGCGTTACATTCAAAAATCTCGGACTGCATCTTAGTTACACTTTCATGCACTGAATAAAAGAGTTTCTATTATCGCATACGGACAAATATGAGTGAAGCACAAAGCTGCTTCACTTTATTAACTAAATGCAAAATGTTTGTGGTCCAATTATGGTTGTACATTGGACATGTTAAAGAATCAAATTCTGTGCTGCCAGTTGTATTTAATTTATTAATATTAGATTTTCGGACTTTTTTGTAAATGGTGTTTTCATTAAAGTGCCGCACAGAGACGTACACCCTTGACTAACAATTTATAAGAAAAAAAAACGGAAAAGAAAACACATTTAACTTTAAATGAGACTAGATGCTCTGATGTGGAGTGATTGTAGGGCTACTATTGTTTCTTGGATAATTTTGTGCATAAGTCGAGTAGTACTTGCAAGAATTTGTTGCCAATATGGTTGACCACTAAAGACAAACTTCTAATGAAAATTTCAAAGGGGCAGATTATACAGACGACTATATCGAGAAACCTGAGCGAGAGCAAAGAGATAATCGAGGGATAAGACAAGATAGGACTAGCAATGGTAGCAAAATGAAGCGTTGAGGGATCAATCAAATTCTATTGGCGATTGTTTGCCGTACTTCTTTGCGGAGAGGACAAGACTAGATGAAACGTCTTTCTGTATTAGTAGGCCTACAATAAATACAAGATGGATAAAAAATTCAGGGCATAATGCTAGTGCTATTGAAGATCCTTTGTCGTTTTTTTAAAACTCCTACCAACAGAAACTTTCTCGTTCAAGTCGTGCAGTTGTCCCTTCGGTCCTTCGTTGGCAAATCATATGTTCAATCTTATTTGAACTGGATTATCTTTACCCTTATATAGATACTCGTATCAGATCTTCACATGGCCATCTCCTTCTAAATTGGCTCTCAAAGCATTCAGGGAGTTACCACGTTCCAAATATGCTTCATTGACCTTTTTTACCCTTGATCCCGAAGGGTTTTTTTAGCCTCACTTTACTTTACTTCATATTGAACTAGTCCGGGCGAATAGACGTGATAAACACCCCACACTCAAATGGATTTTATAAATAAATAATCTTTAAAATTTAAATAAATTGGCTTTATGCGAGGTAGGCTATCTTTTAGTTAAAGGGTTTAATACTGGGATTAGTAAAGAGAAATCGCCTTGTTAAGCTGCTAACTAAAGCAAAAAAAGAAGATAAAAATCGAAAAAGTAAAGTTGTTCTTGTTTTTATTATTCTTTGCATCAAAACTTAAAGACATGACACAGATAAAATAAGATAACGAAATATGGACTAACCTTTATTAAAATATTAAGTTATGCTCATATTATATGGGAATGTAAATAGTTCTACTATAGTATGTTGAGGTAATATAAGATACTATCAGGTACAAATAGAATTGGTTCATTCATTTTAATAGAACTTAGACAATCAAGCGTCTTGCTGAATAATATAATAAGGTTATAACTAAAGATAATATAATTACAGAAATATACTTGTGATTATACAATTAGTCTTATGGTATGATGTGATGACAAGATCAATTAAACCAAGAATTCTTATGCTACTTGAATGTTAATAATACTACTTGAAGGCGTAGCATTTATTCAAACTTGTAAAATTGTTTATGAGTATGATATGATAGCTATTATTATGGCTTAGATACATCATTTATCATTATAGTGGGCCAGACTAGACTGGTCTCACCATTATTGTTATAGGTAGACATAATAAATAACAAATTATGCTATAAGCCATACATCTCCAACGCCAGCATAGTTAAAGCATAAAAGATCTTGTGATGGATTATATTATAAAGTAATTAGTGTCTTGCATATATAATACTAATTTGCTACAGTAATAAGTCTTTTCAAGATCTCTTCTATGATGCACTATATTAAGTTGCATTGAGACTATGTATATCAAAATAGAATAGCGTTTTTCTTGCATAGTAACCTTATCAATTTAAACGAATGAATAAAAAATAATCTTGTCAATAACCCGATTAATGTCTTGATGGTTGCTGTTGTCTCTATCATTAGGCTTCAGTCTTTCTATACCTATTCAGTAACCGACTTTAATCAAATTCAATACTCATTCAGGAACAAAATACAAATGTCGTCGTAAACAATGGTTCTCTTCTAAATTTTTGATTGTAGCATCTGTTTAAAGGGATTGCTCTTGGTGTTCTTGGTTGGATGATATTAATGATATGTCTTTTCCTAGATCTAATAGAGTAATTGATAAAGTGGGATTAAAGTATATAGAAAAAACATTCTTTAAGGAAACTAAAATAGTTTAGACAATATAAGGATGCAAATTCCCATGGCCTTAGATGCCTTTCTTTTTATATTATCAATCTATATAAAATAAGAGCGTTTACTTATGAATATAAACAAAAAAAAAGTATTGAATGAAGTTTTGCAAAAAAAAAAAAAAAAAAAAAAAAAAAAAAATTTCAGTCGTAGACATGGAAGTCAATAGTGAAGCATTTCTCCTAAAATATATCACCAATGATGATAAGTATATAGAATTAAAGATACCAAAAAAATCATAAACAATACAAATAATTACCAAAAAAAAAAAAGCTTGTATATAACAAAGAATTAACTACATAAAATGGCTGATGGTCATATTTCTGATAAACCGACGAAAAAAGAGAGCAGTTATTTGAATTAATGTAAGAACTGAGCGTTCTTCTATTACAAGCTGTAAGTATTTGGATAAACTTGAGAGAATAGCTATCAATTGGTATGGCAGAGGCTAGAAACACTGATAAGATGTAGTTCAAAGGAAGTAGTCGACGAAGCTAGTACGAAGACCAGCTATTTTGCATAAAGGGCATTGGCTGTTTTTAATAGATTCGATAGACAAATGATCATCCTTAGATTTGGACCAGATAATGAAGAACTTGACAGGTCAGTTTGATTGAGTATCTCAAAGAGTACGGTATATAGTTTTGTGACAAAGAAGTGCAAATTAATTTTAAAAAGACCTATTTTCATTCTATGAAAAGAAATGGTCCTGAAAATATAGATGACAAACCCAATTGAGCAGTTAGATAAAAAAAAAGCAACAAAAGCATGAACTATGTGAGCAATTATGTTTTTAGAAATGAAACAGTTTTCATATTGACATGGAACAAACTGTAGCCTAGGTAAAGAAAGAAACTTGTGCTGAAGCTCTTGAGACTACTGCAAGAGTAATAATTAGAACCATTCTTGGGGTGAGTACTCCTCAAGTTGCTGTTAACTTGTGGGAAAGTTAAGAAGTCAAGGGCTTTGGATCCAATAAACAAAAAAGAATTTAGAAGTAGAGAATATGTGACTCAGGCTCCTGATAGAAGCGGTACTATAACAGGCTATTGCTCTAATTTTGCTTCTTATACTATTGCTGTTCTATACATGCTACTATGTAGTAATAGATAATACACTTATCCACGAGAATATTATGAGATAGAGATCAATAACCATGGATATGCTTGTGCATATCTCCATCCAAACATACTAGAGTTAATCCCAATATAGAAGGCTTGGTCTGCATGCAAGATTAAGTTTTAAAGATACGTGCCTTATGTAATTTTTTTTTAAAAACAACTCTCAAAATTTCTGCAGGTATTCTCTTTCCAGATTTGATGATTATCTGAATAAAAACCCTCGTAATAGAAAACAAATTTTAATTAGCTGCTTCATCACTTAAGAAAGAGGCTGAATCACATTATTTTCCATGGCAAACTCTAATCTAAACGGACCATCAAAAGTCAATTTTTTGAAAGACCAATTTGTTTCAAAAACAGCTAAATTTCTGAAAAAAATGTGATATGTTACAGTACACATTTACAAACCAACAATTCTATGAACTAATTTGTGGAACATGCAACTGAATAACTACCTGGCAACTGGATTGAATTCATTGTAACTCAAGAAAAAAAAGATTGCTTTTTTGTAGCATAGTAACACTGTGTGTTCAGGCAAAAGCTACTGATAGATGTTTATCTAAGAATTTTCTTGCAATTTGTTTAGTATAAAATATTTTTAGGTCAAGGAAACAAAATTTTTTCTTTTTGGATCTCTTCATAGACTATACGATAGACATTTTTTTTATTGAACACTGTCTCAATCAAAAATCCGGAAATTTAGCTTTTCTTAGTGCTACATTTAATCTATTTCACACAGAGGTTTGTAATATGTGATCTGGTTTCTTGTTCCTAATTTTAAGCAATTTGTTCTGTATTTGGCTTTGTATTGAGTATACAAGTTATAGAAGTAGGAAATCTCTCTTAGATAGCGCCCCATAAAACGACATATATATTATATCAATCAAAGCCTTTAATCATACAATTTTTGCGTAAAAAAGCGCTTGTTGTATAACCATGGTTTATGATAGCTACTGAAAAAGAATAGTCTTTCATCACAGAATCTATTGAGTGAAGTAGTTGTTATAGTTCAACAGTAGTACATTTTGAGCATGAATCTCTCTACATACATTCAAATTAATAATTTTATTTATAATTTTTTACAATAGAAAAGGAAAGAGACGTTCTACAGCCAAGGCATCCAAGTACATTCCATTTGTGCCATTTTCTGAGGATTACTTGCTTGAGATATTAAATCAATTACGTTTTGATTAAGAGGCTTTCCTGCACTCAATGTCTTTTCACGATCCGCTTTACAAGATAAGAATTGGGCCTTTGTTTGCACTTGAAGGACATTTGAATTCACTCTTTCTCGGAATTGAACATCCGTTACAGATCTATGGTTAGCTAAATGCCAAGTAGCAAGTTCGTCTCTGACAAACAAACAAATGTATTGATCCAGTTGGAAATCGGGTTCGGTAAGACATCGAGCAGTCGCCATCAAACTGCTTGCAAATGGGCCTTCAATACCAATAGGTGTAATGAAATCTTGAATATTGGGAGTAAATCGGAAGGGGATAGCTTCACCATTACCAAATACAGGATTGGCAGTATTCCATCCTAATGACAATCATCGATTAGCGACCTAGTCTTTATATTTTTATACAAGTTCCTATTACCTGGCAAAAATTCAGTCATCCAGACATTACCAGTGCTTCTAGATATCATTACTTTATGAGGCATTCTGTTCCCAACACTAAAAATGTAGGTCATAAATGTAGCAGTTGCGTATTGAGCAATGAATCGCTTTCGAAGCATCCAATAGTCAGTGTATGAATTCATTGCCTTGAGTAAATACTACAGCCATTTTTAGCCAGAATGAAAAACTAATATTATGCTTAAAGGCTTACCTTGCTCAAAATATTAGATGGAACCATATTTGCTGCAATGTAATCGTTGATTTCCATTCTAAGATTTAGCAATTCTGTTTTTTGATTCACAATCTAAAGAACATTTGTTTAGCTGAAGACACATTTTGATCTCTAACTAGATACTTACGTCTTTATGGGCGTTTACATTCTTTTTAAACTTGTCTATGAAATAAACTAGTGGGTTGTCTTTATGCATATCTATACTGTCACAATGGTCTTCATAGACATCGTACAATGAAATGTAAGAAGTATCGTCTTGCACCATGCGCACATTAGGCGCAAGGGGAACAATCACTGGTAGGTAGAAAGAAAGGTTACGTGCACGTGTTTCCTTGCGACTTTCAATAATATAATTTAACAATCTAAATAATTGCATCAATCTCTCTTCTCTGCGGAACTGGCGAGCTACAGGGTTTTGTATCAAGAAGGGGTGAAGCGATCCATCATGTCCACGGATAGTCAATCGACGATAACAATTACCATAGCTTCGGACGATTTCCACCTCAGGCAGGAACCTATCAATACGTAGAAAGTCATTTGCATTATCTTTCAAAGTCAGGTATTGTCCAGGAATTTCTACATCATCAAATTTTTGGTGCTGGAATTCTACAAGATAATGGCTGGCAGCTTCCAGTTTCTGTTTGCGTGGACGAGCATCCAACATAGCTTCAAATTTATCACGCCATAGTCTCAACTTAGCAACATATTCTTCAAGGTTCAATCGACTTTTTGCAAAGTCGTTTACGAATGCCGTTTTCATGTGCCCAGGATAAAGGCTATCAGCAAATCGTTGAATATTGGTTACAGTAGCTTGAGTCAATTGGAAGGTATCATTAGGGTTACTCAATCGCGTCAATAATTGCTAATATACCAATTTTTTTAGACAAAACTACATAATCATGTTACATTTGTTATTTTTCTTACTTGTGCACCTTCATTGTATAAGGCAACTACTAATCTGTACATATCTTCATCTGCTTGTGGTTTGAATTTTAATTGAATTTGATCTACCATTGTCTCCATAGATAGTGCCAGCAAAGGATATCCTGTCTTGAGTGTTGCCATAATTTCATCCAAAGGATTCACTATTGCACCTGGTGTATTTCCATGGCTGTTCAAAGTGCCACGAGGAGTGCTAGTTCCTTGAGACATGTTCTGTACACCACTGTTTGAAGCAGCTGTGTTTGCATTTGATTGCTGTGATACATTTGATGGGTCATTGATAGCGTTATTTTCTGATGATGCCTTTGGATCAGCATGTTGAAAGGTTGAAGCATTGGTTGTGCCATCCTCTGATTTGACCATCGTCGTATCTTCATCTTTCACATCTTCTTCCATTGCATCCTCATTCTTTTCTTCTCCTGATGGGGCCTCCAAAGACTCTTCTGGTTCATTCTTTGCCTCTTTATCAATACTCATCGAATTACCTTGCTTCGAATCAAAAGAATCATTTGCACTTTCACCAGAGGCACCTGCGTTTTGTGATGCATGGTGAATTGATTCAGTATTTGATTGCTGAGCTGATTCAGCTGCCATAGAGGCTTGTAGCATACTGGTACGTTTCATCATATCTTCCTTTGCCGTTCTTAATTGGAAGTGAAGTGCTTGTGGAAACTGTTTAGCAATACGAATCAAAATATAGCGAGCGTGACGACTTTCTTTATGTTGAAGTGCTGTCAGTAATTGTGGTATAAATGTAATCCAGTACCAGACAGGCCATTCACCCTTATATCCGTCTACTGCGCGAGAGATGATGCCAGACTGGTCGTCATGTGCCAATAGCCACAAAATACGTAGCAGATATTTACGAGACTTGGCATTCTTATACAGACCTGCCGCTTGCAGATAACAGCTAACAGCACTGTTTGCCCATGAGAGATCCTTGGGATTCTCTTTAAATCTCTTGTCGTTGTATTTGCCCCATTCGCCCCATGCACGAGGTAAAGTCAAGTCAATTTGAACTGCATTCACAAACGCTTCATTGGCTTCGTTGTAATGCTGCATCTTTGCTAAGAACATTCCCTTTAGCGTGAAAAATTCCGCCTTTTGTTGGTGTGTAAAGTACATCAGATTTGTGTTATTAATCACATCTAGTCCTGCCGTCAGCTCACTTGTATTTTGGTAGTAGCATTTAGCTTGTTCACGAAGTTTCAAAAATGCTTCTTGAATCTCTATATTGGGCAAGGTGTATATCTTTGTCAAATAATTGATACATACATCATAAAGCTGGTGCTTTCTGGCAACGTGAGCAAATCTGTTAATGATCCAGGCTGTTTCATGATAGCCTCTATAGGCATATGAATGACTACTACCGGCATTGGCTTGTCCGACAGGATGCTGAAGAAGAGGTATAAGCGGTAAATAGGTACGATTGATAGCATTGAAAATATGCTGTCTCCAAGCAACAAGATCACTCCAGACATCTATATCATCCCACATATTTGGTAAACGTTCTCGCCAGGTTGTCAAGATGCTTCTTAATTCTGTAGATTTTTGATCTAAGTTTTGTGCAGTCGTGTTGGACAAGCTGTTGAAGATTTGGCTAGCTTCTGAAAGCTCTAGATATTGCTGGAAAGTCTGTAACAAAGGAAGATGACTATGAGAGACAACAGGAGGAAGAGAATGCCATTTGCGAAGAGCTAGCTGAACTCCTTCTTCGCAGATACGATTAAACTCTGGCATTTCGTCTTGACTAGTCTGAGATTTAATCAGTGACAAAAAGCCCTCAAACACCTTCAAGCGGGGTAAAGAATAGTCGAACGTTTGCTGAAGGGATTGTTCAAGAGATTCGCGATCTGCTGTCCAATCAGATAGTCTCCAGGCACATTCCAAGAGTAGATTAGAGTTATTGTCAAGCTTAGCCAGATCAGACAAGACATCCCATTGTTGCAATTTTTGTGTGCAATTGATCCAATGATCTTCCCATAACATACATTCGGACTCAGTGTGTGCTAGTATACCACCACGAGCCTTAATTTGGACGTTTTCATACATATGTTGAGCTTGTTGCCACATGCCGCACTGCTCGCAGGATACTGTCATGTTCGTTTCGGTATACACGCTGCGTCTTCGCCAGAGGCCGTAAAACATATCGTCTTCGTTCAATGTAGAGTAGAGCTCTGAGAGAGAGTCCAATGTTCGCTGTTGGCTCATTTGCTCTTCCTTCATCACGTCAATCAATCGACCAGTTCTTGCTTGTTTCTGCAAAATTTCGATAGCAATATGCCAGCAGTTATGTGTTTTACCCAAATATTTAACCAGATGGGCAGGCAGCTGTACAACTGGTGCTGTTTTGGAGGCACCATCAAGTAAAGCTTGCACTACATTTGGACGACGTTCAGATTGTTTAGAATGATAATCTTTGGAAAGCAGTGCGATCAACACCTTTGTAATGTCATGTTGTTCGACGCTAGTAAGGGATTTCCAACAGATTGGAAAGAGATCAACCCAAAGTTTGTAGGCTGTGCTATCATCTAAGTATTGCAGCTGACGAATGTCAAGTAACATCTTGCCAGAGCTTTCTTGTTGTAAAGAACATAAAAATTCACGATGTTTCTGAATAATCTGGACAACTTCTTCAGGTACTGGATTCATTTCTGTATCTTCTGATTGAGCCTGTTTATCCGAACCAAAGATACCAATAGGCTTTACCTTTAGGGCAAATGGAACACTAATATCGGTGTTAATTTTAACTGCCCCAAGCAGCAAATCAACAGCTTGATGTAACCAAAACGTGTGTCCTAAAGATTCCCAGCTTTGAATACCCAAAATGTAATTCAGACGGCCAAAGAGCGACCGATCAATGTTATTATTAAATATATCCATAAGTTGAGAGCGTATTTCGGCGTTCTTGTGACTCGTTCCGAATAAGAATGCCTGCTCCAAACGAAGTGTTAGTTCTGATTTAGCCAACTCAGGGTTATTGTATATCTCAAGAACAAGTTTCAAAAAGTCTTCTGTTAAATTTGGATCCTTTCTCGCTTCTACCATCATCATCTTTCCAAGTAAACTTGCTTTCTCTTTCACAGTGGGCATTGGTTCATCTTTGTTTCGAACCCACTCACTTAGCATCTGAAGAATCGTATTCAGAAGTTGGATATCATCTGATTTTTCTATCAATTGAATAAGACACGTCAAAAACCATCGGCGATCATCTTCTAGATGTCCAACGCGCTTATTCAGAAGAGAGAGACCTAGAATCAAAAGGGCAATATCAGATTCAGGTGGTGTCTCGGGAGGTGTCTCAGAAGGCGATTCAGGAGGCATAGTGTGCTCTTTTGTCAAAAGTTGAACCATGGTAGAAATTCCAGGTATATAAGGATCAAGATATTCGCTTTCACTGCTACTTGCTGCATGTAATAGTTTCAATATACCATGAAGGTTCGTCATATTATTTAAGCCGTCTTGAATTGTTGAGCCAATCAAGTTCATAAAAGAGGCGATTTCGGGAGGCTGCTCAATAGTGTTCTCTTGAGTCGCTAGGTCAGTATTTTTAGAATCATTATCCTCATCCATAGGAGTTAGTTCAAAGGCAGTGGCCGAGTCAATTTCTTCTTTCTTCACTTGGACTTCAGAAACAGGTTCACCGGCTTCCATAGATTTGGCAGACTTCAAAGAAAAATTGTTCTGGTGAATAGCCTCCATAATACGAACCAAAACGGGATATAAGGCTGCCTGAATACGTGAATTTTCCGACTTGATGCTTGCTTCTAACAACCGGTGTAGACGAGCCATATTTGAAATGAACCATTCGGTAGGGCGATGGTTGATGTCTGCGTTTAGTATTTCCAAAGCACTACAAACACTAGCTGCAGTAATATCATTCACCTCTTTAAAGATCAGAGGACGCTCTAAATGATTCAATCGGATATGTACATCTGGCCATAAGTCTGGACTTAATAAAGACTTCACCAGTTCAATTGTTCTTAAGACAAGTCGCTTATGTATAATATCTGCAGGATTGTAAACACCACAGGAAAGACGCACAAGGTAACCAATTACATTTTCACGCAAAATGACACTTGGTGCATATTCTCGATCAGTCTCATGTGATGTGGCAGACTGAATTCCTTCCATTTGGCCAGGTGCAATTTCCACTTGTACTTTTTTGGTTGGCGATTCCAAGCTATGATGATCAGAAGTGTTGCTTGAATCGTTCATCAAATCTAACTTGCGTTTAGGTGACCGTTTGCCCTCTTCTCCAATCTCTTGCTTTTCTTTCTGCAAATTAATACGCTTTTTTTCCCACTTAATAATCAATTCAGCCAATTCGACTGTGAGTAACTTGTGTTCGGGAGTGGCATTTTGAAGTAATCCAAGCTTAGGCAAAGTATTGACTATTTGTGGCAAAAAGTGTTCACGGTACTCAAAGAAAAGATCAGAGTGTCTAATCAATAATTGATATACATTGACCATCTGAGAAATACTGTGTGTGTCCTCTACTACCACTTTTCTTGTTAGTCGAATCCAGGTAGGTACACGTTCGTTGTTCTGGGTAACTATACGCTGAGGCAAAACAGGAGCAATGATATCAAGCCCTTGTTTGACCAAGACACGGGCCTCTGATGAATGGGCACGTAGTAAGGCAGCATATATCTGAATTGTAATTTTACTTGGGGTATCGTAAGCAGCAATGAAATGAGCAATCAAAACGTATGCTGCCTGCTTAATTGTAGCATCTTCTAAACGCAAGAAATTCCAACCAAATTTGATTACTTCTTTTCGACGATCAGCGAGCAATTGGGGTGCATACTGAACCATAGTGGCAGTCAGCTGCAAAAGCTCAATACAAAGTGAATCCTCTATGTACTGATTGTCTCCAATGGACCCCATTGTCAAATTTGCCCATATTTTTTGGTCAAGTTGCTCCATCATAGATACATCAAATATCTTTAAGTATTCATTGTCTTTTGCTACAAAGGTAGCCAGCATTGCTGGATTAATAACTTGACGAAGCAACATAATCTTAAGGTAAGATGATACATTTTTGTCTGTAAAAAGTTGAAGGAATTTTTCCAATAGACCTCTTTTGATCAAAGGCGACGATTTCAGGGCAACCTCTTCCAAGAAAAACTTTTGTAAAAAGGAAAGGTCCATGACCGACTTTTGAGCATAAAGGGCCACGAGATCAAAAATAAGATCAACTTCTTCCACGTTGTTTTTCAAATAACCTACAAATATCTTAGATAGAGAGAGAAGTCGACGTGCTACTGTAACCGTCTGCTGATTTTCTTCTTTTGGTTGCTGCTGTTCCAATAGAACCTTTTGCTGAGAATGCCAGAGGTCACGCAAACAGTCAAAAACTTCTTTATGTTCCATTAAATAGTTGGGATCATAGTCAACGAGTGATTGAACAACAGCCACACCACAGTAATGAAGAGTACTGTCAGACTCATGTTTAAATGTTCGGCTGATCAACTCAGAGGACTTGGTAGCAACTTCTTCTCGAAGTCTTAAAGACGTTTCAGTATTAAGGATATCGACAAATAACTGAAAGTAGCGCGTATCGTTCAGTTTTTCATAAAAGTAATTGACCGTCTCTGTCGGATATCGATTGAGATATTTGATCAAGTTAGGTCTAAAGGGGCTTGAGACAGATCGACGCAAGTGACCTTCCATTTCCAGTACAGCAGTTACTAATTCATCGAGAAAAACATAAGCAGCAGCCGGTAAAAGATGAAATATGTTCAAGATGGCCACAATAATCTTGATCTCATGGTTTTCATTAACAGGTTTGCCTGCGGCTTCCTGTAACACCTGAGGTTCCGCCCAAAGTTTCATATGATCCAAAAGCTTCTTACCGATTTCGACCTTGAAATAATTCGTCAACAATTCAAGCAAACGAGCCAATCCTTCAAGACCAGCCACACTAAGCGTTTTGTGGTTGGAGAGCGTGGTCAGGATAGGTCTTAAACCTTGCTGAAGTAACTCTTTTGGTAATTTTTGTGGCTGAGACAGTACTTGCTTTAATCCTCGGTGTGCTGTTTCGACTACTTCAAGAGATTTGGAATAAAGAGATTTGAAAAAGACTTGAATAATACGCGCTCTGGTATGGATCTGTCTTTGATTAGAAAAGTCCGAGCAAGCGAGAGCAGCAGATAAAAGCTTGATGCATACAATACGCAAGTTCATCAAGGAAGCCGTATTCTTGTACTGCGAACTTCGGCTTGCCAATGCCTGGTCTTCGGCATCCGCTAGGGCCAGAGCTTCATGCAATAAACGCGTGAGCTCATCATTGAATTCCAAGAAAGGAGGACGAAGGGTTAGACAGTAAGTAATGGCATCTATATGACCAATTTGCATAGCAAAGGGTAATGCACGTAAGGGCTTGGCAAAGATTGGCGCAACCAGTCGTTCACGTACTGGTGCCAAAAGTTCTGTCACCTCATTCCCTGTTAGATCAGCAAGCAGTTGCAAGGAAGATTGAATAGTTTCGCGCACTACACTATTTGAATTGGATAACTCACTGAGCAAAAGAGCAATCAAGTTTTGGAATTTTTGTTGTGCTTCAGCCGACTCGCCATCTTCTGGACCGTTACACACCTTGAGTACGTGAGAGAGCGTCTGCGTTGCCTCTTCAGTGTTGATATTAGCCATTTCTGGTGCTGCATCTTTGAGGACAAACAAAAGGGATCGAATAAAGTCAAGTTCGTGTTCACGCATCCATTTTGTTCCCAAGTCCAACTGGGAAGTCATGAATGAAATGCCTAAGCAACCTCCGCGCTTCTTAAACCATTCAGGTTTATAACAAGACGAACAAAAATGAGAAGCAAACACACGAAAGATAGGTAGCTGGTCTACTTTAGAACCAAGTGCAGCAGCAGCGACATTGAAGCAGGCTTGAAGGGCCTCCTCACCTCTTTTGCGAACTTGAATCTGAGAAGATGAGATTGCTTCTACAATTGCTTCGACAAGAATTGTTGTATTTAGATGCTGTGCAGATAATCTTTCGTCCATCATGTTAGCTAACGGTTTTCTACCATTTTCCCTAGCCTCAATTGCTTCACCAATGTGTAGTAAAACAAAATGACGACAAATGTTGAGAAAAAAAGTCCAGGCATCTTCGGATAGACTATCTATGATTGAGGCTCTCATGATTGAGACCAGAATTGGGCGGAGAGCCTCTTCCTGAGCTATACGTTTAGAGACGTATTTGGTGTAGCCGTTTCCGGCAAGACGCTTGGGTTTCATGCCATTGACAGATAAGGTATTACCGACTACAGAGTTTCCATCATCTACTTGAGTTCTCCCTGTACTTTCAACAATAGATAGATTGGTTGCTGGAGAGCTAGTTACTTGAGAGGCATTTTCTTCCTCTGATCTGTTGATAAATTGCTCCTTTACCCTGCGATACAATGATTCGGTCAAATCGTCTGGCCCACTATCTAATTCAAGCATCAGAATCAGATGCGACTTCAAAAAGCTGTAGGCGTGTTTTCTATAGATTGTGTCTACATTGGATGATTTAAGTGTCTCAATCGCAATTTCCAAACATTTATCTAATGAAAGCGTATGAGGCGTTGAATCATGGTCAAAGAAGATTTCAATTGTTGCTCCACTTTCAATTCGAGCATTGAATCCAAGTTTAGGAGGACTCTTCAACATACGACGGTTACGACCACCTAATTTGCCTAAGATTCGCATTGCGGCATGACTATGTTGCTGGTTATAAGGTAATGGCTTAAGATGCTTCCAGAGAGCATCCATCAGTTCGGTCATAACAGGAGCCATAATGTGATCCAAAAATTCAGGATTCAAGTTATCATTACACAACTCCATTGTACGCAACCCTTGAGAAACAAGGTCTTGATCAGCCTGCAAAGCGGTTACAAGCGGACGCATTAAAAATGGCAGATAAGGCAGCAGTGTACTTAGTCGGACAGGTACAGCCAAACAAAGTTCAACGAATAGGTTACGCATTTCAGTCTTGTGAGCAAGAGAGATGAGAGCATTCAAATTTTCTAGAATAGCTTGAAGGAGTGGTGAAACTTCCTTATAGAGCATTTCAAATCGACCACCACCAATGCTCTTGAACAAAGATCTTAAGAGCAAAAAGTAGTTTGCAGGTTCCTTGGCCTTTGAAGCCAATTTAAAGCAAGACATAACCAAATTAGCCAAATATGGCTGGAGGATAGTCTCATTTGAATCTGGAAAGACATTGACAGCCATAAAGGTCAAACGGAACAAATAGAGCATCACTGCTGAATGATGGAGGTCACCTTCACCCAATTCTTGTATCTTGTCAACCAAGAACTTGAGCAAAATGCCAGCAAAGCCTTGCGTCGTTACCTCATTGACCAAAAAGAACTGTGATAGATGAAGCAGGGAAGGGTTGATGAGCATCCTTTCAAAAAAGAAATCAATTTGTGAAGCAAAGAGCTCTTGAAAGACAGCAGGTTCTAAAATAGTAAAGACTATAGGGAAGGTATCTAACAATTCCTTTTCACCATTTTGTTGAATGGCCAGCTTGAGACAGCTCTCGATTGACCCTATTGTCCAATTATCCTTTGTCTTTTCTTCTTCTGGAGGGGAATAATCAGGATAAGAACCATCTGCAGCGTAATTATCTACATTGTAATATTCAAAGCATTGAAGACCTTCTCTAAAAAGTCTTACAAAAAGCTGAATATCATCATAAGAGAAATTTCTGGCAAAGGAAGAGTAGCCAGGAATATCCTGGCCCAATGGTGGTGGTGGGTTACAATGACGAAGTCCAATAAACAAAGGCTTCAAACCAACTGCCAAATTTTTAAACAGAAATCGACCGTCTTTGATGCCATCTTGTGCAGCTTCAGGAATATAAACGCCTGTGTGAATGGATCTGGCTTTATCAAAATCAAAGTCCAAGTCATCATCTTGTTCCATAGCCGATACAGAGGTATCCTCCACAGTGTTGTGCTTTTTCTTTTTATATTGTTTGACGCAAGCGTTAAATTGTATATTTAGTGCTTCAAACTTGTTGGCAAATGCATCCAATATACGTATCAAAAGTGCTCTTCCTTGAACTTTATCCTCAATCTTCATGATACAGTCAATTAGATTTAACAGTAGCTTGCCGCACATGGTCTGAATGCTAGGTGCTAACGTTGGATCATGCAGATTACGCGAGTAGATGTATATAGTGCGAGAAATTTGTGCTGGAGTGAGTTCTGCTCGAATATGGTGAACTAAATCTGCAAGCATGCTGTAGGCTAGTGGTCTATGTTGTGCAATATATTTTTTTTAAAAGTCTCTTCTATTAAGTCTCTCCTTTTTTTTTTTTTTACCTTAGCGTATCATGAGCTGTAACACCAGTTCCAATCAACACACTTTCATTTAAAAGCAAATCTATCTTTGGTACAAATGCAGTTCTAAAATCTGTTGAAAGTATGTGTCGTGTGGCTACAAGTAATTCTTTTCTTGTAGCGGATGATTCAGGAGGACATTCCCTAAGAAGACGCAGAACAAACTCTGGAATCTGATTATGATAAGGTCGTAGCAAGCTGGTGTAACTTCGTAAGATGTAGGCCAAAAACGACATTGTTTTCACTTGAGCTACAATGAATTCATTATAAAGGTGCTTTTGTTTGATGGCTGAACTGACACCAATAAATATTTCGCCTCGGGCTGCTGCTGCATTGGAGGCTTCCATTTGCGGTGCTGCTTGTAAACAAAGAGTCTAACAAGTCTTAATTAAAAATCATATATGAATATTTTTATCTCGTCTTACCTGAAATATAAGTGGAACAAACTTCATAATATTATCGGCTGCAGATCTTCTATAAGATTGGAAGAGTAACACGACGATAATCGGGCACTCAGTCAATACTTTAAAGCTAAACATACTTTTAGGTAGTATTTTTGATGGTGCATCAGGGATATCTGCCGCAGGAGACATTGGTCTTGGAGAAGCAACTGAAGAAGGCTAAATAAATGAGATTAGCATTATCCATTAAATAAAAAAATTAACGTTTACAGTTGAAATTTGGTCAGGATTATCGAACGCTTCTTTTACGGTAGATTCCATATTTTGAAATATCTCTTGAACAATATCCAAGAATGGCTGAACTTGATCTTCTAATACGTGCCGAAATGAACGATGTAAATCTATAATGATTTTAACACAAACAACTGCATTGTCTTCATTCTCCACGCGTAAAATCTTCATTAGAGTTCTGCATAATTCTGGGACGTATTCTTTTAAAGCCTCAGTTTGTGGTAGTCGATATATTATTTCAAGAATGATATTTCTTAATTTCTAATATAAATTCATTATTAAAAAAGATAAAATAAGTTCATAATGTTGTATATGCTTTTTTTTTTATTATTGTTTACTTGTTCTGGCGCATTGCTAATAAATACAGGTGGTTCGTTCTGCAAAATGTCGAGAAAAAGAGATAAAAGTGTAGATAAAAATTTCGGATATTCTGAAGTTTGAAACACTTCTACTTGATCTCTAAGCTCATTGGCAATAGTAACTTTTAAACCAATGGCTGTTTTAAAAAAGGAAAGAATAAATTAGGCTGTACAATCAATGTTGAGAAAAATGTTGTGAATACCTAGATCAGGATCGCTTAGTCTGTGAGCATAAATTTGCAAGGTAGTCATCGGGTTATATAATATAATTCAAGTTGAAGAGGCTGGTTAGTTTACAACCTTATATAGAAATATGCTTCCTTCTTCTTCTTCTTCTTTTTTTTTTAGTAAAAAAAAAAAATGTTATATACAATAGAAAATATAAAATATAAAATGATAAAAAAAAAAAAGAAAGAGCACAAAAAAAAAATGTTGAAAAAAAATAGAGCTGCGATTCTTTTTTAAATGTTATTGGTTGTTAATACGCGTTTCTAATTATAGCTGTCACGAAAGCCAAAGCTCAAGTAAAGTGCACTGTATAAACAAGCTTATCTTGTTAAATGCTCTCCATTTCTCATCTAACTAACAATTTTAATGCTTCATATAAGCTACAAACGCAAACTTGACTGAGATACGAAGGAAGAAAATGCAATATGAAAACCCAGCATTTAAAACCATTAACTAGGTCTGGTTTGAGAGAAAGCAATATAAAGAGGCACGAGCATGTACAAAGATAAATATACAGCATATAGTAAAAGCAGACCAAAAAACTTATTTGAAGAAGGCTTTGGAGGGATAACCTTTTAGAACATGAACTACTTACACGAAGATAATTTTGATAAAATTACACAAAAAACCCCTTAAGAGGCTTGAAGTCAATGCTTGAAAAATCTTACTAATAAAAACATAGTTAAAGGCATTGTAATTGTCTAGAGATTAACCTTAAAAATATGGGAAGTGAGTATAACTAAAAACATCAAATGAACATTGATACTCACCAGAAAAATATATCCAGTATCTTTCAAATATATAAAAGCAGTTGGCAAGTACAATCAAAGACGGGTCAATCCTTAAAAGACCAATATAAAAGCTAAACAACATCTAGAAAGTATAAGATATAGACTCAATATAGTCCTTGTTTATTCCGCTAAATGTAACGTGTTAAGTCTCAAGCTAATAAACCATTAAATACTTATATCATGAAATGCATTCAATCCATATACCATAGTAAGGGATGATATAAGATTGTTACTCAATGTAAGCCAAAAAGCGCGTGCTTCAGCTTGATGAATTGCCACATACGCATGCATTCTAAATTAAAGCTATTTCTTGACAATTACATTTGGCAAGATTATAGAAAAACAGACATGCTGGAGTTTTATTATAGCCTTGTTAAAAATACATTCGATGCGTACCGAACATGTTTTTTACATGGATTATATGTGACCAGTTTGGGATTTGCATGTATATAATACCTACCTACAGCTTATATAGATAGAAGACTCATGTTATAAATATTCAATCATATACACTCTTATTCTAAAAACATAACTATAAAGCTTCTTCTGTTTTCCTTTCATGGGTTTTTAAGGAACTATACAAAATCTTTTGCTAAGTTTTCGCTTACTTATTCATTGATTTGGATTCAAGGAACCCTTGGCATATACATCAAGACATACAAAGATTTTATATCATTGGGCCCAATCTTAAAATTTTCTACACAAAAAAAGCACCTATGGCTAAAGGGATGTCCGTTTTTATTTATCCAATTTCTTAATTGGTTATGTAAAATAAATTGGAAGTTCTAAAGAAAAACTTGCTCAGGATAACGAAGTGGTTCATCGAGAGGCAGTTATAACCATGTCTTGATCATCCACTTCTCCTTCTCTTAGTTTTCTCAATGTGACGCTTATTCTTGTTCCTCTTTCAATAAGTTCACCATCGATTTCGTCGAATAATTTTTCTTCAATACCATGTTCCCATTTGTACCTTGAATCTTCTGATAATGCTAGGATGTCTCCAGGACGTAGCAATATATCATGACGAATGCTATTCTCACTATTATTGCTCTTTTTATATGATAAAGATGCCTTGTTTGCAGGTTTCATGGTCATGACACAAGAAGATAGTAATGAAATAATTAATATACCATCATCAAACCTAATTGGAGGCAAATTTAATAGAAAGAAAGAGGACAAAATCAAAAAAAAAAAAAAAAAAACCTTAACAAATCCACATGACTCACAATACCTTCGCCTTTTTGATATAAATTTAAGATAGCTTGATCAAACAATTTTTTTCTGTTCATTATTTTTTCCACAAATATGCTTGGGTAATTTTGTTTGATAAATGTCTCAATCCAACTAATATAAGGTGGTAGCCTGCCAAAGCACATGGCTTGATTGATATTCTCAGCTCCTGCAAAATAGCCATCCTTTATAATCTCATGTACTATTGTCATTTGTTGTTCATGAGAAAGTGCTTGGCGAATCAGTTTTAAACCAGGGATCTCGGGTACAGTAATTATATTTTCTTCTTCTCCTTCTTCTTCTTCGCCAAAGAGCTCCTTCCAGTCATTTTGCATTGCAATGCAGTGTCAAACAAAAAGAGTGAGACAAACCAAAACAACCAGTTATTGAGCGTGAATACTCTCCAGCTTTTAAAACCCAGTTCATTGACCACTCGAACTCTTACAAAAGAATCTCAGTCGTCTTGTCGCAAAAGAAATCGAGAATTAAGATCACACCGTTTCTAGACAAATCATTCGATGAACTTTGGTTGGTAATGAATGATACATTGGCTTATTTACGACGTAAATTAGCACAACGCTTCCTCAATCGTCAAATCCACCAAATGCACAGCGTATGCGGGTTTACGAGCGTACAATAGAAGCGCATTCTGAGAGGATAAAAAGATCTTTGCCACCATTGCTCTTGGCAGAAATCATTTTTAAAAAAAAGCTTGGTATAGATAAATCAATTTTCAATGAACAGCTAGAGCTTGAAGGATGTTTTATATATCCCTTGCGAATGGGTTTACTTTGACATTAAAAAAAAACTTTTTTAATGGAGATATCTTTAATGTTGATACTGTCTCAATACCAATACATAAAAATGCCTTTGGTCTGATTTGTATCTGTCATCATGATCTACCATCAATCTTTGATCTTTGGTTCAAGTTTCATCTTAAGTACAATCCTACCATATTTTGTCAGAGGGTTTTTTGTTTTCTAAAACTTAGCAAAAATGACCTTCGTGGTGAACTCACTTTGCTTGTATATCTCATTATTATAAGAATCGAATGGATAAGTAAAATATCATTAGATCAATATAGGTTGAGGAATCTAATAAAGAATAAGGATAAGCATGTTATTCTTTTCTTTCTCTCTAAAATGCATACTTATAGCATATATATATGAAACATCGCTGGTAATGCTCCTTTTCAGCGAATGAGTGTGCGTTTCATCATAATTAATATTAAACCCAATTTACTTATACAAATGCTTGGTCTTTTTAAATATTGTGTATTATTGATTTTGGCTGTCTGATGTATGAACTGCAAATAAACAAAAAGTTCATTGACTAGTAACATATTTTTGTGATAAATATATCATTAAAAAGTATATTTAAATTTGTAGATGGGAAACAAATTAGTTAACCACGGAAATAAGAGTATTTTTTAGAAAATGTTATTAGACTTATAAGCACACCACATAATCTACTCTTTCTTCCTTTACAGCATGAAATTGAATAGCATAAGTTTATAAAGTTTCATTTCGTCTCGTATTGTTCTCATTGTCATCAGTATTTCAAGATGGGAAGGTTAAAATATTACGCCGCTATCTAATGTAGCCGTTAACTTGATAGTAGAAAAAGACCATATTCATTATTTTATTTAAAACGTCTTCATTTTTCTTTGACTTTCATAAATAAGTTGGACAAATATGAAGCCACAATGAAGGTCTTTGCTTCGTTGTATAAAATACAAGAGATGCTTTATGCTTCAGATGTTGGTTTGCTAATACAATGATAGAAATAGGGAGCAAATACACGCGTAAATGCATAATTTTTTTTATAAACACATTATTCCATAGTTATTTATACGAATAATGGTATTTATTCTATTGTTTGTTTTACTAAATGCTTTATTATCTACAGGAAAACATGTTATAAGCTTACTTCATTTAAACCGATTAGTTTTAAAAGATCAGCGAAATATAAATCATATTTAATGAGAGTTGTATTGTTTAATATCTTTTTTCTTGTAAATTGATACAATGTACATATCTATCATGCACTACTGCTTAAAAAGTTCTTTGATAGCAAAGCTGAAAAGTATAATAAAATCAAGTTTCATCAATAATTTGAAGTCCGAAATACAATGCGTTGTAGACCTTTTTTTTTCTCTTTGCTCTTTCATAAAAATAAGTTTAATAATATGAATTTATTTGTTTAAACAAGAAGAATAAGAGAAGCCGTTAAAAATAAAACTAGCAAAAAAATAAAATAAAGACATGTAAAAAAGAAGGTAGTTGTTTTATAAAAAATTATTCGGAAGATTTCTTTTTTATCACCCCTTTTTCTTTCTCTTTTTTTTTGTTTTTTCCTTTTTTCTCCCTTTTTATATTATCGATGAAAGCTGTTAGTATAAATTGTGTTGAACCAAGTTCCATTTTTTTTGATGATTTGTTTTCGAAATCTCTTTATACAAATTCAAATTTATCACGCATTGTATTACATAGACCTATTCGTCAAACAATTCGCTGTGGTGACTGGAATCGAATTGATTTAAGGTTAATGACCGAGATGGGGTTGCCTGTGGATTCACATTATTATGCAATTGATATATCGGCCACTTTACTTGTTAAGCAGTCTGGTTGTTATACAAGTCTAGGTCAAATCGAATCACGTCCTATTCTTACAGACGCATGGGAACCAGAGATAGGGCAGTTAAAAGGGTTTGAGGCACATACCAGTTTGGGTGGATTGGAATATAAGGTAGAAGGAATAGATCAACCTTTCTTTATTATCCTTCAATCATCGGATAATTCAAGTATCTTGCCTCTTTGTGTGGGCCCCATTCGGATTAAAGATCAATCCTCATTAGATAACCAAGGATGGCATTTTGAAAATTTAGAACAACAAAGACAACAATATCGTGCTCTCAAAATCAATGGAGAACAAACCAAATATTTTCTTATTAAAGAACAGTGGGAAGATGGCACACCTGGAAAGATATGGGACTCTGCTTTGGTAATGGTTGATTTAATGATGAACAATTATGATTTACTGTTAGGGAAACGCATATTGGATCTAAGCGCGGGTACAGGATACATTGGTCTCTCAATCGCCCAGTTATTTCAATCCATGTTGACAACAGAAGAAAATCGACCCTCGGTGACCTTAAGTGATATTCCAGAAGCATTGGATTTAATAAAGGCGAATCAAGTACTGAATGGTATTGAATCAAGTGATTACTTAAAGATTGAACCATTGTATTGGGGAAACTTGCAAGATGCAGAAAATTTACTAAGAAAACAAACAGGAAATACACTTGATATTATTATTGCTTCAGATATTATTTATAGAAGAAATGATTTTGTAAATATAATTTCAACATTTCAACAACTGTGTACACAGGATACAGTCATTTATATGGGACACAAGAAAAGAGGACTTAAACCGCATGAAGAAAAAGTATTCTTTGATCTTTGTAAAAGATATTTTACTATAACACCTTTAAATTATCATTCAAACAGAACCAATGTCAACTTATATAAAATGCAATTAATAAGGAAGAAGAAGTGGCTGTATTTGAAAAAATGGGACAAATAAAACACATACATACATTAATTTATATCTTCTTTCTTTCACTTTTATAATGTCTTTTGATTCTATAAAAGAACAAACTAATGAAATTCAACATTTAATGTGTTCTTTTCTAAAAGAACATACAGCTTATGATGTTTTACCTGTCAGCTATCGACTTATCGTGTTTGACACTCGACTCTTAGTTAAAAAAGCACTCAACGTGCTTGTTCAAAACGGTATACATATGCACACAGAAAGGATACTATTATATCTAGAACACATAAACTTATATTCAATAGGCATCGTTTCGGCTCCACTTTGGTCAAGTGAATCACAAAAATTCTCTGGCATGTTGACTGTATCTGATTTTATCAACTTGATTCAGTACTATTATACCCACTCATCTGTTGAAGAAGCACTGAAAGAAATTGAAAGTTTTGAACTGGCTCACTTGCGTAATGTTGAAAAGTCAGTAGGTGCACCTGCTCCACAATTAGTATCTATGAACCCCATGTCCACTCTTTATGATGCATGTAAACTATTGGCAGAGAGTCGAGTACACAGAGTACCATTATTAGATAAAGAACCGGGGACAGGTGCAGAGACGATTGTGAGTGTGATTACTCAATATCGTATATTAAAGTTTATTGCCTCTAATGTAAGATTTGAATTTTTTATTATTATTTTTTTGTTGAGAGATTATTACTGATAAGTTGATAGTTTAAACACACCGAGGTGCTACGTCAACCTTTATCGGATTTACAGATAGGAACGTATGACAATATAGCCACAGCATCCATGTCAACACCTGTGATTCGAGTGATTGATATGTTTGCAGAACAAAATATTAGTGCGGTACCCATTGTAGATGAAAATAATGTGGTGCTTAATGTATATGAAACAATAGACGTGATGGTAATGTTATCTATTGCAATTTGATTTTTGTATGTGTTTAATAGATGAAATAGAGTATTGCTATATCAGGAAAATACAGAGAACTAGATATGTCTGTAGGAGATGCAATGGAAGCAAGACCAAAAGATTATCCAGGTGTTCACACATGTACTTTAAATGATACTTTACATTCAATCTTTCGTATAATTCGAAAACAAAGAGTTTATCGACTTATTGTAGTAGATCAAGAGAACAAACTGATTGGTATTGTTAGTCTATCAAATATTTTGGGATTCCTTGTTGGTTACAAGTCTCCGCAATAATAATAATACAATTAGCCATGTTTTTATTATTGAGTGTAAATATTTTTATTGAGAATACGGGGAAAATAAATATGTTTATCCAGGAGGAAGCATAGTGGCATCAACAGCATCAGTTTCCTCATAAGAATGCTCTGTTTGTGGTTCATAATGATCAAGTACAGGAGATCTAGGCATAGCCATCATACCTAAAAAGGACGATAAGAAAAAAAAAGAAAAAAGAAGATTTCTTCTATAATTTACCTGTTCTTGAGGCTTCAAGGATACCAAATGGTTTACAAAGTTTCATAAATGAGGATAAACGTTCTGACTTGGCACACAATTCGATAATAACAGAATCAGAAGAAACATCCACTACTTTACCATCAAAAAGACGAGTTAATTCTGTCAAAGCACGTAAATGAGAGAATGTTTCGCGAAGGGTATCAGAGGGTGCATTGTATTTCTCCTATTTATTCATAAGTCGTTTATTTTCTAATATACTTTTAACTCACTTTTTCATATTGATTGATAAGTTCATCTTCATATTCAACTTCATCATCTAATTTGGTCGTAGGCAATTGTTCATGTAAATGCTCAGGACCAAGAATAGAAACCTTGATCAACAGCAACTCACGCTCTACCAATTTTGTCTTTGTGTAATCCAATACGGCCCAAACAGGCACCTAATCTCACCATGTCAGATCACACTCCCTTTTGTTATCCCTTATTGCTTACCAAATCTTCTAGTTGGCGTCTTGCTTGTTCAATCTGTACATTACGGCCATCAAAAACAATTGTCATACGCGATAGATCAGGCACTTCTGTTTTAGCAACTACAAGGGACTCAATGTTGAATCCACGTCCGGCCAATATACCAGATACACGACTGAGTACACCAGGTTCATTTTGTACCAAGCAATTGAGAATGTGACGAGTTTCTGGTTCCTTGCTAGGTGCGGGTGTATTATACAAAATGTTGGTCACGGCATCCTCGGCCGTAGGGGGTGGAGCAGCTGGGACAGGCCCATAGCGACGTTGACGGATATGTTTTTTAAATGAAATGGCTGATGTAGAAGAAGCTGTCTGACTTGCCAAAAGACGGCGAGTGACAGTAGATGGATAACCGCTTTGAATCTATAAAAAAACGATTATTAATGCTTTTTAAGTAACAGTATCCAAAGAACTTACAACACGGCTTGTAATAGATCTAAGCATACAAGAAAAGAAGTGAGAAAAGTAAAAGAAAAAAAAAAGATAAAGATAAAATAATTTATATGGCTTCCCCTCACTTTGTGACGAGAAGTTGAATCATAAAAAATAAACAATGCTTATTGGTACATCTTGAAAAAACAAGCTTTTAAGTCTCAGACACAGACTTTTTTTCAAAAATTAGGCAGCATTTCCTAGAATTCATTGGCACTGATATTTAAATAACTGATAACAACAAACGAATTAGATCAAAGCCGTCAAGAAACAATTCCCTCAACAGAACTTGAAGTTACACATGCGGGGTAAGAACACTAAAGTTTTGTTTTGCTGCTACTGTATCTTTGGGTCCTTATTCTTTTGTTGTTCAATTTGACAGTAACTTGGTTTTATTTCGTTTGACAAACCATAAACATGGCCTATACATCTTCTCTCCCTCTCTCTTTTTTCCTTCACATAGGCATATACAATTTATAAACATGTTATCCACTCGTACTTTCAGATACCCTAATCTATCAGCAACCTATTGTAGTTCCCTCTTAACTATTCGCTCATATTTCCTATATTCTCCTTTTTTTTTTTCATACTGTATGATTTTTTAGTAGCTGGAGATAGTTTTAAAGCTAATCAATCACATCCTCATGTCATACTACTGCTACTTTTCCTCAGAGGAATGATTTCCTAAAACAACATGGGCTATATTTTCGATTGTTTATTGATACATGTTTTCGCATTAAATTGCTTCTGATGTCAATTTATAGGTTTTTATTCATGATAACAGTAAGATCGGCTAGTTTTTTCTTACCTAATCCGAGTAAATATCATTGATAGCCTCACTCCACCCTAAATGATCCAACTCAAAGTGAGTATAGCTTTTTTTTTTTTTTTTTTTGTTGTTGCAAGAAATAATAAACCTTTTCCCAAAAAGTTGAAAACTATATACGTGTTAGTTCTCGACATTTAAATAGAAAAGTATATTGGATAAAAGAAAACCTTGCTTCAATTGACTACATTGAATATTTATTTTGTTTCCATAGACACGCCTATACATTCAATAATGCGACTAAAGCTCTTCATTTTCCATCCTTCTAGCTGTTGTATTAGCAGAAAGTTGACAGAAGAAAGGCACATTTATCGACGATTATATAATTCTTTTAATTTATTCTGAATGCATGTGAATGCTCTTTAAGCTTTTTAGACACTCATATTGCTTTATGACGTAGGGTGACCTGTCGTCCTGTTATCTGACACCAAAAATAAAATACCAAATTCCGCGCTTGCAAAAGAAGGGGTCAATTCCTTTTCTTTCTTATAAAATATGAATGCGACATCAGAAGAGATTATTAAAAAGTTCAATAAACAAAATGTTGAAATAATTAAGCAAAATATAAAGTTAAATCAAAAAATAACACAACTGGAGAGCAAAGTGCTTCAGTTACAAGCTGAGAATCTTCAGTTAACTATGGAAAATAATCAATTAAAGAACAACAAGAAAATAAAAAAGTCAACTATCTCTGTCCATGTCGATGAAGAAGATATGGGTAAACAACAGGCAGTAAATAACAATGCAGTCAAACGACGATCAGCAGAGGAAGATGATGCGAGCAAACAAAGAGAGAAAAGAAGCTGTACTAGTAAACCAATCAACTATGCCTTGCCTAAGTTGAAGAGCAAATTAAGAAAAGGCGATCCACACACGTTTGGTAATCAACAAGAACAATGACTATTCAAGCGAGCTTCAAACCACTGACCAATAGGATCCAATGTACCCAATCTATTGTTTGTTCTGCTTGTCAAGAAAGGCACCTGAACTAAATCGAGATTGAATGGATATGGCTTACTGATCCATCTCTTGTGTTTTTCGACACATTGTTTAATAGATCGACATTTTGCAAAATTGATCAAGTGGGGATGAGAGACAAGCCAGGTTGAATTTTCCTTGAGAAAAGTCATGTCTTTAAGGACAGCAGGAAGGAAAGGTAGGATGGGTAATTTTTTGATGGATTGTAATTTATGTCGATAATAGCGCATGTTTGAGTCAAGATTAATAAGTTTATGTAAGAGTGAAAAGCTATGGGTATCTTTATGAGAGAGTGTTTGCCAGGTGTTTTGTAGTTTATTGGATGTACTAGCGAGACTCATGATGATGATCATAGAACTGTGAAAGTTATTTAACTGTAAACAAATCTACAAGTATTTGTCAGTTGCTTTTTTTTAAAAAAATGATGTGGTATTTGTTACTTTGGATATTTCAATAAATTTGATAATTAAATCCTTTTTTAATCTTGTATTTTGTAACTCATACATCACCCAATTATTAATCTATAATAAATTATAAAAGTAAATAATAATTAATAAATACAACCATCAATTGTACAAACCATATTAAATCTATTGGTCATTAATTCAATACATTTGTTATTTCCATCACCATAATGAACTAATTCATTGGATAGAACATAATTGAAAAGATGATAATCTACTAATGACAGGTATCGAGCAATGTTCTTTGATTCAATGGATAAAATGGATCTATTGTTTACATGCGCAACAATATGTGGCTCTAAACACAATCTTGGTTGTTGTTGTTGTTGTTGTTGTTGTTGTTGTTGTTGTTGTTGTTGTAGTGGAATTGAGGCTGTTAAAAATGAATTTAATTGTATGAATAATTGTTGATTTTCTTCGAATTGATAATAAAATGTGTTTAGCCAATAATGAATGATGTAAAGTACTCTTGATTGATAGATTGGAGTACAGAATACGCGAGAAAGCTGATTTAATAAATCCAAAGAAGATATAAAGCTTGTATGATTCATTAAAAAAGTATCCAAATAGTCTTGATCATCCTCTTTTATTAGTCTATCAAACAAGGCTTCCTTTCTACCAGCAGTAATTTGATATTTATTTTCAATCCATTCTAATATTAAAGTGAGCTTGTTATCCTTTACTATCTTTATCGGGTTCTTTTTTATGCTCTTTGTTTTCCTATTCTTTTTACAAGTGTTCACGTAAGTATAGTAATCACAATGTATATCAATCTCTTTGCTCACCCCTAAAAATATTGACCAAGACCTAGAAAGAGCATGGTTATGTTAAAGCTTCTTTGATTTTAAATATTCTTACCTTTCATCGACAATTGATGGATTTGAATCTATTTTCAACGCTGGTTTTAATGGCATACTACTTGTTCTTGGAGGAATGACAAGAGTTGGCTTTCTTAAAATGATTTCACTGTCTGATACTTTTCTTGGTGGTAACTTGTTATGAAAGCATAATGTTGATTTAGATGAAGGTAATAATGGTTGCTTATCATTGATTGCAGTTGTATCACTATTTCTCCTTTTTCTATTGTATTGTAAGGGAGATATTAAATCAATAGGATTCGTGTTCAACATGAAAGAAAGCAAAAGAAAAAGATAGATTGTATTGTTTATTATAAATAGGGGATAGTTAAAATCACTGCTCTCTTCCTCCTTATTGTTTGTAAAATATATTCAATTCTTTAATAATTCTTTTATACACAAAAAAAAAAAGGAAATCATTTACATACTCCTTTTTTAATTGATTATTCTCAAGCATGAATCTTGAAAATATAAGATTTGACAGCAAGTTATTTTGACTAATAAAAAGAAAAACGTGATAAAGAGGGAGAACACACCGAACAGTAAAGAAAACAACGATAATGCATTCATTAATCTGATAACATACCAAGTCTTAGCTCTCGTTTCCCCGGCAACTAATTTTCTCTCTTTTCTCTCCGCCCATACACACAAAGTCCAGAAGACCTCGAGACCATCGACTGATTTTGGTTAAAAACGTATTTTATATGTAAACCTTTCATTTCCGATTGGATACAATTGTAAATCTGTTTGCAAGTAACACACATCAAAGTTTGTTTGGTAAAAAACAAGAAAAGCTATTTTTATTAAATGAGGATCCCATTCAATATCACACAATAATCAGATATAACTGCAGTCATTTTCTTTTTTTATCCCTAATTTCTTTACTTTTGCTTGATAAGATTATATTCATTTTTTTTTATTATTTCATAAAAGGAAGAATGTTTGTTGGGAGAGATGGGAACAGGATTCATGTTTTGATTCAAGGAGAGTATCACTAAAGATTATTTCCTTTTTTAATGTTACCTGAACGTGTTTTCAATGTGTCACAAATCACTATTGTTGTTTTAAAACTTCTCATTTTTCTCTTTCTCTCTTCTTCTTTATTCTCTTTCAATTCCTTTCCTTTCTTTTAATATGAAGACTTCATTCTTTGCTGCTGCTGGACTTGTTTCTGCTGCTTCTCAAGCCCTTGCTTCAATCACTGTAATACAAAAGAGTAATTGAATGGTTTCAATCTTACTGACATACATATTGAACATAGGTTGTTAGTCCATGGGGTACCTCTGTTTGGGTAACAATACAATAATTTCGATTGGCTAAATTTCACTCATATTTTTTTATGTTATAGTCTGCCGGAGGACATGGTGAAATCACTTGGAATGCAACTACTCCAGAAAGCACCTTGAATTGTGATATCCAATTGATGAATGGTGAAGCAAAGAATGCAAAGTAACTTAAAGACATAATGAATTTATAGAATCGTATTGTAATCTTCTCTCCTTTTTTTATTACAGCTTGGTTGCTCAAGTTACAGATCCTAGTACTCCTATTGCTTGTTCCGCTGGCAAATACGATGTAAGAGAAAGCAAGATTTTTTTCTACGTTTTATTCACATTTGCTTATAGATTCATCCTTTGAATGATTTTGCTGCAGGTAAATACTCTATTCGTATTGGACAAGCCTCTACTGGTAATTGGTATTATTCCGGTCTCTTTACTTTTAACGGTACTGGATCTTCTAAGCCTATCTGTAAGTTTCTTGCTCAGTTACAAAAATTAAACGCTAATATAATAATTATAGCTGTTGTAAGTACCGCTACTTCTCTTTCTGGTACTGCTGCTGCCGCTGCTGCCGCTGCTACTGGTAATCCTGCTGCCTCTGGTAATGCAGCTGCTATCGGTAAAGCTGCTGCTTCTGGTAGTGCTGCTTCTGCTTCTGCTTCTGCTACTGCTTTATCCACTAAGAGCGCTGCCAATGCTATCTCCATCAATTCCGCTGCTCTTGCTTTAGGAGCTGTTGCTGCCGCTGCATTCGCTCTTTAATTCTATATTTCATAAATAATTCTTTCGCTTTTTTTGTTTTTTTTGTTTTTGTTTTTTGTAAGATTATCCTTTCTTACCCATATTAGATAAAATATATATTAATTGTTACCCGAAATTTATTATGTGTGAGAAAGATAAAGAAGAAGGGCGAAAGGGGGTTACTTTATACTTTTTTGCCACCACATAATGCATATGAGAAAATATTTGGATCATTTGAGATTGTAACCGTCATCTGCATTTCATAAAATTAAATTGTGTCTTTTTTCAAGTGCATTGTTTTCAAAAAGTTCCACTTGCAAACTATCTATTTTACTTATATAATTGCTGTAATACATTACAGATGAAATTAGAGAGGGGAAAAAATGACGTGTTACTGCAAACGTGGTCATGTATGCTTGATAATACGCTAATGTGTTTGTTTACTACGATCTGCTCAATACGTACACAAATGTACTCTTTGTTTATCTTCCCTCCAATCCCCTATTCCCCTCCCCCTCCTTTTATGTTTACCCCTTTTCTTTTTCTTTTTGTATCGATTTCTATAAATGTAAAACGACACTTTCTCTCTCTCTCTTTTCTTCTTATTCAAATCATGTTTAAAAAAGGAGAAAGCAAAGATAGTATAGAGTCAACAACGATTCATAATCAGGACACTTATTTGAATGGTATCGGACCTTATCAATTCATTCAACGCTTGGGATGCGGTAAATTTAGTCAAGTCGTGTTAGCCCAACACGTTGATACATGTCAAAAAGTGGCTATCAAGATCATTGATAAGCATGCACACGATGACCGTGTCATGTCTAGGCTTGTCAGGGAGATCACGATTATGGAGCTAGTACAACATCCTTCTATTGTCAAGTTGTACGAAACATTTGAAAGTTGTGATTCACTTTTTTTAATTATGGAATATGTGCCAGGTTGTAATCTAGATGAATACTTGAGAAAAAAAAAAGAGAGTGAATTGGATGAAGAAGAGGCACGTTTCTTGTTTAGACAGCTGATATCCGCAGTTGACTTTTGTCATAAAAAGTGGGTTGTTCACCGTGACTTGAAGGTAAAAATAAGAAACAATAATAATAATAATAAAAAAAAATACTCATGCCTATTTGTTTTTGAATAGACACCAAATATATTAGTGACACCTGAAGGGCAAATTAAATTAGCAGATTTTGGCTTGGGCAATCGATATGGATTAGAAAGATTAAGAACTATATGCGGATCCATGCTGTATTATAGTCCTGAAATAATCACAGGTCAAAAATATTATGGACCTGAAGTAGACTGCTGGTGTCTCGGCATTACTTTATTTCGTATGACAGCTGGGTTTGAGCCATTTTCTCAGGCACACAGTAAGTCTCCCTTGATAACCGTAAATAACAACCTCTTTGCTAAATATCTCATAAGCTGTTGGTGAATTGAAAAAGGATGTTTGTCAATGCAACTTTCCAATGCCAGATAAATTAAGTCCAGAATTACAAGCAACTATCAGAAAATGCTTGCAAGTTGATCGAAGAAAACGGATGACTCTAAGACAAGCTCTAAAAGATGATCCTTGGTTAACCAAGCATGGTGAATTGCCCTGTCCAGTTTCAACTAAGACATCCTTTGAAAAAGTCATGGACAATGAAGACAAGATGAAAAAACAATTCATGCAAGACTTGAATACCAAAGGATGCAGAATCAAGAAAACAGTCATTTATCATCCCATTAACCCTTCCAATTATTATACAACCAAGGCCAATGGTCACGTACAAAATGTTGAACTCCTAAGGTCTGAATTACTGCAATCCATACGTTCTCGTGCACGTAAACTGGGAATTAAATCAACCGAACGATGGGAGACGCCTGGCCTAAAAGCCATCTTTTCTTCCTTTCAACCATCGGGAAAGAAGACATCGATCAAACAGGTAGTACAGCGAATGACAAGGGATCAAGTCTATCATTTCCAGCTCTTACCTCAGTCTACTTCATCCCATCCTCCCTCACTTTCTTCTTCGTCTTCTACATCTTCCAACATAAGCAGCAGTAGCATCGAATTAACAGACGGTAGTTCTAAAGTTGTCATCGATCAAGACTCATTCTATGCAAAGGATGTGATGATGCTCTTGAAAGCAACTTGCCAATTGATGGGTATCACTTATCTACAAATCTCTCCTGTCTCACTTTCATGCGTACTCACTCTAAGAAGCGCACCTAAAGAGGGAGCATCTGAAGCCACATCCACTCAAAGAAGACATCATAAACAAAGTCAAACCAGTAGCTTAGGCCATGACTCTGCTGCCTCCTCTCGCAAGAGACTCTCCTTACTTCTCCTATCACACTTGACATCTTCCATCACTACTTCTTTCTTTAGTAAACATAAATCTCGTCACCCAGCAGATGATACAAATCATTTAAAGAGACAAAAACAAGGCATCACTTTATTCACAATACAAATCGAAGGACACAGAAAGAGAAAGATGGATCGAGTCAATATAAGATTTTCAAGGATTCATGGATCCAATAATATATTTAAAATGGCAAGTGGCTGGGTAGCAGGTGTGATGTCTTTAGATGATAAAATAGGTCATTGAAAAAATGTATGAATGATTATGCGTTATTGTATAAAGTAGTGTTTACTGTGCCTAATATAAAACCGGCTAAATCTTCATCTTCATAATTCCACTTGATGTTTAATACATGTGGCTTTTGAGCATCAATCCATACACTTTGGACCTTGATAGCCGTCATTTGTCTTTCTAATGGATATGTATTGCCTAATCTCTTTGTCAAATTGACTTGTAAAATGTCAAGTACTCTCTTTTGTTTATCTTCTATTGAACTTTCAGTGTGAGCTATATCGGATAATATAGTAGAAAGGTGAAGAGGCTTTTCGACTTGGAAATAGAGTTGTCGTTGAGTTTCATTTTGATATTTTTCAAAAAGTTCAGAAGATTGAACGATTTCCACATTAGGTGTGGCCTGTTTGCCTTCAAAGTTCATCAACAGGATACCTTGGATTGGTATATTAGATTGCGGGCGAAAGGTATTGATCGCAGCCTCTCGTTCAGTCAGTGACTGTTGCTGCTGTTCAAGCGACTCTAAACTGGACTGCTGGTGATTAGATAAGAAGGATTTTAAGAGATTGGTACTAATCTTGGCCTCTAAAACCTGCAATGTCTCCATCTTGATACTGCAACCGTTAGCAGGCATATAACAAGGAATAGCAAATTCCTTCATAATCTTACTGCTCAAGAAATTCATTTTGCCACGTTCGCCGTGAACAAGAACAACGTTCCTTGGCTCACATTGACGAATGAGTTGCATAATTCCTTTTGCATCCGCATGAGCACTAAAAGATAAATTCCTGACTTGCAAATTGACTTCAAACCTCGTAAACTTGTCAATCTCAATCACTTTTTGACCCAGTAAGACTTTGGATCCCACCGTACCTGCAACGCAAAAACCAGGCATAATGACCATGTTTTTTGGATCGGGAGCCCACTTTTTAAATACTTCGAGTGACGTACCAGCATTAAGCATACCTGGTGTTGCAAAGAGCACCTTAGGCCCTGGTTGATCAATGTAATTTCGATTCCATGTCTTAATGTGTTTAAAATCAAACATGTTGCGTTGTGAAAAGGTTGATTTGATCTTTTGATTCGTCCAATTAATAAACAGTTTATAAAATTCAGTTGCTCGTTCTGTCAGACCCGTTGAAAAGTAAATAGGGACATCTAGGCCCATACGATCCCAGTAAGATTCAATCAAGATACAAAGCTCCTGTGCACGACCCAAGGCAAACACAGGAATAATTACATTTCCTCCATTCAAGACACATTCGTGGACCTTGGTCAAGAAATCACGCTCACGCGATCGTTTGGAGTCTCGAATGGTAGTCGCATAGGTGCTTTCAGTAACCAACACATCAGGCCGTACCTTATCGATCCAGGCTGATCCCAAGTGACGATCGGGCGTCATGTTGTAATCACCCGTATAAACCACAGACTCTTGTCCGACGCGTACATAAAACATTGCAGCCCCTAATACGTGGCCAGCATAGTATGCCTTAATTTCTAATTCATCATCAACCTTGATGGTTTGATGAAGACTGACAGCATGTACCTTCTTCATGCAATTCTTGATCATAGCTGAAGTAAAAAAATTTGTTTCACCTTTACGTTCTACAGTGATTTTGCGATAATCTTCAAGTAATATAGGACAAATGGCTTTGGTGGGATGTGTCATGTAGATGGGTCCATCGTAACCTAGCATTTCTGTGAAAAATGGAAGTGCACCGCAGTGATCGAGGTGAAAGTGAGAAATAATGACAGCATCAATAATGTCTGTAAAGTTGCCAGTTTTTGAAATGTAACTAAAATCTGGGAAACGTCGAGCATCAGAATAGCCCATATGCATACCTACAAATGTTCAATTTAATATTTTCCCCCAATGTTTTTAGATCCTATCTACCACAATCAAACATGATGTTTTTGCCACCAATAGTGACTAAAACACAACTTCTGCCAACATCCTGGCCTAAAAAGGAGAAAGCCAAGTTTATAAAAGAGATCTCTTTGGTCTATTGTTTTACCTGCTCCTAAAGGTACTACTTCAATAGGCATAATAAAAATGCATAAATTTGTAGAAAAGAAAAAAAAAGTTACAAACGTCACAAAAGCCCTTTATTGTCTCCAGTAGTAATAATCAAGCTTAAGAAAATACCTTTATATTAATAGCAAAGTCAGTACGATCCTCGTTATGTTGATTCTAAAGTCTCAAAAATATTGTTTTAAACACTTTTATATAAAAAATGAGCCTATTCCTTTAACACTTATGTCACTAACCAATACAAAATAGCTTTATGTGATAATATAAGAAACTGGATTTTATTATACATGATTTGTTATTAATTATTAGTAATATGCTGATGCCATGTTCCTGATTGCTCCATTTCAACCCCAAATTGTTCATAATTTACCTTGTATCGAAGTCGAATGGGTTCCTGTAAAGAAGTCAGTATATGTATTTTGAATGGATAAAAGCATAGACCTACTTTTTTTGGATTGTCTATGATGATGATTTGAGTAACTGACTTGTCAGATGTAGGTGGTACAGATGAAGAGGATACAGGCTCCATTTTTAATTGCATGGACTACATATTCATGTTGGTTTATGCCTTCTTTCTATTTGGTTTTTTGTTTACCTTTGGAGCGGCTAATAATAAATTCATGTTGTCCATAGGTGCAGTAGATTTATTAGAATAATATGCTTTAAAATGCTGTAATGTATTGTCATTGTTCTTGGCTGATAATGTTTCTAACTGAATGGCAAGTCCATTTTTGTTCACCATATCAATTAATTTAGTTTCAGAAGGCAAAAGTGCCTCTGAAGTTGATAGTAAATCAAAAGCGCTTGCTGCTGGTGAAGAGGATCCACTGGTGGATATGTGATTGGATAAATCATCCCCCAAATCGATTAAACTAATAGGCTGTGTGTGCTCTTCTAATTTACTGTCATATTTTCCATTAATGTCATAATTGGTATTGTATTGTCCTTTTTGAAGGTCTTGGTATTTTAAAATGCTATTCTTTACAATCAAAATTGCTTCGTTCATTTCTTCTATTTTTTCCGTGTCTTCTTCTTGCTTGAGCATGTTTTCTATTTTGGGTATTGCATTTTCGCATGCATTATTTAGCTCTTTCATTGTTTCATCTATTTTGTCCCCTTGCTTCAAATTATCCAGCATTTCATATAATAAACGCGCCTTGTTTTTAATCTTTTGCAACTCTTCTACAAACATTTCTTTATAGTTAGGCTGATGTTGTGTATCCTTTTTTGGTCACTGTTAGTTTTGATTCATTTGTAACTTGTAAATTACTCTTACATATCCGGTCATAATTTTCATAAGTCTATTTGCTTCCACTAAATCTTGAGGTTTACCTCTTCTAATCAGCTCTTGTAATTTCTAAAAATTAAAATAAGTATGTAACACATAATTTTCATTTTTTAATAAACTATAAATTACAGCTGCTTGCGCTACACGATCTTCCTCTTCCAATTCTTCAATTGATTTCAATGTCTATGTTCAAAATAAGAAGAAAAAACGCGTTATTAAAAAGAAATTAAAAAGATAAAAATTTACATTAACCGGTGCCAGAGCAGCCATTGAAGAATCACGAAGTTCAGGAAATGCATAACCTTAATAACAATATTTTAATCTCCACCTTTCTTACGTTTCATTTCTTTACCTTTAAACTTTAGTAGTCGATACATGTCTCTAATATGCGTCATATCCTCTTTATATCTTGATAATTCCGTCAAAGCAATTTTCCACTCCTTAATTAAATATAAGATACGATCCAAAACAGGGTGAGCCATGAGCTTTTGTGGTATGAAATCGAAATGATTCCATTGATTCTCAGGAGAAGACTGGACTGGACTAGGTGCATATCTTGATGGCGGTCTTTCGGGAAATCGACGAACGAGTGCGTTCAAGAATTCTTTGGTAGCTATTTGAAGATGGAAAGGATATCCACACTTTTTAACGCAATTATCCAATAACTATACAGAGATGCGTGTTACTTGGTACTGCAACACCAATTGTCTATTTGCTTACATTTAATGCCAACATGGCTTGGTTTGTTCTCGGACTGTTGACAAGTTTGACGATCGTCACAGCTGCTGTACGAGGACTGTTTGATAAAAAAGATTAGATTTTCCCATTTTGTAAATGATAAATAAATTTTGATCTTTACGCGCTGCCTTGTCTTTTATTAATCATCTCACAGATCTGAAGATTAAGTTTCAAGTTGGGATCATATCTTGAGGCACTACAGGCTCTTTCTATACATAAAATACCACTTATTCGTAAAAAAAATCTTTTTTGAAAGCAAGCAGAATGTTTCTGGCTATGATTTCTTTTTATTTCTTTTCTTACCAATCAAATCTTGTAAAGAAGATGACATGTTGTAAAAAAGAAAAAAGAAACCCAAAAAAAATATTTTATATAAAGTAGCTGATTTTAAAAAAATGATGTCAATTTTCTTTTGCTCTTCCCATTTTTTTTATTTTTTTTTTTTTTTTTAACTTTCTCACATAATGAATAATGACAATATTGATTTGCATGTAAGATGGTCTGACAGACAGGATCTCGTATTAAATGTCAATCCTGATGAAACAATTTATTCTATTAAAGAAAAAGTATGAATACAATAATATTTTTGGTATATAAAACTTAGATATCTAAATAGATCCGTCATTCTGTTGAACATGCAAAGCAAAAATATATACGTTTAATTCATAAGGGAAAAGTGCTTTGTGACAATCAAACACTAAAGAGTTATGGTATTGGAAAAATAAATGAAATCAATTCAAAAGCCACGCTCTATTCTCCTATTTATATCAACTGTTCTTTATCTGACTATACACCACAAAACACATCATTTCATGTAATTTATCTGAGAAGAAAAAATGGAAACACAAACTAATTTTTCTGTATGGCAGACCATTTCATCTATAGGTTTTGATAAACTACGAGATTCAGGATTTACAGAAGAGGACATTCAATATATAAGAACACAGTTTCATCGATTGCACGGTACTACGGTGGATAGGACATCAAAGGAAGCAAAAAACTTGGAAGAACAGTGGTTGAATCGTAACGGAGAGACATTGGTTGATGAAAGTAAGAAAGAAAAAAAAAATACAATTATGATTGGAAAAAACTTAATGTTTGCAGTTGTTGAAGGAACATATAAAGAAATGGTATGGGGATTCATATTTGGTCTATTTCTGGGCATCATTTGTCTATTTTGGTTCCGTAATTATGTTTTCTCGAAAAAAAAGCGAACAGGAATCGTTGCTGGTATGCTTATCAATATTTCATTTGGTATTTTCCATGTTTACTATTAAAATGTGTATTTTTATTTGTTTTTGGTAAAACGATAAGTGAAGCGCTTTCTAGTAAATGAAAATTCGCCTAATTTGTGTCCAATCATTTCTTCTGTTACATGAACTGGTATATATTCTTTTCCGTTGTGAACCAAGAATTTTAATCCAACAAATGATGGTAAAATGGTGCAACTACGAGCTAATTATAAGCGTGGTTAAAAGAAAGAGAGTAATCAACTAGAAGAAATAAACCTTGTGTTGCAATGGGTGTACCGTTTTGTATAGCTTGTTTTAAACCAGGGAAAGAAACAAAAAAAGGACCCTTCCAAGCTGAACGAGACATAACAATAAAAGAAAGAAAAGTGGATTGAAAGCCACTGCCCCCTGCTGTGACCATTTCTTTTTGCTTGTCAAAGCGACTATTTTGATTGGATCATGAAGTAGCATGAATACGCACTGACGCTTTTTTCCCATTCAGATCAGGTCTTTATTTTCCCCTTTTATACATAATAATGAAATTTGGACGCACATCAAAGACATCATTAAATGTATCATGGGCACATTTTTACTTGGGTATATATGTCTATAGTAAAAGAAATATATATTACTTGCTTTAAAGAGCCAATTTAATAAACTATGAATGCCCAAAAAAATATTAAAACAAAAGTAAAGCGAGCAATGGACAGAGAAAGATGAATTTATCTTTATTGAAAAACTTGAAATAGCTTTAGCCAAACCTTAAGGCATTCAGAAATCTAAGTGTAACAAAATACGACACTGCATAAAAAGTGCTTGAAGCAAATTGAAGGTTTACGCCAGAAACAAGAACCAGAACGAGATAGAATTACTTCATTAGAAATGCAACAAATCTGGATCATCAATGTTATACATGATTTAACCAAGTTTTTTAAGCTTAACTATGTCGGCTTTTTATAAATTATTAAGAAACACGATGTAAACCATAATTTGCGTAAGCAGGAAATGATAATGGGGAGTATTTTATAGAGAATAACACAATGAAAATTGAAACCCGCGTTTAGTACTCGTTTGAATGCAAAGCCTTTTTACAAAAAATTACGATTATTTGATTGTTTGTATCTTTACCCTCTATGATCTAATAAGAACGCGCGGAAAGATTGTAGAAGAAAACCTAATTCTGATGGTGAATAATCTGCTTTTATTAGGAATATCACAAATTACTGGTAAATATAAAAAAAGGGAATCCTTTGGCTCTTTTTTTTTCATTTTATTTAACAAATTTCTTTTAGAAGCCATCCTAATAATTTCACTAGCTTGCATTTAATTCAAACAAAGAGTTTATATCTGAAGATTTGCTGTTGGCAGTGTTTATTTTGATAATGATGAATCCGAGCCTTACATAGGTCTGCTGGAAAATTCGGATAGTGCAGAAGCTATTCGTGTGCAATAGTATGGTGTTATGGACCAAATAACAATCTGTGTAGAACGCAAACAGCACCTCCGGACTGAGTGGGTGAAAGCTTGTGAAGACAAGATTTTTTATTAAAGGGACACATATTAACGCTTATACCAAGGAAGAATACAAAACTGAAGCGATTCACATAAAATACAGAAACAAGAAAGTCATTCGAACAGTGAAATGTAAAATGTCAGCATGCTTGCGGAAGAAAAACAATGCGCAATAATTATCCAAAAACTGCATCCTGTTAATTACAGTTTTTTTTTATCACCAATTTGCTTTTCAGATCCTAGAAGATGCTCGTATTCGAATCAGCCTTGATATATAGCTTTGCATGATCAGAGAAGACAACACAGACGACGGATTCCAACCTGTTTTAACAGCTAGAAAAAGAAAAACTAAGTTGCATTGTCAAACTTGATGCATGTAAACAGCTAGTCTAACCTATGAAACCCTATCATAGGTAGGGAAAATACTCCACTGAGTGGATCACAAAAGAGGCTTAAATTCAAAGGAAAAGCTACAGATTCTGAATTTACTACAAGTAGTACTGGTATCTGTACAACGGATGAAACTACCGTGCTCAATAAGATCACTTTTGATGACTATGATCTTGAATATAGCAGTGACGATTTTGATGCACCTGTCGTCAAAAGACCCTTTTTGGGTGAATCAACTAGGTCTGCTGTTTGTATCACCAAATCAACTTCTGCTGCTGTGGAGTCAAGCACAACTGCTTCTAAAACAAGTATAAACTCTCCGAAGCCTACTAAACCTGTTCCAACTGCTTTCAAGCCAGCTGCATCTTCTGTCAAGTCAAATTTCTGTCCTGTGCCTGTTGACAAGGCAACTGACATTAAAGAAGGCTCTAAGAAGATAAGCAAGCGTGTGATGATAATCAAAACGACTGTAAAGAATATTTGGAAACCAGAATATTTACAGCCATTGTATGATTTGGTTCACACTACCAACTTATTGGTTACAGAAAAGAAATACATTATTTTTGTCTTGAAGCTGATGTCATTTTGTATGCTCTTTATTTCATTTCTTTTCTTTGAATTTATAGATAAAGAAATCCCTCTAAGTGTTCCCTTAAAAATAATACTTTATAATGTTGTATGTTTTGTAAAAACAATTTCAAGAAACACAGGAAAAAGCAGTAAAATGAATGCCTGTTCCTGGTTTCACAGCCACTGTCAAATTTAGCTCAGATCGCGAACAAATTTTTTTGGGAAATTTTTCGCGTCGCTCTTTTTGTCTACTTTCAAAATTTTTTGAGATTTTAAAACATGGTAAATCAAGTAAAAAAAAAGCTATAATTGAGACAAGCTAATTAAGTTCACATATAGTCCAATAACCAAAACGAACGTAAAAGAAGAAGAAACAGTGACACCCAGAATTTACCTAGTGAATTCAACACACAAGCCGATGCCTCTGTTTTGTTACCTTCTTCCCCTGTCCACTTTTTTTCTGAGCAAGACCGTCCTGACATTGTAGAAGAAGATATTGTAGACGATGGTTTTGGTGATGAAAATGGATCTGATGATGATGGCATCGATCTTTTTAAAAATATGGAAGCGTAACGTATCATATATTTTGTAATATAACTTACTTACGCACCCTTATACAAAAACAGTGATTATCGAGAAGATGGGTCTCAAGACAAATATGAAAATGAAGGTGTTGATGACGAAAACTATGAACCCATTGATCTTGCTGCTCGACAAGAAGTTGATAGAATGTTGAATCGCCGTGATATAGAAATTAGAAGAAGAGAAGGAAGAGTTGCTGGTGCCTTTATCGACGGTCTCGATGAAGCTGACGATACACCTGCGTCCGTTGCTCCTATCAGAAGAAGAAGACACATTTATGATACCGAGGCTATTGATGAAGATGATTCAGGCATTGTAAAGTGATAAGCAAAAAACAAAATTATTTTCTCAAAACTAACATCCTATTTTTTGTTAAAAAAAAAAGCCTGAAATGACATTGGACGATATTCGTAATGTAAAGGATTCTTCTATTGATGAATGGGTTCACCGTGAATCTGTACGCAGAAGTATTAAGCGTGAATTTAAGGATTTCTTACAAACATTTATGGACGAACATGGTAATTCAATTTATGGTGAACGTATCAGAGATATGGGTGAAAGAAACGCTCAGTCATTCGAAGTAAACTATGAACACTTGTGTGACAAGAAGGTTGTTTTAGGTTACTTTTTATCCAACTCCCCTATTGCTATGCTCAAGATCTTTGATGAAGCTGCTTTTGAGGTTACATTGATGCAATTTCCCGAATATGAACTCATTCACCGTGAAATTCGTGTTAGAATCACAGAACTTCCTGTCAAGAACAGCTTACGTGATTTGAGACAATCTCAGTTGAACTGTTTGATCCGTGTCTCTGGTGTTGTTACTCGTCGTACAGGTGTTTTCCCTCAATTGAAATGGGTCAAATATAATTGTGGCAAGTGTAGTGCTCTCTTGGGTCCATTTTATCAAGATATTCATAACGAGATCAAGATTAATACATGTCCTAGTTGTCAAAGCAAAGGACCATTCAATGTCAATATGGAACAAACTGTTTACAGAAACTATCAGAAACTCACTATTCAAGAATCCCCTGGTACTGTTCCTCCTGGTCGTTTACCTCGTCACCGTGAAGTCATTTGTTTATGGGATTTGATTGACCAGGCCAAGCCAGGTGAAGAAATTGAAGTTACTGGTATCTACCGTAACAATTTTGACGCTTCCCTTAGTACTAAGAACGGCTTTCCTGTATTTGCTACTATTATTGAAGCAAACCACATCAACAAAAAAGAAAATATGTTTGCTGCCTATCGTTTAACTGAAGATGATAAACAACAGATCTTTGCTATGGGTAAGGACAAAAACATTGGGAAGAAGATCATGAAGAGTATTGCTCCATCCATTTATGGTCATGAGAGCATTAAGCGTGCTATTGCTTTGGCCCTTTTCGGTGGCGTGCCCAAGAACATTCAAGGAAAGCATATGATTCGTGGTGATATTAACATTCTCATGTTGGGTGACCCTGGTACGGCCAAATCACAATTCCTCAAATACGTTGAAAAGACAGCCCACCGTGCAGTGTACACAACTGGCCAAGGTGCAAGTGCTGTAGGTTTGACTGCCTCAGTTCACAAAGACCCTGTGACTCGTGAATGGACCTTGGAAGGTGGTGCACTTGTATTGGCTGATCGTGGTGTTTGTTTGATTGATGAATTCGACAAGATGAATGACGCAGACAGAACCTCTATTCACGAAGCTATGGAACAACAATCAATTTCTATCTCCAAAGCAGGCATTGTCACCTCACTTCAAGCTAGATGTTCTGTTTTGGCTGCCGCTAATCCTATTCGTGGTCGATACAATTCTGCTATTCCTTTTTCTCAAAACGTCGAGTTGACTGAACCCATCTTGTCTCGTTTTGATGTCCTTTGTGTTGTCAAAGATTTGGTAGACCCTGATTTAGATTTTACTTTGGCCACAAACGTCATTGCTAGTCATATCCGTAGTCATCCTCTTCACAATGAATCTGACACAAACTTTGCTCAGCCTACTGAAAGAGATCCTGATGTAAGTTATATTACAACATAAAGCAAACATAGATTTTTAATCCGCTTTTTTGGTAGATTATTGATCAAGATTTATTAAGAAAATACATTATGTATGCTCGTGAAAAGATCCATCCTAAATTACAACAAGTAGATGAAGATAAGCTTTCAAGGCTTTATTCTGAATTAAGAAGAGAATCCCTTGCCAGCGGCAGTATCCCCATCACTGTTCGTCATTTGGAATCCATGATTCGTTTAGCTGAAGCACATGCCAAGATGCACTTGAGAGAATATGTTCGTTCAGATGATGTGAATGTGGCCATCAAGGTTGCCTTGGATAGTTTCATTAGCGCACAAAAGCACAACATGACCAAGATCCTTCGACGAGTAAGTTTTTATTTTGTTTTGAATAAAAGGGACATAGAGCTTACTTTTTCTTCGATAGCGATTCAACAAATATCTTAATACGCCCGCAGATTATTATGAAACATTGATATCTGTACTGGATACAATGTTTAGAGAAAAGGTTCGATTATATCAACTTCGACACAAGGGCCTTCCAAAGAGTGTAGATATCAATGTATCTGAATTCGAAACTAAAGCTAGACTATCAAACATCAATGATATTCAATCATTCCTACAATCAGATGCTCTTGAAAAGCATCACTATATACTGGATCCCGCAAGTGGAAAAATAACAAAGCATTATCATCAAAGCCACTAATTTCTTTTTTTTACATTGTTTTATTTAAATTCTGCAACAATAAATAATTTCCCTCTCTTTCTATTTCTTTATGGCTACTACTCTTAAACGGTTATAGAAAATGAACCATTTACCATCTTCTCTTTGGTGAGCAGGCTTAAGGTATTCTTGGATTTCTTTCACAACCTCTTTCCGCTCAGTGTCTGAATTAAGCGCTTCAAGAAATGTAAATCCAAACGTTTCAATCCATCCTGTAATATCCGTGTTAAGTTCAGTCAAACGAGGGACAAGTTCAGCGCTTCGAACTTGAAAACCATTTTCCGTCAACATACGGCTGTACCGTTCAGCAGAAGGGAAGAACCAGGGAGAATAAGACTGACCATCTAAACCACGTTTATTCAATGCAGCAATTAAAGCCGTATGAACCTCTATTTTTACATGAGAAGATGCTCATAAAATAGTACTCTTTTACCTGCACAATTCATGAATCCTCCAAACTCTGCAACAAATCTTCCATCAGGTTTTAATGTATGATGAATACTTTTGATTGCTTTTACAGGATCTCGGCTGAGCCAATGGAGTGTTGCATTGGAGAAAACAGCATCAAAAGGCGTCTGCTGTGTCTTATCAAACCAGACATCAGCATCATGACCATCAATGACAAAGTAGCTCACATTATGAGCCTGAGGAGCTTTGGAAATCAGTTGGCTACTTGAATCAATACCTACAACAGATTTGCATCGCTTGGCAAGTTCTGCAGTCAAGACACCATCACCACAGCCAAAATCCAGAATGTGCTCCTCGAGTTGTGGATTGAGCATATCAAGTATGACAGATCCTAGTTTTGGAACAAAGGAGGCATGTTTGGAGTAGAGATCAGCTGACCAGTTATCTTTAGACATTTGGAAAATATTAGATTTGGAGTAGAGAAAAAAAGAAACGATTGATATGCCTTTTTTTATACGTGTTATCGGTAAATTAATTTTAAAGAGGTTTGCTACAAGCAAGCCTTGCTTGTGATAGGTAGACCACAAATGATTTGTCTAGTTGACAGCGATTGGTGGAATATAATTTTGAGAGTTTCTGAGTCATTATTGGCTAATCAGCATTATAACAAATAATAATTGCTAACGTCTATATATGACGCAACGACTCTTATGACAAGTAAAAAAAAAAAAAAATGTCCTTCCTAGTGAATCGTTACAAAAAGATAAATACTAACATGTTTATTTAGTTTTTTGTATATTTGTAATAAAAGTATATGCATCATCCGGCTTTAATGTCCATAAAAGACGTTAGGATGAATTCTAGCGTGCAGCTGCTTTTCTCTTATGATATTCATCTCATGTCTGTGCCACTCATCAAACCTTTTCATAACAATACCTGAACTATCAAATTCACCTTCGCATTTGCCGTGATCTTCCTTCTTTTCTCCTCCATCCACAAGTCGAGTTTGACCCCAGGAAAAATCATCAAAATGCCAGTATGCATATGCTGGTAAAATAAAGTTCCAAATAGGTAAAGATAAAAGATAAACACACATCCAACCAATGTAGACCATTTTACGCGTTGTGAGAGAAATCAAGACAGCTGGTAAGCCCAAGATTGCTGCCAAAAGAACTAAGGGAATAATGGGCACAGGAGTAACAAAGAAAGATATGACAATAAGATATAAAGTGAACAAAATAGCTGCTGGAAGTACGGCAGTACCAATGAGCTCCATGAAGACAATAAATTGCATAGAGAAACAAAAAGTACCGCAGAGATCTCGGATGAGTAAAAGCTCCAAGAGATTGTGCACAGTCGAATTGATCCACCTTCTTCTTTGTGATAAAAGAACTGGAAATGTATCAGGAACAACAGTTTTACAGATCTATAAAGAAAAGTGAGATATAAAATAAGATATATAAAAAAAAGAACAAAGCTTACAGCTTGAGGTACAAATACCATCTTTCTTTTGGGAAATGTTCGAAGCATAAGCGTGGTTAGATATCGATCTTCTCCCAAAAGTAGTAAGTTCTTTTTATGCAATGTATCGACCACATTTTCGCAATACATTTCAACGATATTAGACGAGCAAAAAATAGGAACGATACGGTCACCTTTTCTTGCAACAATACGGTACATACAGAAACATCCAGGCAAGCAAGTAACACCACCAAAAATAGACTCAAATGCTTTACTCATATGATGAGAGATATAGTATTCAAACACTGCAAGCAGAAAAAGAAGCTTACTTTAGCATTTTTCTTCTTCTTCATGTACACATATAGTAAAATTACCTTGGATAGCAGTTACCCAGCTGTCACCTTTATTCGCAATCTTTGTTTCACCACATAAACCCATAATGTATGGATCTCTCGACATACAAGCAATCATTCTTGCTAATGAGTCTGGGTAAATCTTTGTGTCTGCATCAACCTAAATGAAGCAATTAAAATAATATTAAAAGTCATGAGCCTTCTATTTTTATTTTTTTTACCTACCATTAAGCAAGTTTCAAAACGTCCTGGATGATGCCCTGTGACCTTTATAATGGCTTTAGAAAGCTGATATTCTAATTCACACATTCTATCTCCATAAAATATCTTTTGCATTGTGTTCATCAAAATAACTTGACTGTCTCTTTTGCCTCTGTTTCCTGGCTTCTTTTCCTTTGCTTCTGCCTCGGTACCACATTTAACAATGACCACCATAGGCACACGTTGTTGTTTTTCTTCAGGAGTAAATGGGAAACGGGCATCATCAGAATCAGTGTACTTGTAATATCCGGCATATACTTTAGCCTTATTATGTCGCTTAACGCCATCAGAAATAGCCACATAAGAATAAGGTTGCGCTTTTTCTTTTGGTACCAGCTCATCTTTCATCATAGACAGGACAATGTCTGGTGTTGACTTTCCGTTTCCAGATCCCGTAATGATACCATCGCAAATAACTAAAAGCATTTTGTGTGAACTAGGATAATCTGCATTTGCCAAGGAATCCAGTGTTGTACGGAGGCCTTCTTCTCCTTCAGAGTAACAAGTAACAACCATTAAGGTATGGATTAAATTGAAGTTGAAGTTATATTCTTTAATCGCTTGCATATTAGCAACAGATTCTACAGCAGGAAGACCTGGTTCAAAGTTCTTATAAAATCGTGTACTCAGGGTGTAAGGGATATGTGGCGATTCATTATAATCCTCAGAAAAGCCCATCGATCCAAGTTTTCTTGAACTATTGGCTATCATTGGTGAGTTGGGCTGACTGAAACGAGACTTTGAAGGGAAAAAACGATGCTTGTGAACAGAGGAGATTTTGAGTGCGGGTGATGGAGGAACAGAATATTCACTCTGTGGGGGTTTTAATTCACTTGACGACGGTTCTTCAGGCAGACAGACGATACTGTTATTTCTGGGATAGTGCATGTCTTCTACATTGTTCATTTCCCATTCAAGTACTTGTTCTTGTCTTTTTTTTCTATCTTCATCTGTCTCCTCTCGGATGGTTCCAAGATTCCAGGAAATGAACCAACCAAAAACAAGCGCTAGCAAGAAACGTATCAAGACAACACCAAGAATAACAGCGAGTGAAAGCCATAAGGTAATATCAGAAAGGAGACAACCGGTCGATCTTGTGTCTACCACACCTACTTTGAGTATGTCCGTTAAACATTTACCAAGTTTTAAACGATCAGATGTTGTACTAAGCCAGTAGGTGGCATCTCGTCCAATGAATGCACTTCCAGGTCCTACAATTTGAGCAATTTGAATAGGTAATGGGATATTTGGAGTCAAATAACGTAAGCGAGATAAGTCAAGCACATTTCTATAATATAGATAGACTATAAATATTTTTTTTAAAATAGCTTTATATGCTATACCCATTGAATACCATGAGACTCGTCCCTGCTTCATGAATATCCTTCCAGTCATAATAAACATCTCCTACAACGTTCAGTGTTTTTAAAGCTGTACGTGCTTTCATACTAACGTGACATCCATCCCTTTGAGGGTTGTCTAGTGGACTAAGCTTTGGGTTATACCTGTCTAAAGAAACACAAGGAAAGTAATTAACTACATTTCCTTGGTTATCATCCGACAAAATAGGTTTCAAGACATCTTTACAGTTGTAATTCACTGTTTGAAACATAAACGACAGATCCTTTCCTCCAGCATCCAATTCTCGAAGGTCTCCGCTGATTGGCATACCTACTACAGGCGTTGGATGTACAAATGTTTTCAGATCAAATGCTCTTCCGGATATAACAATATGATCATCCTTTACTCCAGTTGGTAGTATTCTATTTGGAGCAATTCCGCACAGTGTAGCGTTAAATCCAAATGTCAAAAAGCCAACAAGTGCACAAAGGAAAACAATAATTATAACCAACGAAACTTTTTTCACGCCAGATTTGCTGCATGCTTTTATCTTTGATACCTAATAATCGTAAAAAAAAAGGAGGATTAGTTTACATAAGATAATGATTATAATAGAAACATACCGCAAGCTTTTAATAGAAAAGGAGGTGTCCAACAAGTTAAAATCCAAGTGGAAGTGACCCAGCAAGAGGGCCTTGTTTTCTTCTTTTTTTCTTTTACTTCGCCTTGCTCCTTATTCTTTTCTATATCAATGTCTATAGTGTTTAAATAACGGGCCCTTTGTAAGTCTTCAGGTCTTTGAGGTCGGTTTGGTCTTGTATCAGTTGGAAGCTCGGAAAGCTTGCGAGACCTTGCTGTCAATGTCCTTTTGAGTGATTGAGTGTTGTTTGATTGTAATGGCATCCCATGCATCAAATTTTCTTCCGCGTTCATCTGATCCAGCAGATTTAGTTCTGGCGACAACTTTTCTTCTGTGTCATCAATTGGTGGTGGTTTTTCCTCTTTGTTTTCCTGATTTCCTGATGGATACATTTTGTGAGTATATAAAAAGAGTTAAACAAAACACGAAACTAAATGCATAAATAGACTTTGTTTAAAAAAAGCAGCGTCGATGAATTTTACGATTAATCAAATCGTCGAGCATTCTTTGGTCGCGTTCATTTTAAAATATTTTGTTTCTAGTAACGAGAATGAAACCAGAGTCTTTTTTCGGTATATAAAAAGAGGGGGAAAAGGGGGTGTTGTTATTTGTGATTTGGCTTATATCAAAGTTGTGCTCAGGCAGTTGATCATTGGACCTGCAGTTGCCCTTCCAACAAACATTCTTTTGAAATAAAGGCCCGGTAACATGTGACGGCTTGTAAAGCTCCTATTGTTTATGGTTTAGAATATTTAAATATTATTTTACAAGTGAGAAAAACTTGTATTTGGCACAATATATATTTTGTATTAAAATAATTTTGTTGAGGCATTAAGAAAAAAAAAAGATTATAGCCCATTGTCTATAATAACATTTTTAAGCTTTTCTGTTAATAAGAAATTATTGTTTTTATTAAGTTTGTAAATGCTATGATTAATTGATTTTAATCATTCAATGGTATCTAGAAACATTTTTGTGCTCCAAAATATAATAATCCTGCTAAAACAAATCCTCTTTATGCAGTCCAATGAAAAAAGGAGAGTTTGAAATAATTTTCACTTTTTTTTTTGTTTTGTGCTTACACTTTTTTTTTTAAGTATGACACAACCACCAACAGGATCAGTGCCACCATTAGGTTTTAATCGACCTCCCCCAACGTTCCCTGTAGCAACATCTGGGTTTACTAATGCTCCACCACCTGCTGGTTTCCCTAATCCAGCCTTGTCTTCTGCTGCTCCTGCTCCTTTCGCTAGTGCCGCACCACCAGCTCCTCAACCGAAAACAAATAACGGTATTCCTGTGGACAAACAACCTTTAAATACTACCCCCAGTTGTACAGTATATGTCAGCAATTTAAATGAAAAAGTTAAATTAGATGGTATGTAAAAAAAGAACGATAAAAAATTTTTATGTATTAATCGCGTTTCAATGTGTAGTCCTGAAGAATTCTTTGCGCACTTTATTTAAACAATTTGGAGAGGTATTGGATGTTGTAGCTCATAAAAATATTCGTATGCGTGGACAAGCTTTCGTCGCGTACCCAGACCAAGAGAATGCAGAAAAGGCAATCAAAGAATTGCAACACTTTGTACTTTACGATAAACCAATGGTAGTGCAATATGCTCGCACTAAATCAGACGTACATGCAAAGAAAGATGGCGATTATGAAACTCACTATAAAATGAGATTAGCTCGAAAGGAGGAAGTATCTAAAATGCCTCTTCCTGGATCTCACAAGCCTACTTTCAGAGCAGGCAAAACAGCTAGTAAATCTAAAGGTAGTATTTATACTTTCATATCTCTTTTCTTTTTTATTTATAAAACAATATCTAGTCAAAGGCTCAAACTACAATCCAACAGCTCATATTCCTGATGAATATTTGCCTCCCAACAATATTCTGTTCTTACAAGGCCTACCGGAAACCATTACTCAACAACATCTTATCGACTTATTCCAACGCTATTCAGGATTTAAAGAAGTACGTATGGTTCCAGCCAAGAAATCAATTGCATTTGTTGAATATGAAAATGAAATACAATCTGCAGTCGCCAGAGCAGAGTTGTCTGGCCACTCCCTTGGTGCAGATCATGTCATGAAAGTTACTTTTGCAAGAAAATAAAGCGGAAAAATTATGTAAAATAGAGAGAATAAACAAGAACACACAAAGATTTATTACAAGTCCCAAACAATTTCTGTTACATACATGGATACAGTCTGTCGGGAATCTCCTAAAGCATCTAAATCATCTACATGGATCTTCAATTGACCAGGCATACTTTCTTTAGGATTTGAAATAGCCACTGAGAGTGTCAATTGATCTCCAGGGTTAACTATACCTTTTCCTTCTTCATCTAAACCTGTAATTTGAACAATTTCATGAGCAGGGAATTCTGCAGGCCCTTCCACAGTGACTTTGAACCGTAGTGGTACCTTCGTCGCATGATTGATTATGGTAAATGGTAAGCTTTCGGGCATACATGCTGAGTCTGTAAGATCCTCCCCACCATCATTTTCTTGATAATAAGTAACAAGCTTAAAGTCCAATCGTTGTTCGTTCAAAATAAACGTAGCTTTCTCTTCTAAGTGACAACGAACAAGAATCGTTTCTTTGCATCTTCCGTCTTCATGATCATACCCATCTTCTATTGGACGTGTCGTAACCCAAAGTTTGGCCATAATAATTCCAGCAGGGTCAGTAAATTCTGGCCGATTTCTTGGCAGTCGAGAAGATTCATTGGGTGATGCCCTTACTCTTACTTCAATGCTCCCTAAAGGCCCAATGGCAATATCACCTTTCAAAGGAGAGTTGGTATAGCGGGATAATACATCCAAATATACATGATCTTTCAACTCGGGCACGATGTCAGCACCAATCTCGAATCGAAGGTCTTCCTCAGTTTTGTTATGAATCACAAACCAGTTATCACATGTGGTGTTAGGTAGTGCAATAGGATGATGAAGTGTAGGCAGCAGAAGCTCACCATTACTTGATAATCTTTCAAAGCGTAGTTCGAAAACTGTCATCAGTGCTTTCAACTGCAAATGCATCATGTTGGAATTATTGCGTAAATTAACAATATCAACTTCCATATGATGAAGACCAGAGGATTGATCAGGCATCTCCTTTGGTAGCAGCAAACCTTCAATACGCTGTGTCTTTCGAGAGGGTATATAAAATGTTTTTTGTTTAAGTGCAACACCATTCTTGTCTAATGGTGTAAATTTAACAAATCTAGGGCCTTGAATGTCGTAGGTAGCAGGAACGTCCGACAGATTATGGATTTGAAATTCAAAACGAGCAGGCTTGTAGGAGGTGCTGTGGCCAATCTTGCCTAAGTTGATACACTCCACAGAGAGCTCAGTGCGAGATACGCAAAATAATGCTTCCAATTCAAGAGCCAGTAGTTCTAGATCTTGACGTGCGTCATATAAAATCATCATGCCTTTGAGTGACCCACTTTTTCCTTGAAGCGCTAAAGAGTGGCCCTCTTCATCTAATTTATCGGCAGATGGGCTGTGAAGTCGAACACGCACACGTTGTCCAGGTTGAAGAGCAAACTGACTACTTCGTTGCACGAAAGCAGGATTCTTGTGTGTCACCGCGACTGTCTTTACTTTATCTGCATCTACCGTCCAACTAGCAGCAATATCAATATCACTCAGCACAACAAGCTGCATAGGCTGGCCTGAAGTATTTGCAATATCAAGCTCACGTACATAGTGTCTTGTAGCGTCTTGTTCTGATAAGTCTAAAAGCTGTAAAGTAGGCGCTTTGTCTTGTTCAAGGAAAGGACAGACATAGATACTTTCCCACTTTATCATCGGTAGAGGATCAGCTTCAAGGTGCTCTGTTTGATCATCAGCCATACAGGATGTGTGATTTGTAGGGAGTGCACTTTGAAGTAATTTCTTCGAAGGCAGGGACCAAGCATCCAGTTTTTTGCAGTCCACGAACAGACGTACATTGATCTCGAACACCTCCTGACTATTTCTTTTGTTGGTAACAATGAGTTTTTCATTCAAAAATCCATGTTGATAAGCATATACACGGAAAGTGATTTGAGTGAAAGAAGAAGTGGCTACAGCAGCCATGTCATCATATGAACATCGCCGACTACTTGATACTTCAGGATTAACATGATGATTATCTGTATCGCTTTTTGCTTTGATATGATTACATAGACCAGCATCTCCTCTTATTTTATTTCCAAGCCAGCCATTGAGCGTTCCGCCACGTCGGTCCAGCTCAATATTTCGAGTGATGCATTCTACTTCATAATCAAGAGGAAGTTGACCAGACTTATTTCGAATAGTAAAGGCTCCATAAAAGTCCTTGTTGAGCAAGTCGGTGTGGCCTAAATTAATGACTTTATCTGAGATTTCCAGGTGGGACTGCCCAATGATAGATATAAACTTGACAGTTTGAGTAAGCATAAGCAGCATTTCATTATCGTCCTTTTCATCTTTTTCATGAACAAAGAATTTGATACCACCAATAAGTTCACGACATTCATCAGCAGAGTTATTTCCAAGATAGCCTGTTAAAAGATTTGGTTGTACCGCAACCCATACAGTTGTCATGCCTCCACGTTTCAAAGGCATCATTTCAACCAAACCGCGTTCACCAGCCTCATCCATGAATATCAAAACTTGGTGTGATAAATTGCTTTGACAAGTAATATAAATATCCTGTCCCGATTTGTTCTCAACAAGTAAAGGTGTCACTTGAGAATATTTGGAACCAGGATCTACATAGGAAAAGCCCAAGTCAAGGACACCGTTCGCTTCACCATCAAGCGAAGGAAAATCAAGATATGTTGCACAGTGAACAAGACACTGAATTGTGAATGACTGGAGAGTGTCTGTGCACTTGTTTTTAACAGAAAAAGTATATGTTTGCTTTCCAACTTTACTGGGTGTCAGCGCATAAGAAATTTTCCTTGTCTCCCGAGGATGTATAACCATCCCTTCTTCGTCTTTAACAACTTCAAATTGAAAACTGTCATTTGGAGCACTGATGAATTCAAAGTCGATCGGAATGTCTGATTCATTTGTCATACGCACATAAAACAGCATTTTTTGATTAATCTCAATGCGTCCACCATCAAAGAAATCGCGTTCTAGCTTCAAATAATCTTCATTTGCAATTGGCGTCTCCTCTCCAGCCGTGGCTGTTTCCGTAAGAATGAGTTCGGTTGGAGAGTGCGCATGAGTTGTACTATGACCAGAAACGATTGAAGCTGATGTATTTTCAGTCTTCAAGCTACCTTTATCGATATCCTTTTCAGTAGTTGCCAGTGCATCAGTATAAGAAGCTTCGTCAGCGAAAACATTGGCGGTATACATGATGCTCTTACAAACATCTGTATTTTTGTATTCATGTACCAAAATACGACCTTTAATAAACATTGGGTTTTCCTTGGGTGCTGGTGTATCAGAGAGCTGCAAAGGTCTTTGAACAGGTTTAAAAATAACATGAATCGTCTTTGTGGCATGAGCATCCAATGGGAACACAACACTTTCAGCTGTCTTTTTAAAAATGACGTTGCCCTCTTTGGTAGTATTTAAAGAGACTGATGAGATAGACGAAGTTGAGTTGGGTGGGGTTGCCAGCGCGTTAGCCTCATCAGAAGGCTTTGTTGTTCCTTGGTCTAAGTTCTTCAATTTTGCCAATTTGCGCAAGTATTTCTCAACTTTATCTGGCTGAGCTTTACGTTTAGCAATTTTGAGTTTTTGTTCCAAATTTTCAATTTCTTCTTCAGCCTCTTTTGAGAGCGTATTTGTATCATCGTCTTTGACATCAAAATCAAATTCACCGTAAAAGTGACCAAAGTTCACTTCATTTGGATCAACACGTACTTCAAACATACGTGATTGTTTGTTGGTGTTGGTCAGAACAATTGTTTCTGATCGAGGACAGATACAGTCAACAAGACAATGAGAAAAGGACATCTCGAGAGACTTGATCAAGAATGTTGATGGCTTTCGCACCTGGGCTTTCAAAAGCAAGACTTGATCATTTGTTCTATCCCGAATGTTTTCAACAATCAATTTCTCCATAAATGGGCCCGATAACGTTGGCTCAAAGACAAACTCCACTTCCCGTTTACCATAGGCTCTTACCACACCATATCGCCCCGCATCCAAGTCGATATCTCCAGAGGCAATTGAACCTGATTTACGAATCGCATACAACAAAGGTGTTTCGCTTCTGTTATGCAATACAATCGTCTTTGTATGTCTTTCATTGCGTTCTACTAACCCAAAGTTGATATTCTTTTGTCCCAAGTCCATCACAGAACGACAGAGCTGAGAGCGTAAGATGACTTCACGCACAGGAATATCTGTATTATCAAGATCTAGCAAATTTTCAAATTCAGTTTGCTCAATGTCACGATCAAATTCCATGAGTCTTAAAAAGATACGCGCGTCTTGCTTCTTGGGCGTTGATTGTATGTGAGGTTTAGTTGTGCTAGAAGGAATCATGATCACAACCACTTCCTCTTCTTCTTTTGGATCCACACGGATAATTGAAGTAGGGACTAAGACCTTCTTCTCGATCAATCTATTAAGTTCACGACGCCAGGCAAGCTGATAGCGTACATACTGTTCCTCTGCTGATTGCTTTGGAAATAACGGTGGCGTTGCTTTAGAACCTTGTTCGAGTACAGAGATGAGGTCTTCAAATGGAACACGGGATTTGCCAGCAATATCGGACCAGTCCAGGTTTTTTCTTGACTTGTATCGAGCAGCTGTAATACCCAAAGATCGTTTTGTTTTGGCGCTGCGGGTGCCAAAGCTATCGTGTCGACCAATATCTTTCAATCCGTTAACGGCCACTTCAAGTTTGCTGTTTGCGGTAACTGACTTCTTCAATACCGCAGTAGCCAAATTGGTATGAGCAGCCGAGGAGTGATTTGTTGTGACTTGATGGTGAGCTATCCGTATAAAAAAAAATAAGTATTTTTCTGAGTGTATTATATGACTGATAACTTACCGTGACGTGTGTTCTTCAAGAGGGGAATATTTGGATCTATCTTTACCATTCTCTTCCTTTTGTATTTTGAAGGAGGTAAAGCAAGATCAAGGTAAGCAATGGTCGATTGAGCACGGTCCATCTTCATTTGTTGAATATAGGCACGTATCCTCCTTGCCACCAAAGGATCTTTCTTGGTTGCATCCGATATTCTTCTTTGCTCGGATATCTCCAAATCAGCCGCAGGTTTGTGTGTAGGCTCAGGAGAGATGCGACGATTATTGACCGATTCCAATAGAAGTTTTGAACGTTTTCTGTGGGCAGATACATTTGGTATATTCTTTCCAGAGGGTATCGATGTATGACTACTTTCAGTTTTGAGCTCTGCTGCTTCCAACTTTGCTCTTTTCTCTTCTTTTTCAATGGACTCTGGGGTGATTGAGTTTAGCAATTTTGAGGTGGCCGAGGTGGTGATGTTTGTCGTTAAGGAAGAATCTTCGCTCGTTTTGGTTTTATTCCTTGTATAGATAATAATGTCATCAGGAAGAGATGTTGTGACTTCCAATGTCAGTGGTTTATCTCTAATATTTTCGATAGTAAAAGTACGTATTGCAGGGGAATCGAGAGCAATTGACCCAAAATCCAAAAAATTAGCACCAGTCGCAGTCAAGATACGATAATAGAGGGAGTGGAAAGTGACTCGATTTTTATCGATGTTTGTACTGTGAACTTCGATAATTTGATCATTGTCTTTGTTTAGATAGTTGACGAGTGTAATCTGTTTGCGATAGTCTGGATTAACTTTACGAGGATACAGGTCTAGTTTAAGCTCGACATAATTTTTAGGTTGTATTGTAATCTCGCCTCGAAGACAATTTAACACCTTGGAAGCAAATTGCAGCTCAACACGTGCCATAATATCAGATCGGTTAAAGATTCGAATAGGCAAAGATTTCAAGGTACCAACGTCCGTGTCACCAAAGTTAACTACCTTAGGAATCACTTCAACAAAGGAAGTACAGGTTCTTGCTCTACACTGAACTACTTTCCTTTGCTTAGATTCTGCTGATCGAAAAGTTCCATATTCAAGTAAAAATCTAAAATTTCGTCGGATCAACTGTCCAGCATTAAAGTCATTAATCGAGGCATCCTTTTGAGGACGGTATGAAACTTGGATAATCCTCTCTGTACCAGGCTTAAGCACAAAGTCTTCAATTCTGGTATAATTTTCATTCGTTCCTCCAGACGTTTGTGTAGCATTTGCATTAGCAGCTGCTATTGTGATGGAGCTTGCAGTAATACTCACACCGTCACTCAAAGAGCTTGTTTCTGTATTCATAGCGTTCGTGTCGCCAACTGTTCCATAATCAGAATCGGAATCTTCAGGAATCGTTGGTTGAGAAGGAAAATAGAGACGTGAACCAGTCGGAGGAGATTCAGTAGTAGGTGAGAATGCGCTGTCTGGATCAGTAGCGGTACGAGAAGGAGTAGGCGAAGTCGATCTTGAGCTAAACTCGCTATTTTGGCCAGAAGCTTCACTATATCCAATTTGAGGTGTAGTTGATACGGAAGTAATTGTGGTTGGTGTATTGGTACGCTGACCACTAAATTTTCTCTTGATAAATTTTGCTGTAGGTGTTGTTGTTGTTGGAGGGGTGGCAGTGGTAGCAGAAGAAGTTTCGGCAGAGTGACCTTCATCTGCTGCTGTATCCTGCTTGATATCAAAAATTACTTCAGCACCTTCAGGTATAAACTTGACCTCCAACGGACTTTCACTGATATTATTGAGCACGATTTGCTGTACAGCCCAAGTACCAGAGATACAATCACCGAAATCGACTACTTGACCACTTGTAACAATCAAAGTCTCCTTTCTTAAGACAGATCTTACAGAAGCATGCACCTTGGTTTGCACAGAATTTCTAGCGTCATTTGCATTTTCCAATTGCAGATCGTAATTAAATTCGCCGACTTCTTTAGGCATAAAGATGACACGTATTTGTTTTGCAGCGTAACTTGGTATTGAATTTGGCAAATTATGTATTGGATTACCAGTAATAGGATCTACAAACTGTAATGAATAATTTGAATAAGCAACTAGATCAGCTGTATTGAGCAACCAAAAGAGCTCAATTTCAGATCGATTATGGATTGTAAAGTCTTTGTAATAAGTTTCTCCTATTACACAGTCGTCAAAATTAAGTCCAGTTTGTGTAATATCAGTCCAAAGAGCAGATTGACAGACACTTGCTCGAAATTTGACAGATACTTGATAGTCAGCCAAAGTTGAAGTAGACAACACATCCTTACTATCCTCCGATGATGACGAGAGTGTATCAAGATAATAACCGAAAAAAAAGATACTTCCAGTAACATTGAATATATCAAATGTGTCCGTATCCTCATCATCCATAATATTATAATCATTTGTATCTTCGGGTAAAAATCCCAATATAAATGATCGAGTTTGATTGGGCTCCAGTTCAATCTGATCGATATGATTGATGTAGTTAAACAGCTGGTTAAATGGGTGTTCCTCTTGAGACCAATCCACTGTATTTGTAGTAGCTGAAAACTCTGCAAGGTTTGAAATATTTTCGTTTTCTAGTTGGAAAGCAATTTGATTTCGTAAATTGGAGCGCATTTTAATTGATATTGGCTGATTAGAGAGATTACGTATATATAAACGTCGAAGAGCATGTAAACCATTAAGGTAGACATTGTCAAGTGTTATTCTACCATGAACATCGACAAGTTCAAACATGGTTGTATTCTTTTCGGCGATGATTACTTCTGTGGTGTCTTGATTACTCATTTATATTAGTTAATCTACGAGGATTGTATTGGATCAGTCAAATATGATACTAATATATGTCAATATATACCATATATATATGTATATCACTAGAAGCAAAAATAAAGTATATACAAGAGTGCTTTTCTTTTTTCTATATATATTTGTGTGTGTCTCCTGTTATTGTTTAGTGTAGAAAATGAGTAATAGGACTTTTTCTATGGCTGGTATACAAGAATAAAAAAAAAAACTATGAGCTGATTGAATTTAAACAAAGCCAGTGTATGTCTGTGTCTCTTTATTTATTCAATCTCAGTCATTTTATTTTTTAACCAGCTTTGGAACAAATGATCATCAGGGCGTACTACAAGTATTCTGAATACTGAAAAGAAACAATGATGCGGCTGTGAGAGTAGGTTGTTTCTCTACGTCATGGAATTAGCTACAGACAGTGAAACAGAGAATATTCCTAAATTAAAAGAAACATAGACAAATTAAGCATTTTCCTACAGATAAAGCACTTATATAATTTGATTTTTTTGACAAATAAAACAAGAAACCAAAATGTTTGTTGTAGTCTTATCGTATATGAAAGAAGTAGCCTATATTTATTTTACAATAATTTCAATTTATATTTTCCACAAAAACGAGACATCAGTTACAATGAACTTACCCAGCTTCTCTGATACAAAAAAAGATCAACATTTTAGCCTATTCCATGATCCAATGACTTGGTTTAATGCGTACAGGAAATAGTCTTTTTCCGCGTATCACCTGGGTTTAAATTGGCAAAAAAGATTGCGGATGAAATATACCCGATAATTTATAATTGACAAGTGTTCAAACTACATCAACAATTCTATGTGCAATAAAAAATAAAATGTTGTATTTTTTTTATTAAATTTTTTAAAGGTTTTAATGTTGTGACCATTGGATAGACTTTAAGTCTATACCTTTTTGAACCTATGCAACAAGTTAATAACTGGTATTGAAATAAAAAATTCATTTCCTTCTACTATTTCCCATAAAGATGATATTTCTCTTAATCTATCAACATGCTGGCTAACTTTGTTGATTACAAACTCGGTCTCTTTTTCAGTTGTGAACCTTCCAATACCAAAACGAATAGAGCTATGAGCCATCTCATCATCTGTTCCCAAGCCCCTTAACATATAAGAAGGTTCAAGTGATGCTGAAGTACAAGCGGATCCAGAAGATAATGCAATATTCTTCAATACCATTATAAGTGGTTCTCCTTCAACATAAGCAAATGATAAATTGACACATCCAGGATAACTATGTACAGGATCACCGTTACGATATACATGCTCAGCCTTGGATTGAATGCCATCGATTAAACGCTTAGAAAGTTTAGAGATTCTTTGATGATCATACTGTATTAAATGTGTTAGTCTTTACTTATTCATATAATTATATATGCCCTTCAAAATCTGTGTACTGTATATCAGGATAAAAGTCTATATTTTACTCTTATTGTAGCTACTTGTGTATATACGTGAATATACACTCATGCTTAGCAGCAAGGTTCATCACTAGGACAAAATAAGATGCTTACTTTAATCTCTTTTATAGCCACCTTACAAGCCTCGCCCAACCCAACAACAAGAGGATAAGGAACAGTGCCATTTCTGATATCTCTTTCTTGACCACTACCACTTTGAACAGCCTCCAAACGAACTCTGGGCCTTCTACAAACATAAAGAGCACCAACACCCTTGGAACCATACAGCTTGTGACCAGAGATACTCATCCGATCAATATTCATCGTATTGACATACAAAGGTACCTTACCAGCAGCCTGTGCATCTTCAGTATGGAAAAGACTTTTTTTGACCTACATAATTTACCAATTGCGTCAATAGGTTGCATAACACCGATCTCGTTATTAACGGTCATGATAGAAACAATAGAGGTATCAGGATGAATGGTTTCTTCCAATTGATTAAGATCAATAAGACCATTAGATTGAACAGGTAAATGAGTAACATCAAAACCCTCTTGTTGTAATGATCTATATGATTCCAGTATACATTTATGTTCCTATACAAAAATACAAGTCGATTATATTTAATTTATGTACATGTATATGCTTTACAGTTTGAGTGGTAATGATATGCTTCTTTTTATTATTGTAGGATTTAGCGACGCCTTTAATACTAGTGTTGTTTGATTCAATAGCATCATAAGAAAATATGATTTCCTTGGGATCAGCATTGATCAATTTTGCTACATACTAAACATAATATAATCAACGATATGTTCCCTCTTACTTTTTTTATACTTACTTTTTTATATTTTTACCTCCCGTGCTTTTTCGACGACCTTTTCGGTTTCCTAGCCATACTTGTGAGTTCTTAAATGAGGATTACCATATAATTCAATCATGTAAGGAATCATAGCGTCCAATACACAGGGGTCCATAGGACTAGTAGCTTGCATGTCGAGTTAAATAGGTCGACCTGCTTTTTTAATGGTTGTTGGTTCAAAACCTAAGGAATTTATATACAAAAGTACTTAAATCTCCTTTTTTCTCTAACATTTTGTTTTTTCTTTACCTGAGATCGGTTTTATGGCCTCGGGTTCTTGTCTACGAATAAGACTGGTAAAGAATAGGCGATAAGAAATAAAGTTCAATGTTTTTCTTGAATAGGAAGTCTGGTTCTTAATAGTATTTTTTGTAATCATTTTCTTAACATTTCATGTGTAATAAAAGAAAAGAGTAAAAGTAAAAATATGATTTTCAGTTCTGGCATGGACGAAGTTATTGGCTTAATGCGCATGAAATGAGATTTAGGATTCCTCACTTAGAATTTAAACATTGAATAACAAAAAAAAAAACCTGTGATTTTGACAATATTTTTTTGTGCAAGATAACATTGCTTTGATTTATTAAGGTGGCATATTGTCAATTCATAGAATTGTTTTCTATTTTTATACTTTTGAAAAAACAAAAGCCCTCATCCTGCTAATTGCTCAAGTTTATCAGGTTTCAGAGAAAAATAAACAGATGAGTTGAAGGAGGAGCAGATTTAAAGAGATGAAGAGAAACGAGGAAGCAGGTTTTATTTTAAAGGAAGAAAAGTTAGCAGGGTATAAAGAATGAGAAGGGGGAAATCCTATTGGCATCCAAACCAGAGTCATAACTGAAGCTAGAACAAGATTGCGCAAGGCGAGGACGTTTAGTATCATGTCTAGAATAGAGGGGAAAAAAAAAAGATCAGAACAGAGATCACGATATTATCAGCAGAGATGAGCATCAGAATCACATGCCCAGCAGTGACAAATAGAAATGATAAGAGCGTTTTGAATATGCCAAACAAGCATTATTACTATTATCGCATCATCTACAATGGATGGACGTGGAAGAACAAAAGTCATGAGATTCTACACCAAAATTACAGCCAAGATTGCTTGAAATGAAAAGTGATCGTAGTTGGATTACAAGGTAAAAATAATCCAATTGTCGCCCCCAAAGCAGCTACTGAAATAGTATGCGCCCATTTCTAATCAGCTCCATATGAGGACAAAATTTATGCCATATCTTCTTGCAAAGTACTTAGATATTGGAAATGAGCTTTGGAAAGAGAAATGCAGAAAGGCTTATAATCGTATCTAGAAATGACCGGCCGTACATGATCTGATCATCAACCTCAATACCTTTATTACACAATTAAAGCACAAGAGAAGCATGAGTTAGAAAAACGCTCACAAGTGTGCTTCACTGGACTTATAGATAAGCTGCCCAGTATTTTCTTCAGAGATGACGACTTTGGCCGCAATCTTACGATCGCTGAAAGATGCTGTGCTGGATCTTTATCATTATTACTCATATACCTATAACATGCTTATAATAATAATGTCATATTTATAGATGTGTGATACTTTTGATCAAAAAAACACTGAACTGCTAACAATTTATATATTTTTCTCGAAGCTTTTAATATGAATAATTGTATAATCATTAACCTTGTAGTTATTGATACAGAAGATCAAAATTAGGGTCTATTAGATTATTGTTTATTTTAACGGGAGCTGAAATATTATATGAACAGATAAAGAAAATTAGGCTATTATTAAATCTTTAATAGAAATAATTCTTTCTATTTAAAGAATTATTCATGAACAAAATGCTATAATAGAAGAAGAAGAATATATGCGCATGAATAAATAGTTCAGCTAGAGGTATATACATATATATATATATATTATACTTAACGAATTAACTGTCAACATATAAAATAAGATCATGTGTTATTGAAATAATTCATCTTATGAGAGAGAAAATAATCCCTTATGTCATTATCTAACTCAAACATAATATTAAATATTATAACATTTCAGATTTATAAACCTTTCTTTACACTATACGAATATGCTGTATATTTGTCTTGTTATTTTTATTTTTATCCTTAATTCTATTTTTTAATAAACATCTATAAAGATTCTTAAGCAGTATCCACTTTTGTTATTTTCATTTTATTTTAAATTTTTACGTACTAATCCAATCCATTCTATAAGTTTATTTGTATAGAAGATGAAATAAATAGAAAAATGATATATGATGATTTCAATGTTGTAAATAATTTGGATGTTTTCGGTCTCGAGTTGATTGCATAATTGCATTTAATGTAGAAAGTTCCAATACATTTGGCATGATAGAAGAGTTCGTTTCTTGCTTGTTCAAGCAATTATTCCAAAACATATCATACAAATACACAAGATTATCCAAGTTTCTTCGAGTAGTGAAGGCGTCTAGTTGATGAAAACTTGTTGGAGATTTCAAGGAGAAGGCCCTCAAAATTGTTGTAATATTCGTTTCAAGAATAAGTTTTGACATGTGTATTTTCATATTATATTTGTCATGTAAAGTAAGTAGCAATAAAACGCATCATCTGTATATATTAAGGATACATAAATAAATCGCCATGAATTTGAAACCCCATCAAAGCGTGCAGAACTGATTTTGAGAACGCGCTCTCATTGAGTGTTGCCAATCTTAACAGACCCTTACCTAATTCATTTGAATTGCGAGTTGTCTTAACAAGTTTTAATTTGCCAAAGCCTAGTGAAGTTTCCCAGCTTAATTGGTCAATCTTGTAGACTATAAAATTAGAGCGAATTTGATTACTGTTGCTTGAAGAAACCTTTGTTGGTAAAACATTTAGTCTTGATACAACCGAAACATTAAGCCTTAACTACAAATAAAAAATTCTTTTATAATTATCATTTCAACAAAACGCTCTTCTCAGGATCAAATAAAATTGATGAAAGAATCGGATTAAATACCCAACTCTATAACCCTGTCTCACCTTGTAATATTCCCTCTATTCAGAGTAATGTTATTTGTAAATGCAGATATTTACAATGCATCTGTGCCAAAAAGAATATTGACCTCTGCTTTCAGTCTGATATTGGCAGAGACAAAAAGTATATTAAATAAATAAGGGAAGCTATAACAATGATTTGCCTTTTGTTTAATTTTCGACAAAAATACAGGTCTAAAACATGTCGATTTAGTTTTTTTTTTTTTTTTTTTTTTTTTTTTTTTTTGCTAAGCTTAGGAATCTGACCTTTTGTTACTGATATAGCTTCGAAAAAGTTTATTATATAGATTTTTTTTTGTCTTAGTACTCAATAAAGCTTAAGCTTTTATTTGCACATTTAATTTTAGTTTAATAATATTAAGACAAAATGCAGTTCAGTTTAGTCTTTATTTTGCATTTGTATGAAAAGAACAAAAAAAAAAGAACGATGTATATACAAATTCAGTAGATTTTGAAGACGTTTCAGGTTTTTGCTCAAGTTTATCAATATGATAAACCTCTATCTTCCATAATCTCCTTCAATGTCTCTTTAATTAGAATTGTATCTTTGTGAAGAGAGAAAAATGCAAAAAAAAGGTCTAGGTACACAAATAAAAACAACCAATAGCATTAAAGCTCAGGAACGTAATATATGAAAAGATGATACGTCTTCTCTCTCTCTCGCTTTTTTTCATATTTCTTCCAACAAACCTAAATACGAAGTTGCAACCTTGATGAGAATAGTATTTAATAAAGATGAAAGTCGAAACAAATGGTCGTAAATGATCTGATTATAGACTAGCTTTTGAAGGAAGGGGAGGGTATTAAAAACTATCTAGGCTTTATAATGTCACTTTTTTAATATACAGCAAAACAATGATACTAAAATGTGCCCTATTAGAATAATTTTGGTTTTGGAATGGCTTCAGTGTCAAAATGCTTTCAGGATATTAATATTACAAAGCATAAGCTATTTTAATAGCTACGGAAATCAAACTAGAGTTTTTGGTTTCCAAACTTTGTAATTTATTTTTGGCGAAACGAGATATCTTTAATATCGTATTTTGATTAGATATTTCGGATATACTAATGCTTAAAAATGGGTTGAGTGTCTTAATTTTCCAAATCGAAAGATATTTCAATAATGTGAGTCAAGAAACTTGGTGTTATTAGTAAAGGAAAGGAGGTTTTTATTTTGTTCACAAGACGACAAGAAAGAATAAGGATCCAGTACGGCCAAAGCAAAAAATAGTATTGTTTAATATAATTTGGTCATAGCTTACATACTCCTCACAGAGTAAATCATTAATGCATGTACTATTCACTATTCAGCCTTTAATTAAAATTATATTCATGTGGATCAATTTATAGTTTAATATAAGTACTGATTTCACAAAAGCTATATTAATAAGATATGCACACTGAATAAGTCTACATTTTTAAACAGAAAGAATGCGTAGCTGATTCGAAATGGTAAAACATGCGTGTTGCGATTTGTTTAGCAAGCCAGATATCTCTCGTCTTTCAGGCTTTAATTGTTTTCTGCTTTATTTTGTAAAACAGAAAAATGGAATTGAAACTAACGGTTGATCACGACAAATATACATTTTGGATGCAAACGAAACCTGTGATAGATGAGATAAATGATAATAGTTGTCGTGAAAAACCACCATACTCAATACTAGTTAGTGAATTCGAAATCTCAATACCGTTGTAAGATGTTGTTTCCTCATTTAAATCTCAAGTTGGCCTTCTGAAAATTATTTTTAAATTGGTGCTGCTAGGTTGTGTAGAGATTTTGAAGGGACTTCAATTCCAATAAATCTGATAATTTCTTCTTGAAAAATATAAGTACAATTGCAATCTTTGTCTCAAAGCTTTATTCAACTAAATAGAAACGCGCTGATCTACAATTAATGTTTCAAGAGAAATTCGTAACATTTTTCCTAGTTTATCTGGGAATTTCATTAGGATCCTTAAAGTTTTGAAATTCGACATTTGTTAATATACTAAATTAGCAGCAGCTTCTCATAGCACAAATAAGAAAAAGGGAAAATTGATACACTATAAATAATTTGATATATCAAATTTACAGATCTCAGAGAAACAAGTAAATAAATTGTTATATTCAAAGAAGCCTTAATTATGGATAATGAAACGCATGTGTACTTTGTTGCCCTGCTTTCTAAAATGATAAGGTCGTCATTATATGGTTTTATTAAGAGTTATAATATACAAATAAACTTCATACTCTCCGCGCTTTGTTGGTTTTATATTAATTACGGTTGCATATGATTATTTTGCTGATTAGAATAAGGATTGGGCTGATGAGATGTATTACTATTGCTGCTGTATGCGCTTGGTTGAGATGCATTGTTAAGCTCTTGCATTCTATACTGCATGAAATCATCCTTTAGTAATCCGTTGGTATCATTAGTTGAAACAGCAGCATTCAATTCTTGCTCCTTCTTTTTCTTTCTCAACGCCTTACGCTTCTTCATCAAGTGAACCGAGTCTACACCACAGCATATTACCTTATACAAGAACTCGGGTATATAAGCAAGATATCCGTCTGTAAAGGCACCAAAGGCACCCTTCTTTTTCTGTTGACCGGCTGCTATGGCTGCTTGAATATTATCAGCCGGACCAAAAAACTTCGACATCATGCCACTGACAACCACCATGACTACACAAACAATTATTACGTGAATCCCGTTCTTGACAGCGTCCGCTGGCCAGGCAATGCTTCCATGCGAGCCATCGGTACCCTTGATGACGCCAACTGTAGTCAGAATGGTCAAAAGGATTTCACCAAAGTAAAAGATGACCATGATCGGCCCCTTCACACACCAAAACATGCCATGTGCCTTAATCTTGCCTCGTTCCCATTCGCTATGGAACACGTCCAAATAGGTGAAAAGAGCTGTAAGGATGATAGAAAGTGAAATGAAGTTGATGATAGTCAAGTAGACATAGGCTCCGTGAAAATTATAGGAGCCTTCACAGTAACGCCCCTTTAATTCAGCAAATATAGACATAAAAGCATCTGCGAGTGACCTAATAAAGAAAAATGAGTCATTTTTCATTCTATTTGTAAACAAAGTTACCAAATAGGATATTGAAAAACCAAAAAGTCTGTGATAATCCTATAATGCATTCCCCATCTTGAATTACTATAAAAGTTGTTAATATACGATAAACAAAATAACAATAAAGCTTTACAGGTGAAATTTCCAAATAAACATGATTTTTGTGTCTTTTGATTCCTTAAAGCCTTCAAATTCTTTTCTGAAAGGTTCAAGATAGGCTTGTAAGCAGGTATATAAATTATAAACAGCAAAGGCTTCAAAACAAGTTGCAAAAAAGGTGATGGTCGTAGAATAATCATAACGTAAATAAGCAAACCAGGACAATGTCGCGTAAAATGGTGGAAATAATATGACTCGTAATTTATGCCGTTGTATTTCTGGATTACTAGAGTATGAATGAGTTGAAAGGTCTATAAAAAAAAAAGGAAAAATTAAGCTTACTAGTAATTCCGCAAGTGTCGTATAAGTGTGCTAAGTGATATGATCCATGTTATAAATAAAAGTAACAGACAAACAAGCCAACCAATAACATGCCAGTTAGCTGTTGGATCTTCTTTAACAGAAGACCAATCTAATCCAGGGTTACTAATATGAAATAACGTTGAATATTTCAGTTTTGAGCATTTTTATTCTTTTACATACAATCCAGATAAGGAAGACAATCCAGGCTCTGTTGGGCAAGATGATTCACTTTCTGAACTATTCATAAAATAAAATAAAATAAATAAATAGAGAAAGAAAATAGGGGAAAAAGTTTATTTAAATAGAAAAAAACACTAAATGTGGCTATTTTTATTTATTGCTGAATCCAAAAATTTCATATTTGACAAAGTACAGCCAATAATGGAGATTTTCTTACCATTCAAGTACAGCTTTTCTTGGCGCTCAACCAATTTGTTACACATTAAAGCTTGCGAGGCTTAACAACTTCATGCGCCACAAGCCATGTTTTTAATATCTGATGTCAAAAATTATTCGGGTAGCTATTTAGATTCTGCTTCAGAAGCGACATTTTGCCCCTGATTTCAATATAAACTTGACCTAAGGAAATTATATTTTATTCAATCTTATATATTTAAAATCTTCATGAATGAGTAAAAAATCGGAGAAACTTTTTCCTAAATCACAAATTCTTGTAACAAAGGATGGAATCGTACGACTTCGGAAGCAAATAATAATAAAGGTTTTTCGAATAGTAAAAGGATAAAAGCTATACTTTGATAAACTAAACTAAGAACAATAAGAATTTTGTGAGAAAATCTAAAGCAATATCTCTCGTGATTTAATTTTTTTTTTTGTATAAGTCATGATTAAATGAAATGCATATTCAGTGGTCACAAAGCTGAGAGAAATTTTTTTTTGTTAAACAGCAGAAAGATAGAGTGGCAACCTTCTTTTGCTTAATAGAAGCTTTGTCATCTACTTCTCAAACCAAAAAAAAAAAAAAGGCGTACATATACTTGAGCATAGAGCTCATTTCTTTCTTTGCAGAATTTTGTAATATAAATAAGTCCTAAACAGTGTACATTAGCAGCCTCAGCGGCTTACAATTTTAAATATGTACAGTTCATTGGAAGAGGTTGTGGCACATGGGTTACTGAACGCCGAACTCATCCTTTTATCCAATATTGATCTTTTATCCAATATTGATCTTTTATCTAATATTGATCTTTTATCCAGAATGAGCTTTGGATTACTCACTTAGGTTTTTATTTAAAAAACACCACTTATGAAAGCGCTAGCAATTGTGTATACTTTTATAATGATGTGTACCTGAAAATAAAAATTATATTTTGTTGAATTGCCATAAAGGACATAACTTTGTTTTCTTTTGCTCTATTTGAATGTTGTACTATAATTTTTATTTACAATGATTTGAAAGGATAGAATGATAGTCGGTCATGTAGCATGCTACCGTTATGCGTTAACCCAGTTGTATATTTAATTTTTATATCTTTAGGATAACTCTATGATCAAAATGAGAGTGCGAGTATAAAGCTATGAATAAACCATGATTTATATAACCCTCATTTCTTATGTGGAGTTTATCGTTAACATGGCGTATCTTCTTGATGACTGAGTAAATAAATAAGAATTTTGATTGGATACATCACCAAAATGGATTTTGTGTAAGAAAAAAAAAAGTTACTGCCCTCGAATTTTTTTTTATCTGCAATAATGACAGATACTCATCCTGATATTGATTATGCAAATAAGATTGTTCTTGCACCAATGGTAAAATCTTGCAGTAAATTAAATATAATCTTCAGATTAATTGCAGGATCTAGAAGGGCTAATCATTTTCATCTAAAAGGTACGAATTGGTACTTTACCAATGCGTTTGTTGGCACTTGAATATGGAGCAGGTAAGAAAGATAATTTAAATTTTCAATGTTACTTACAAACATATAAAATACACAGATTTAGTATGGACAGAAGAATTAGTGGACAAGAGAATCATAGGATCTGTTCGACAATACAACAGTAAGCAAAATAGATCCTACAAAGATCATCAGTTTCTAAAATTCTTTATATTTAGAGGCAACAGGCACAGTTGATTATCGTAAAGGAAGTGCTTTGACATTCAGCACTCATCCTAACGAAAAGGGCAAAGTCATTCTTCAGCTCGGCACAGCCGATCCTGATCTTGCCTTGAAGGCCGCTCTGACTCTCAAACAAGATGTAGCCGGTGTGGATCTCAATTGTGGATGCCCAAAAAAATTCTCTGTCCAGGGAGGAATGGGTGCCGCCCTGCTTACTGATCCTGATCGATTAAAAAAAATTTTAGAAAACCTGGTTCAGCACTCTGGAATGCCAGTGTCTTGCAAGATTCGTCTGTTGGAGACGCAGCAGCAGACGATAGAGTTGGTCAAGATGATTGCGGCCACAGGAGTCAAAGCGTTGACGGTACATTGTCGTACAAGAGAAATGAGACCCTCACAAAAGGCACAGTGGGATAGATTAAAGGAAGTGGTGGAGGCCGTCAAGTCTGTCAGAGATATACCAGTGATTGTGAACGGAGATGTTTGGCAGTGGTCCGATGTTGAAAAAGTGAAGGAATTGACGAGTAAGGAATCAAGAGGGAATAAAAAGATAAAGTGAACTGAATGGTCTGTTTAGATGCGGATTCTGCTATGATTGCAAGAGGCGCCCAATTGAATCCATCAGCATTTAGAAAAGAAGGCTTATTGTCATTTCATGAAACTGTTCATGCTTATATGAAGAAGGTACGATTAGAATCCTATTTTAAAATTTTTTGTTGCTTATTCTTTTTCATAGTGTATTGATGTAGACAATGTCTTTCAAAATTCGAAATATGCTATTTTATGCATGAATACAGATGATTCAGAACATACACGGTCTGATCTTTACAATAACTTACAACGATCAAAATCAACAGAGGCATTATGGTAAGTATGCTTTGTGTTGAGGAATGTAGTAATAACCTATTTGTCACAGTGACGCTCTTGGATTAAGGGATTATTATGAAAAAGTGACAAACGAACATAGATTAAAACGAGAAGAGGATGATGAAGAAGCTAAGAAGGGCGAGAAACGAGAAAGAGAAGAAGTCGATGAAGAAAAAGAAAGCAAAAAAATTAAAAGTTAGAAAGTTTTTTAATGAATAATAATAAATATCATGCTCATATTATATAAAAATGTTTTGCGTATAAAAAAAAAAACTAGGGCACAAAGTTTGCAGCAAGTGGATCAAAATTAATTGTGCTCCAATCTATAATCCCACATGTATTGAATAAATCCGCTTCTTGTAAGAGTATTGAAGGATCGAATAGATTGAGTGGCACCAAGGAAAATGAATTATCTCTATGCTTTTTTAAAAATTCTACAATTGATGGCTTCAGAATAGCAGCCGAATCCCAATGTTTCCACATGGTCGTATAGGAAAGAATGATATCTAATGTTTCGATTGATTGCAAGACGATTGGGGTAGGTTGAAGGGTATAATGATGGATGAGGATTTTGGACACTATGTCGACAATGGAGGTCATGAGAGCACGAGGCAACAAACTTGGCTCGATAAAAGGATGATTGGAAAGAAAACAGAGCATCTTGTCAACAATGGATACAGCCTCTGGTAAAACCTGGTCAATCTTTTGTATAGAATCTGCGTCGTTCAGGTCCAACTGTTTTTTCTTTTTGGTTTTTAGAAACCGAAAACAGATGGCAAATAAAGAATGATGCAAGTCAAAGGTAAATGCTTGTAAGTCTGAAAATGTGTGTCTGTGGAGTTCAATGAAATCATAAAGTTCTTTTATGACCCCATTGATTTCTTGTTCCATATTGTCTAGCGGTTTTTGTATAATACACGCGTATTTGCAAGCATACTTTGAGATGACGCTTTGAATATAAAAGGATTCAACCAAGTAGTGATAATTTTTAAATGTTTTCGGGTGCCCATTTTGGATATCAAATTGATAAGAAAGAGATGAAGATGTGTTGATAGGTGGTAAAGCATAGGATCGATAACAAAGTACATAGTGAGGCACTCTGGTCACTAACGATAACAGTTTTAGACATAAGAAAGACCTTATTTTTTGTTTTGCTTACATTCAACACACCCTCGGATAATACATTGAAAGAAGGTCCAAAAGGTGATCTGCAATAATTCTCTTTCAATTGGACTCAGACCCTTTGGCAACTGATGATCAAATAGTCCCAATTGATCTGCAATCATATAAGACAATCCAAAAAGCGAAACACCCTTTTTGGCATACCCAAATGTGATCTCAAAAGTACCCAGCAGGATCACGGCCTGATATCGACTCAGGGTGACTTCAGATGATGCCTTTGAGAGCAAGATGTGAGCGTATTCTAAAAACGGATTTCGCTTATCCAAATTATCCCTATCCCAAACAGTCAATGGTTTACCATCAAGAGTCTGGGACATGAAGAGTGCTGTACCATAGATGACAGAGAGTAAGAGTGGGTCAGCAGTATCAGTCCAATAGGCTTGTAAGAGAATAGTCTTGTTGAACATGATGGAATAAGGATGAACAAGAAAAAAACAATCGATCAACCGTATGGCTTGGTCGGGTGGTAATGCATTCAGTGGATTTTTGAGGATAAGTGTACTCGAATTACTATCAAAGAAAGTATTGGAAGGATCACTGCCTATGGCAGTTTGGAGAATTTCAACATAGTAATATTGTGTGAGTCTGAGAGCTGAGAGACGTCGAATCATAATCATGGAGAGATCGACACTCATCCAAGTAAAGTAATGAGACAAGTCATCAATTTGACCATTCACTGATCGTTTCGGGCCTTTTCGAAGCAAGGCTTTTTTATTATTATTGCTTATGAGTGGAGGTACGAATGTGTTGAACATGTCTTCAAGATAATAACCGAGTCCCTTTGATTTCGAATCATACAAATAAATAGAATTGGAAGAGCCGACGATATTTTCAAAAATAAATTCTCGACAAGTTACATTTTCAATGGGTTTTGCGAGCACAAATTTATTGACAACGGCATTCTTGGGAGGTCTTCCTGCTTGACCTGGTTTTGTATAAATACAATCTATCTTTTTTATACGACAACGTTCACAAGGCTTATTTCCATCACATTTTATCTTTCTTTGTCGGCAAGTAGAGCAACTAATTTTTCTTTTTGTCGTAGTTGACATTAAAACTGTATGTTTGTGTGAGTGTGAAGAAGAGGATAAAAATAAACATTTCTATCCTTTTTCTCTAGAGTGCGTGTGTAATCTTGGCAGAATAAAATCTCCGATGATAAAAGGATCACTGGATCATAAAAAGTTTGTGTTTGTAGGCAAGTTTGTGAATCGAGTGAAAAGGTTGAAAAAAGAAAAAACGCGTCAAACATTATGGAAACAGAAAAAGAATATATTGAAATGTAAAAGGATTATGATTGTTATTACTGTAATTGAATTAAAAAGAACAAAAAGTAACAAAGAAAAGAAACGAAAAGATAAAAAAGCCATCAAAAAAGAAAGAATGTTCTTTAAAAAGATCCCTAAATGTTCAATTATGGAAAATAAGACAGGAAATCATGGAAATCAATTTGCCTGATTTAAGTAAAGATAGATCATTGATTGATTGCAATACCATTTTACCTCGTCTAATTCAAGAAAAGATCTCAACTATTAAACAAGATCAAGTTTTATTAAAGATACAAATGGCAAGAATAAATATCATTCAATGTGAAATAAAAGAATATGAATCAATGTTAATCAAATTGGATTTGGATATTAAAAAGAGGTGGAGGATGATTGTGCCATTGGATGAAGAATACCTTTTTGAAAAGAAATGGATACAAACATTCTTGGATGACATTCGATATTTAATTTATAAAATTGAAAATCATTCAAATTGGGTAATCAAACGATTAGACATAACTCGTAAAATGCACAACAGTGTAGCCATGCGTATGAACCATCTAAACCTAAGAGTTCAATTCCTTAAACGGGGTCAACTCATCCATTCTTACAAGCTGAGAATTTGGATTATGTTTGGTAATTGTCTTGGTTTAATTAAATCTTATTAATCATATCATTTAGTTCTCTTATTCTTACTCTGGCTACATTGATCGTTTGTGTGACGATAGGGAGACAACGGAACTATTGTTTTAATAAACAAATGAACCTCATTTTTCTTTTAAACTTTTCTGCAGGAAAACTGCATAAAAGATACATTTTTTATATACAAATTGATTTTAAGAAATACTCCCACCCCTCCTCCTTTCTCTCTATTTTATCCATTTGCCACACACACACACTCTCTCTTCTTTTTCTTTTTCTTTTTGTAGTCTCAACCAACTCTTTCTCTCTCTCTCTTCCTCTCTTTATTAATATAAAAAAAATCTTTGATTGTGAAATAAATCAGTTGCTTTTTTTTTATATAAAAATTATTTATCTTCACCAGAAAACTTTTTTTCTTCTTCACTCTCCTTAACTTATATGCAAATAACAAGACGACGTAAAAGTATTCGCCCTGTAGAAAGCATCACAACAACAGAAAAATCGAGTGTGACTCGAAATACAGCTTCAAGTCTAGCTAAGCTCAAAGATGTATCTACAAAAAAACGTACAGCGACAAAAAAATTAAGCAGTTTAGACACTTTACAAAAAAGGAATTCGCTTATGGATAAAAAAGCATCCGTATCCCTTGAAACGTCTGAATCTCCTGTGGATTTTCCAAAAAGACTTTCAGAAGAGGTAAACATAGCAGGAAGTAAAATGGTTTGTCTAGCAAATGTATTAAATCAAAAAAAAAATCATAGAGCTTGCTTCAGCATGATTGTGATCAATTGCGTAGGCACATTTGTGCTGGATGTGATCGAAATGTTCTTGTCAATTCAGATATACAATCCAGTAGTACAACAAGTTCAACTAAACAACAAAAAACAGCTAATAGCAGCATGAATTCAAGTACAACCACTACACATACTGAAGAAGAATTCGAAAAAAAGGAAGATAAAGAAGAGGAACAGTGGAAAAGGATGTTTATAAAGGGACAAGAAAAGATACTGTCCACATTAATGATGAATCACCATTATATGAATGATGTGGAACTTGTCAAATTACAAACACATATGTCGGCATTAAAAGATCAAGAAACAATCGTTTTGGATCATATACTAGATGCTCAATCAAGTCTTTTAGTCAAATTAGACCTCCTATTAAATGAACCCTTGCTTACTCCTCCTGCAGCAATCATTAAAGAAGAAGCAGAAATCAATATACCCGATTGGCAAACAAAGATAGCCTATAATTTAGCAAAATATAAGTGGGGTTTAAGTGAATGGTTTGGTCTTCTTGCTGGAACAGGTGAGATTGATAATGAAGAATACGATCGATTTGGTTATACAAAAGATGTGGTTATTTCAGGTGTATGTGTTACAACTGAACCAGGTCTATTACCCAAAGTAAGTGAGCATGTTGCTGTCAATTCACTAAAAATGTTGACTTCTTTTTTATTAGCGGTTTCAAAAATATTATAAACATACTACAAGTATTATTTGCTTAAAATATAAATTCACTTTGAATCGATCCCTTCGACTTTCAAATCGGTTTCGTCTAAAAGAACAAAATGAATGGACAGACTGTGATCGATGTCAATTTTCATTTTTTATGGACGATGAACATAAAGGTAGAAGGGTAAAGAAACAATGTCAAACAGAATTCGGCTTCTTCCAAAGAAGGCACCACTGTCGCTGGTAAGCCAAAAAAAAAAAAAAAAAAAAAAAAAAATTGGTTTTTGACTCTATTATGATGTAGTTGTGGAATGGCAGTATGTCATATTCACAGTAATAACCAACTGTCACTATTCTATAACAAGAATGGGCAAGAACGTGGTGAATGGTGTCGTGTGTGTGATGGATGTTTTTATGAAAGAATGAACTCTTATTTATCTATTTCATGAAAAGATTTTTTCTTTTCTTGCTTTTCTTTAATAATAAAATTAATAAATGATACTAGGGATTGGTGTTGATATACTTCACTTGCCACGCCTAAGTTCACTCGTCATTAGAAGAGGACGAGAAAAATTGGCAAAAAGAATTCTAAGTAAAAAGGAATTAATAGAATTTAATAATTTGACATTTCAACATGAACAATCCATGATGTATTTGGCAACAAGGTAGCTTTATATAACTAAACAAGAGCATATGTAAGCTAATTCTAGTTTAGGTGGTGTATAAAAGAAGCTGTTTATAAAGCATTGTACCCTGCTCATAGACTTGAATGGAAACAAGTAACAGTAATCAAAGAAGCTGGTACACAAAAGTAATAAAAAGCAACAATAAAAATTAATTTTCTCATTTATTGTAGGCAAACCAGTATTATTAATAGAAAATAGCCAACTGTATGGTATTCACCAAACACATGTATCCGTTTCACATGACGGTGATTACGCTATGGCTCAAGTGATACTTGAAGGTTCAAGATATTCATAGATCAATTTATAGATTTTTGTTCGTTTGTTCCTTCCCTTTTTCTCTCCGCTATTCTTCTCCTCTTCCCTCTTTCCTCCCCTTTTTTTATTTATTTATGAAAGATACAAGATGACACTTGATTCACCTAGTTCAATAAAACATACACTTACATGCTCAAAATGTAGTTTGCCTTTAGGCGAGCAGCTTGTAAAAGCATTAGATGGTGCTTTTCACCCGCTTTGTTTCACTTGCTGGGTAATTAGACAATTATTCACAATAATAAAAAGCTTAAATTGAAATAATGAGTGTAGGATTGTGATGCACCTGTTGCTTCAAGTTATTTACCTCATCCAACACAGCAAGGCCAACCATTATGTGAGAGAGATTATTTTAAACATTTAAAACTTGTCTGTGCAGAGTGCGACGAACCTCTGCTAGGCACTTACATTATTGCATTGGATAAAAAATATCACCCTGAACACTTTACTTGCAGCGATTGTTCTACTGTATTTGGACCTGATGACTGTTATTATGAACATGATAGGCAAGTCTATTGTCACTTTCATTACAGTACTCGATTTGCTATAGCTTGTGCTGGTTGCAACATGGCGATCTTGAAACAGTATGTTGAAATTGAAAGAGAGAATAGTATAGTAGATCACTGGCACCCAGAATGTTATATGATTCAAAAGGTATTTCACTGCAACCGTCCTATTATGCAACCTTTGACCTGTCATCATAGTTTTGGGGTGTTAAAATTGCTTATCCTTTATTAAAAGAAGGAGACCAATATCCAACAAGTAAGGAAAACTTAAAGCGGAAATACTCGTGCATGCTGAATAACATGCCAATACAGAGACTATGCCACAAACTGCAAATGAATTGAGTAAACTTCAAAAGGAAACAGAAGAAAAAGTGATTAGTATTTGGTCTGTTTTATCAGCATTTGAAGGTAAACCGTAATGAACTCACATCTTGAATACTTATGCATTGTAGAATCCTCGGCTGTGTGTATATCGGAAATGTTACTACATGTATCAAACGGTTCCTATATCGAAAGTATATGTTTATCAGAAAGATTTCTTGTTCACGTAGAAGCGCTATTTGCAGGCATTGATAAAATATGTGCAATCTATCTAGAATATCATCAGCCAGGTACTAAAGTATATACAACAACACTATATAGTCAATTAACCCTCGTATGATGCAGAATTTAAATACGCTAGAGAAGCCAAGATGCTTTGTAAAAAGATCATCAACTTCTTTTCTTTACTATCCAGAATAGGCGATATGGAAATGAAAAGATTAGGGATCACGCAAGAATTACTATCCCTGGTTACTGGCCTAGCTCATTATTTGAAAATATTAATCCGACTCACATTAAATGCTGCATTATCTCTGGTAATAAAGCCACTTTTTGAGTTTAGCAAAGTAAAAAAAAAAAAATAGTTTCTTATATGCTGATTGTTGTAGGAAATGATGATGGGCAAATCAGTTGCCATTCCTCATTTATTGGCTCGATTGATGGAAATACCCGGCAAGGAGAGACACAGTCGAGATAGCCAACGTCTGATTCATGCAAAAAACACAGATTACTGCCAGGAATGTAAAAACATAATTGAAGACCAATGCATGAGACACGGTGATTATCGTTGGCATATTGCTTGTTTCAAATGTTTCAAATGCGCCTGCCCACTTAAAATCGATTCAACGACCATGATCAATGTTCAACTCCATTGTCTCTCATGCGTCAACGCAAGTCCGTACTCGTTCAGCTATGTCTCTAAACTGACACAATACAGCTATCTTTTGAGGGTTGCTCTCAGTCGACTTTGTAATTTGTTGCAAGTAACAGGTATAAAGGGTGGTTGTCGTCTATTTTCATTTTGGTTTTTTATCTTTCTTTCCAGATTCCCAACTATCAAGTGTGGATTACTCTACCAAGTTAAATCATACTAAAGCAAGTCACATTTTAAAGGACGTTCCAGCTAACATGGTCGGTGCATCCAAAGAACTCCAGCAAATGATTGAAGAAAGAGGGCAATTGGAAAATATTTATCCTACAGAAATCAAGGATGCAAAAACAGTCTCTTCATCTACCACACGACTCGATCGAAAAATGTCGCGATCCTTCAAAATGGCCAGCAAACGATCCACCTTGCTTGGCGGCCATAACGCGTTACCGACCCGTACTGACAGTTTACACCGAAGGAGCGTAGGACTGGATGATTTACCCCATATGGCCGCAGCCGCTGTGACTGGTAGCATCAGTCAGCCTTGCCTTCAACCACGCACACAGCGCATCTACCTTTCTGAACTCTCTGCGCTTCAATACATGATCATTCGGTATGTAGCTGTGGTCCAGATCGAACCGTATGTTCGCTCGAGTTTCTCGAGCACTGAATTATTAAACATGATTGAAAGCAAAAAATCTTCTATTTGGGGCAAGTTTTTCCCGTTTAGAAGCAAAAAAAGCCAGCCGAAATCGATGGGCACCTTTGGCGTTCCACTGGATACCTTGACTGATCGAACTGGCGTTGAATCCAACTTGGCCTTGGGGCCCTCACCTGTGCGGCTTGCCGCATTTATCGACGATGCGATCACGGCCATGCGACAGAAGGACATGTCGGTTGAAGGAATTTTTCGTAAAAATGGAAATCATCGACGCTTAAAGGAACTCACCGAGGCCTTGGACAAGGCGCCAGCCGAGGTGGATTTGACAGAGGAAAATGCAGTCCAGGTAGCCGCTCTTCTCAAGAAATTCTTTCGTGACCTGCCGGATCCCTTAATGACCCACCGACTTCACGGGCTCTTTATGTGTGCTGATCGAATTGAGCAGCCCGAACGGCGCAAGCGCGCACTTCATCTGGCCTGCTGCATGTTGCCCATGACAAATCGAGTGACAATGGAGGCTCTCTTTTTGTTTTTGAGGTGGGTTGCGACCTATTCACACGTCACGGATGAGCTGGGCAGTCGGATGGACATTCCAAATTTAGCACGCGTGATTGCACCCAACATCCTATGCGCCAAAGATCCTCTCAAAGATGAATCGTTTACTGCCATTCACGCCGTTGAGACCATCTTGGAATCCTGCAGTGAATTCAGTTTGGTACCTCAAGATCTGGAAGTGTTTTTGAAGGATCCAAACTTGAGTGAAATGGACATGTCACCCAAGGAATTTTTGAAAAAGGTCGAACAGACCGTCAAGCATCAAGAGCAACGGCCTCTCGAAAACACTGCTGCTGCTGCTGCCTCCTCTAAAGCATCGATTTACACACCTCATCAATACTTGCCCTATACGAATCAGCACCCCTCATCAGATTTTATACCAAAACAAGCACGATTGCCACCACGTCGAAAGGAGAGTTTTCATTCATTTCATCCATAACGTTTTGTACATTTTTTTTTAAATAAATCATTCAGGTGATTCACAATTTTTTTTTACAATGTATTGACGTTAACAGAGGCGAGTTCTTTATTATTGATAGCGATCACTGTGTAAATGGAGCTAGAGGATACAACTGTGTGAGAAGGTTAGTTAGCTTTCTTTGGGTGTCTATGTGACCAGCAACAGGATATTTAATTTTTTTTTTTTTTTTTTTTTACTAATTTCGCTTCCTCTGTCTTACGTCTGTCTTCTTCTATAGTACCTTTATGTATGAAAGGAAGATGGATAAGAAGCTTTCATTTTTATGCATTTGTGCCATACCATTCGAATTTCCATTTTTACCATTTATTACTTTTTATGATGGATGACTCCAAGTTTGTCTTGTGATATCTACATTTCTTTTTTGTTTAGAGAATGAATACAATACTTGGCTAATGCACCATTCAAGCTTATTTTCTCTTTATTTGATGCATTATAACTAAACTTTTTTTTTACTGTCTTTTCCCTCCATTTTGCTAACAAGGATCCAATGATAGAAATTAGGTCATAACATTTTGTTGTTGCAAATAATGTTCAAATTGAAGTAAAATAACATGAGGGCCAGCCGTAATCAAGTTTTATTAAAAGTGAATATATTAAAGGAAGGTATATGGTGATGAAATGGAGAGGAGTGGGCATATAAAGAATAATTCAAGCTTTTCTAGTCGATAAATGATGAATCACTTTTTCAATTAAATACATCCAAGCTTTTTGTTCAGCCTCTGTTTGAGTACGCATGATAAATTGTTGTTTACCGAGATTGACTTGGGGTGGAGCAATGCCATTGCCAGGCATAGAACCCGGCAAGACCGTACCGCTGCTATTCTCTACAGAGACTTCGTGTGTTGCCAATTGAAATCCATAGACTGCAGTCACCACCGGTGCCCTTTCCGTGTTTTTTCCTCGTTTGAAGGCAGCGGTCAAGACAGAGTGTTTTTTGATTTCGGTTATTTTCGCAATGACCTGAGATGATAGCGGTGAGATCTCTGCGTTTCTTAAATTGATAAGACCTTTGTATTGCAGCTTTTGCATTGTGGATTTCTTGTTGGAAGGTTTTGTCTTTTGACAGTAAAAGAAGTAGTCATTGTAGAGCAGGTAGGTGCGTGTGTCGTTGAATGATTGGGGATCGGATAGGTCGACGCGGGTGAGAAGGCCGGTGATGTAAAGTCGACGGGTGGATGTGACCGTGGCTGGACTGCTCAGGACGGATCTAGAGGCCTCTAATGCTCTTATATGAGCCAATCGATCCTTTATTCTATACAGACAGTTAGTGAGCGTCATTGTTCTATGGTTTTACAACTTACAAGTTTTTACGCTTCTTTTCATGGTATCTAAATTTTCCTTCGATCCGAATCAAAGCGCGATAATCTGGATGTGAAGGTTCTGTGACAGAGACGATACATGATAAAGCAGAAGCATAAGAGGAAATTCTTTGAAGAGGAATTTTTAAATAATAAAGTAAATCTCTCACGGGTTTATCTGATTTAAACATACATGACTAATCAAATGGGTTAATACACAGTATGAACAGTCTGCTGTCCTGGTCATTACCTCTAAAAACTTTATAAAAGAAGATGACTTTGAATAGAGAGTATTAATGCTGACAATTGTACTAGGGTATGAGTTTAAAAATGGTTCATACACAGACAAGTTCTCCAACTGAATGGGAATAAGGGATGAGTTTAAGAGGTAAATGAAATAAAGCTTACCAAACTAGAAAACACATCTGATATAAATTGAGTAGGTCCCCACATTTCAAGCCTAATCCAAATGAGTGCATTGATTCAATATTTGATTTGCTTACCTTTCTTTGAAATCGTTCAAGAATTGTCTGTGAATACGAATGAGGCTCAAGACTTGATCAATCAAATCATCCAGAGCGATTCGACTGCAGAGTTGTGGATATTTTGTAAATAAATCAGAATTATTTGATTCTTGAGTCCATCTTTGCAAATGAACCAGATAGACTTGATGAAATGCGATTAAATCCTGAACAAGCTGTTCTTCTGATTGGCATATTTGTTCAACAGTGTATTGCTTCTGTGAGACATTTCTTGCTGTATCTGCCACTTGTCTCTCTACAGACAATATTTAGTAAAAATAGATTTAATATCAATTCTATTACCATAACTTTCTGCTTCATTTTCATCATTAAAGTAGTAATAAATATCATCAATGATACCCAAGTCATCAATTAGCTGAGAATAATGACTTGCTGCATTCGTGTTTAGTTCATTGCCGCTTGGTGTCGATTGATAAAAATCTTTTTCAAATGCAAAAGTATCAAAAGATTGAAAGCTGTCTTCTCCACCACTGCTTGATGTTGCTATACTACTGGATGATAAAACAGAAGGTCTACGCCATGAATCGTCTGTTCTTTCATCAATACTTGAATAACTCATGTACAGCACTCTGAAATAATAATAATCAAAAAAGCCTTCAAAGGAAAAGAAAGAAAGAGAGAAAGAGAAAGTTTATTTTCGTATTCACTTTATCGTTTTTTTTTTAAGCTTTTTTGTAAGGGAAAAAAGAAAATACAGGGTATTACACGTGTAGTACTTATTTATATTGTGAACAAACTTCTTGTTCATATTTGATTTATTCTTTTTCTAATTTATTTTCATTCATCTTGTATTATTACTTGTATTGTTATTACCAGGTAAATGTGAATTTATTAAATAGAATGAGGAATGAAATTGGAAGATTGCTTTTTTATATTTTTATTTTGATTTTTTTTTTTTTCCTTTTTTTCTTCTTTTTTTCTTTTTTGTTGGTTATCAAAACAGTATCACTATCTTTGTCCTACTTTCTTAACTTGTCTATTCTTCCTCAAATGGGTTGTCTTAAACTTCTCTGACGCACATGACCCGACTATCTTTTTATTTTATTTTTTATTTTTTGCCTTCTTTTTTTAATTCTTACAAAAGATAACAGCTGAATGATTACTAACTATTAAACAAGGACTTATAAAAGCAAATCCTACTTTCTGTGTTCACTTATGATTCGGTCATTTGCTTCCGTATTTTTTTTTTATATATTCATATTAACGCGTCGTGTAAGTTATTGTTTTCTTTATACCTACAATGTAAAACCATATAGAAATTTATATAACTTTAAGGAATGCGTTTTTAAAGATGAGCGTCCTTACATAAAAAAAAAAGGTAAAATATTCTATTGCTTCTAGAAACTCTTCTTTATCAAACCTTACTCTTTTTTTTTTTTTTTTTTTTTTTTTTTTTTTTTTTCTTTACAATTGAACTCACGAGAGGATGAGAAAGACTTTATTAAACAAAGGGAGTAAATCATAAATTTAAATTTCTCACGTATCAAAAGTACCTTCTATTTCTTCTAGTCTTGTGTAAAAACCCGCCAACTTTGATATATTTTTATATTTTAGGAAAGTAGCCCATCGTCGTTAGAGATCGCGTGCTCATAAAAAAATTCTTAAAAAACCGTGTAACGAGTTTATTTGATCTTAAAGTTCAAGTCCTGGTAATACAGTGCCTGCAGCCATAAATGGTAGTCTTTTAAACAGCCAATCAGCAAAGATAAATTGCGACCTGTTGAAAGAATCAAATTGTAATGTTCTTTTTTTACATTCAAAGAGTCTATTGCTTAAAGGTTTTGCTACTGCAATATGGCTACATGCTTTTTCATCAAGACGGCGAGTGGGAAATATTAGATGAAAGAGATAAAGACGTAATAGACTAGATTGAGAAAGCTGATCCTTATCATTTTCAGACATCTACATCACTGAGAGAATATGAAAGATTGCAAATGGATGAGAAAGAAAAATTAAAAGAGCGATTGGATAAAACGATAAAGAGACCACAATGAAATAATGGTTCTTTCCAACAAAATATCTCACCCATCGATCAATGCAGTCACGCAGCGATCACAGGCACCAGAGCCTCCTACTAAATTGAAAAATATGCCCTGGCCCCAAGTAGTCCCTTTAGTTCGGCTTTGACCATCCAACCTTCCTTTTCTTAAAGGGGATACCCTTAAGGAACAATTGAAAATGAGTTTGGAACCTTATGACTCCGTGCTTGATTTGAGGTTTTTCGTACAATTCCACACCGATACCTATATAGGTACGGGCTATGCTATACTGAGTGTCTCAAAAAATGATGACAGATTCTCTCCCCTTTTTCACCATCTTCCTTGGTAACAGGCAGAAGATGAAGGCTTTTATGCTGTGTGAAGTGACATGCCGTCCCTGATTGTCCAAAAAAAATGTTCATTCTGTGTTTGTTGAAAATACCATGCTAGTGGCCATATTGCTGCTGAATGCGCAAAAAGCAAGACACTGTGGCTTACTTTTCTTTTCTTCCAACTATCAACTGCCAGACAACCTGATTCCGTCAAAAACTCGCATTATTCTATCCAAAATCAGTCATCCACAAAACGTTTAAGCTCTTTTCCATGTACTAGTGGTTGATGCTCCAGCTTCCACAGGTAAGGACAGAAGAGAGTTTTTTTTTTTTTTGATTTTGTGTTAGATGTCCTCACTTCTGTATCCGATATTGACCCACACCGGATCATTATCCTTGGTGACTTTATTCTTATCATCGTCTTAACTTGTCAAATCAAACATCTCTACAATGGGTATCCTATCTAGAAGAACTCTTCCACAATGTGATGCATAATGGGGGCAATAATAATATCCCACCTTTCCGCCGCGATGATGAAATCTACTCTACAATCGATTACATCTTCATTAGTAATCAGATGCGCCCAATGCTTAGGTCTACAGACATACACCGACTACATTCTTCATGGGATGATCATCAATTGCTCTCTCTCTCTCTCTCTCTCTTTCGATTAATCTAGGCCAAACTCCCACTGAGTTTGGTCTCTGGCGTGCCAGCCTCATTTTGGCTCAACACAAAAAGTGCCTCATACAACGAAAGCAACGACTCAGAGAGATTGTATCTTCTTTGCCTAGCCGGATGACAGCACAAGAACAATAGAACTATGTCAAATCTGAGATACGGCTGTTTACTCAACACGATGCAATTGACTACATCAACTGGCGTAAAAAGTCAATTAAGGTCTTACAACACAAGCGCAATGCTTTCCTCCGAAGCCAACCACCCACAGCCATCCGACTACAGTGTCCTCCTGTTTGAGCAGATCTGATCTGTTGTTCAATACAAAATGAAAAAGTCAGAGGTTAGTTGCCAGATTTTTGAGAGTTTTCATCAACTGAAAAGAACAATGAATGCAAATGAAGACCAGCGTGTTCAACCAAAGGGATAATAAACCTGTCAAAGACCTTGTTTGCCAGAGGAAAACATAGGCAGATGGGTGCATGTTGGCAAATCGAAAGAGAGGTTCAATAAAAAGAACGAGTCAAATGAGAAACAACGGGGAATTTTAGAAAATGAAAGGAAGGCGCACCGTTTACTTTCACGAGGTCATTGTCTAGGCTATTTCTTTTTCTTTTTTTTTGAACAAGTAAAGAAATGGTTCATCGATTTGCTATGAAAAAAAAAGGGGGGCCTTTATTATTTCCATTCTTTATGTAAAGCAGACAGCCAGCGATCTCTTTCCTCTCTATTTTTCGTTTTAAATATCCAGCATGTTCCCTTTTGACCCAAACGATGGCCCAATTTGAGCAAGGAAAGACTCTCTCTTAGGTCCGAAACAAAATGTCTTTGGGCCAACTGCCAGATCACAAACACACAATCGGACGTACGATCGTCCCCGGTCGTGATGCCCTCGGGATAGTAGCAAGCAGGCATCTTTTCCAATCGGACGAGTTGATCGAGCACGCATTCACAGCCCGTGTAGATGTAGGCCTTTTGGAGGTCAAGTAATGCTTTTCTCTTTTGGTATAGACCGCCGTCTTTGGATCGTGTGTCGAACAGGAGCAGGCAACTTTCTTTCGCGTTCTTGACCAGGACGCAATACTGGGCAAGGTAGTGTCGGCTATAATCCTGTTTGACGTAGAGGACACTGGAGAGCTGTGGGAGGGTAAGAGATCAAGTGATTTGAGGGGGGGGGATTCGGTGGAGGGTTACTTACAATGACATGATCGGAGGGTTCGAGGTCATTCGGGTGATGCTGTAGTTGTAATAGTCTTTTTCTGATCAAGCCAATCCATTCAATCTGACATTGTGTATCGGGTACTTTAAAGGACAACGTATGCTTGTTCTTTAGACGGATCTCAATCATCCTGTCCTCCGATCGATCGACGGATTCTACCTGGGAGAGATCAAGAGCTGATTTCGTATAGGCCAACTTGGACGGTGGCGGAGGAGGAATGGTAAAGGAGGAGATGAGTTGAGGTGCTGAAAAGTTGAGATGTTTCACCTTCTTCTTCAAACGGTTTGTGTTTCGCAAGATTAATCCTGAAGTCACTGAAAACCAAGTGTTTTTAGGGTTGGGTGTGTTTGTATGATAATAATCATCCAAGAATAACAATTGATTTCCAAACAAGATTGTATAGTGGGTTGTTTTATTACGTATCAGTAATCCTTCATAGATGATCTGTATTACATCATCAGCAAAAGAAATCAGAGCCGATTTGTTACTTGCCTTATTTGTGTATTTCTCTTGCCACCTTAATTCCAATTGATGGGTCTATGAATAAGAAAGTGATTAGATAACGACAGACTATGTTGGGTGTACCTGTTCTATAAGTTGGTATCCAATCAGATTGTCCTTTTCATCGATCGTCTCCACATAATCACCCAGTGTCCAACACAATTTCCATTCTTTTCTCACTGATGGCTTTGATGCGGTATCCGAATAAAGTATGTCCGACAACGCAGCGTGAATGTGCTTGAATGACAAGTTGGGTTCTTCTTGAGGATGCCTATAAGCCTTTCTGAAATAATCGAGGGGAATACGGATGACGGTCGGTGGTTGTTTTCTGACGGTGACATCGATATAGGATGGTATAGGTTTCTTTGTGGGTAGTCTTTGATAGATGGATTGATACCATGCTTTTGCATCGGATAGACGGCAAGATTGAAAATGAAACGAGATGACGTGTTTTGAATGCGTGTATTCAAGAGACCAAATACAATCGAGGGGAGAGACTAAGGAGAGTCGAACGGGACGAAGAGGAGGTTGAGGATTAAGATAGATGGTATGAGCTAGTCTGTTTGTTTTGATGGTCTATACTAATGATTCTCTTTTTAGATTTATGATTAGTTTCTGATTATGATTGTTTACTGTCGAATGGTATAGATCAAGTCTGTCTGTTCTCAATATCGCCTGAAACTGTCTCCATCTGAGTCGTGTCTTTCTCAACTTGATCTCTTTGACTCTTGTTCTCTTTTTAGCATACCACTGCTCTGTTCGAGTACATAGCACAAGTCCTTGTTTGATGATCTCATCCTTTTCATAGTGTCTTTGTTTTTTTTCAATAATGGGTATCATGAAGAGAAAAGAAGAGGGTATAAATAAAAAAAAAAAAAAAAAGGGAAAAGAAATGAGTTTTAAATAAAACATGAAATCGATTTCCTTTTGAAGTCCACTGCTCATTTTAGTGTGCTTTATTTTCTACAACAAGGGGATATTATTTACAAAAAGATTAATTCATTTTAAATTTGGATGGTAAATAACCTTTTCCAAACATGTTCCTCACAAACTTTTCAATCACTCTCTTTATCAGCTCATAATGACGAACAAAGCTTTCGTCTTCTAAAGATTTCATATTCTTTTTTTGTTGTTTTAAATATTGATACAAGTAATCTAATGCTATCTGAACTGTCGGTTGAGCATAATGAATCGTTAATTCACCGCACTGGTCAATCATTTCTTGATATATTTTTGTATCCAAAAATCGCATGAAGCTCGTTTCTAATAAATTATAAATCGACATTTTAGCAGGTTGAAATAAAGTCAAGAGATCATGACCCATACCGAGTCTATCCAGAATATTCCTTCTCACTTTATCATCCAAATTGACTTGAAGTTCTGCCTTGTTTGAAATAAAAGTATTATAGATTGAATGCACTGTTTCCTTTTGTTCTTTTAAAGAAGCCTTTTCAAACTGTTCTATTTCTAAAAAGAAAAACTAACAAGACATCAGCCATCTTTCTTTTTTTTTTTTTTTTTATTCCTTGTTTTATTTACCAAGTTTTCCGAGCTGTGTTCATCCAGCAGATAATATAAGAAATAACACAGTGGCACCTTGGATTCCAAAATTGCTTTTAATCCTTCCTTTTTGATTTCACAGACACAGACATCCACCGGTGTTGGTTCACCAAAGAAACAATTCAATTTATGAAATGATTTATTGACCTTTTTCTTGTAAATCTTGTGTACATCCATCGAGGGTTCTTCTATGGCTTGTATTGAATTCATCAAGGCTGCGAAACTATTACGTCTTGAAGAAGATGGTTTGATCATTTCTTCCGCAAGTGATGATCTTCTTGATTTAGAAATTGATTTTCTTGTTCGAGTGGATAATTGAAAATCATTATTTTCTTGAATCGATGCTCTACGTACTTTTGACATGAAATAAGAAAGAAAGGTCGAATAACAAAACCTGTCAAAATGAATTAAAAAATAAAAAATTTATAACTGGCAAACGGAACCAATGAAAACATAGGATGCATGCTGACTATCAATCTACTGAAACACATCCATTCGTATAAAGTGATCAACGTTGTTCCTATGACGAAGCATCCGAAATCTTTTTTTTAAAAAAAAAAAAGGGGGAAGAAAAAAATAAAATTAAAAAATCAAGTGGAAAGTAGAAATGAAGGATGTGATAAAGTGAATGTAAATCATTTTTATAAAATCATTCTCTTTCTCTCTCTTTTCTTTCTTTTTCTTTTTATCTGTGCCTGGTCGGCTTGGATAGTTTTGTATGACAACGCATCCATTGTTGCTAAAATTAGAAATCAGCCTTTCCACGTTGTCAAAAAGAAGGATTAAAATGGTTGAACCCCCGATATGGCGGGATCTCCTCTTTGATAAAAGGAGTATTGATTTGATGTCATCCAAAGGTGTATTAAAGTGCTATTGAACATGAGCAAGAGAGGATGTGTATTGTCTTGAATCCATCTCTTTTTCAACAACAGGTTCATCCTTCAATCCATACCTCATATTTCCCCCCTCTGATGGGGCATCTCACTTGCCCACTTTTTACTCTTCTTCAGGGAGAGAAGCTCCTTTCTTTTTTATTATTTTGCGCCTTGATGTAGACTCTGTTTGGTTGAAAAGAGATGAGGGTTAGGAGATAAAGAAAAAAAAGAGAATGTGTTGTTGCTTTTATTGAATGAGATGAGATGAATTTTAAATTATTTTTCTAATTGATAAGGTGGAGGAGGAGGTAAGAGTAGCAAGGATTCTTGACTTGCGTTTCGACTGCTGGGACAAGAAGTATCCGAACTGGATGCACTGCTGTGAAGTAAGACATCCCATCCTTTCTTTGTGAATCGAACACTTTTCTTTTTGTATTCCATATAACAAGGACAGATAAAGAATCCAGCCCGTTTCTTGATCAAGTCTTCTTCGTCTTCTTCATCCACAGTCGTATGAGAAAGTGCTTCTTGATAGGTAGGCAAGGTAACAAAGTCTTCTTTAAGTCGACAATCTAAGATGGTGATGGGTGTCTCTAAATGAATCTGTTTCTTTTGGACACTGTCTGCTGTGGATAATTCGAGATCGATCTTGAGATGATGTAAAAAGTTCATTTCTTTTGAATAAGTTGTATGATTCATTGTCAGACAGTTGGGAAGGGTAAAGATGAATTTATATTGAAATGGGGTAGATCCAAGGGGTATATGAGCATTCTTGCCTGTAATGGCACGTTTGATCTGTAAGAGATCGAGATCGGATGAAGGCAACATGGCCTGTCTGAGTTGTTCTCTGTCCGCCATGTCCGTCACTGACACCAGCTGAAGTTTGAAATCGTGCAGCTCAGCCTTTCTGGCACCGTACTCGGGTACTTGATACACTCTACGTTCGGTCAAGACGATATCGAGTGATTCCAGACAGACGTGCTTCATTTGAGTCGAGAGAACGATCGAGATTGGGAATTGAGTGCCAGAAGACACGGTGGACTTTTCAATGTAGAACGTAGCATCACACACTTCGCTTCGTCGTTCGGCTATGATGGAAGTCGTAGGTAGAGCATGAGAAGTGAGAGCATCAGCAGAAGGAGCTAATGTACGAAGCAAGAGAATGTTGTGTCGACATCTCAGGTTGGGTACACTCATACCAGGTCTTTGTACAGTCGCAGACACATAATAACTCACTTGAGCCATTTCATCTTCAATCGTTTCCACCAGACTGTTGGGTATCAAGAATTCAAATGGCCATCGGTTCAATCCAGGAAGAAGGGTGCCTTCGGTCTCCAAAATGATGTTTTGTTCCAAAATTGTCTTTTCATGATACACCTTACTTCCCCTCGGTCCTAATCCTTCTGGCCAAAACATGTTTGATTTACCAATGAGCTTCAAATTCACCTGGCTGGTCGTCATCGGTTTCGACAACACCAGTTCCACTTCACCTCTTAGCACATGGGTTGTGGGTTCCGTCGGTGGTCCTCTCAACAAAACAACAGGCTCTGCTAATATAATTGAAAGTTGTTTATTTCCAAACAATGGCATGGCTATTGGCATTTTTATTAAACAAAAAAAAAAAAAAAAAAAAGAAAAAAAAAAAAGAATTTATAAAAATTTTTTGTATAAAATTCTGACATGTTGGAAATAAAAGTCAGGCAGTCAATCCGACTTGTTACGATTCAATCCCGACCATAAAAAAAAAAACATGTTTATTTTCTGTTCTTTTCTTGATCCACTTTCTCTGGTGTCATTTGGATCCAATTTTATGTAATCCTACAGGGTCTGGAACACAAGATCCAAACTTAAAAATTGATTGGATGATGTTGGAGAATGAATTTATTGGGTGATTTTTTGTATAACTGATTTCCAACAGCCAATGAAATCGTGAGAAAAATCCCTGTTTGTGTTCAAGGCCGGAGCGTTCTTTGCACGTGCGTTCTCTTTTGACATGTTTTGCTTTTGAAATCATCCACAAGGCTATTCACTCGACCTTTTTTGCTTTAAATCATCCACTGCTTTGAACAAAAAGAAGAAGAGTAAAAAGAAGAGCAGAAAAAAAAAAGCAAAAAAAAGCAAAAAAAAGCAAAAAAAAAAAAAAAAATCATCTCATATCGGACTTGCAGTCCATCCTTGAATGAAATACAGCAACAATAAAAAGGCAAGGCAACATGAATTTCTTTTTTTATCTTTTATTCACCGTATGTCTACACTCGACCACACGTCTTCCGAGTTGTTCAATAGCCCAAGCGACAGCATCCGCTTGAATCCTGTGACAGTTATTGATGACCAACTTTTGAAGCGATCCCCTTTGACTCTCGACGACCTTCTTGAGACCAAGACCGGTGAGATGCCGACTTTGAGAGACATCCAATCGTTTCAATTGATTTCGATTGGGAAAACTAGCCAACACAGCATCCGTCATTCCCTGAGATTGCGTGATTTTTAAATCTTCCAGTTTGGGACAGGCAGACAGGAGGGTGATCAGGTCCTGTTGATCGAGATCCAAGGTGCTGGTCAGATAAAGTGTCTGAAGTTCATTCAGTCCGACCAGTGCCATCTTGGACAACAAGGGTCCTAAGCCGGTATGATTGGCAATGGCGATGGTCTGAAGTGAATTGGACGAGAGGAAATTGTGTTCGATCAAGCTCGCACTGGTCAGTGAGACGGTACGCAGGTGGATGTGTCGTAAGCAGAGTTGAATGGGATGGAAAGCAGCCACCGGACTCGAGTTCAGGTGATGAAAGCTCAAGATGACTGATTCTAGTTTGGGACAGTGGACATGAAGTGCATGATAAAATCGATTGATGTCCATCGTACGCATCGTTAATTGAAGGAGACGTAACTTGGGAAAATAAGACAAGAGTTTAAATAGGCTACTGTCTGACACTTGCTCTGATTCTAGATTCATTCTTAATTCTATGACGTCTGTCTTGTATACGCTTCTTGCTTCCACTCGTTCATCAAAACCACGGTCTTCTTCAATCACCGACTGGATCTTCAAGATTGAAAGTCGTTTTAATTTTGTGCAATATTTTAATACGTGATCAAAGATGTCATGTATACCAATTCCCCAAGTGTCATCCAGGTTTAAATCAACCAGGTTTTTACCCATCAATCGAAGTGTACGCAAGAATAAGGCATGAGGTGGGTGACATGCTTTTAACTCTAATCTGGATTACAATCATCACTTTCTCTATCAATCTATTTACCTAATCTCTCAAGATATTGACAATCCTCACTAATCACAAGCTTTAATACCTTTTCCATCAAGCCCTGTTCAGCATCGGATAAAGTCAATCGTCTCACATGTCGACCTTGAGCATAGGTCATGTATCTCTTCACAATCTGTCCACTGATCTTTTTATTCTCAAAATCTAATTCTCGCCACATACCACTCCAACTCAGTGCAAATGCATGCCAAGACTTACAAACCGCCATACACTGCACCCGTCGATCAAACGAGAGATAAGAAAAGATCATGGCCTTGATATCATATGGCAAGACCATCATGAAATCAATGCCAACAGCAACCGCTCTTTCTGCACTTTTCTTCATGGTCTCAATCAATCCGTATCTTTTATCTTCCCTATCCACTCTTTCCAGTGCAAGATCATACGCCTTCATGGCCCCCTTGAATTTCTTTTGAAGCGATAAAATCTTGCCTGCTCTTAAATAACCTCTGGCATCCCTTGGTGCAACTGTGATTGTTCTCTTTGCATCCCGTAGAGCTGAAGCATAATCCTTTAATTTCTCAAAACAAGCCGCACGACAATCAAGCATCGTGACTTGATCAGGTTGCATGCCAAGTGCACGGGTGAAGAGAGCAGTTGCTTCTTCAAATTTCGATTGCTTGTAGGCTTCTTGTGCATCTGAAAACACTTTATGCCACATTTCATCTACTTCTGATTTTGATTTCTTTTGTGTTGCTGATTCACTGGATCCTGTCTGCTTTCTTTTGTACATGTTGAAAAGAGAGAAATACACTATTTTTTTTTCTATTTTTATTTTTTTTTTATTTAAAAGGAAATTTATTCGAGTGCCGTCTATGAAAAAAAGAGAGAAAAGCTCTAAGTATGAACGAGTTGGAACTAAGCAAGATTGTTATGCAGGTAAGCTCATTTGTATCTACAAGTCTCGATAGAGGCCACTGATACGAGAGAAAAGACCAAGTACGACAGAGAAGGCTGATGTCTAGCTTAAACCATTGGGATAAGTGGTGCGATTGAAGCAGTGGGAAAGAAAGAGACAAGACGATGTGATCAGGTAGAGTGAATGAGTATAGAATGAACTTGGCTTGAAGAATATGAGAGTATTTACAAGTTTCATTTGCGAAAGCAACGTGTTTTATTATTCAAGTGTGGAATAGAGTCATGATTGCTTTCTGCTTGAAACAACTTTGCCGCAAAGTTTACTACCTCCCCTTGTCAACTATTTGTATCTCGAGACCTCCGAATTGAATCACACTAAAACCTAAACGTGAAGCCAATCACTTAAGTCTTTTTAAACTTTTGTTTAATATAAATAAATAAAGATAATATGTTATTGAAACAGACTCGATTTGTGGCAGAATGCGAATGATGATTTGCTGTAATTAGTCTATTTATGAAAGAAGAAAAGCTCAAGCAAAGGCTTATCCCTGCTCTTTTTGTAGCATGCTTGCAAAGGATTATGATATGAATAGACTGCAAGTAATAAGTTAAAAAATAAAACTTTTTCATCCAAAATGGGTAAACGCAAACTTTAATCTTTTCAAACTTGTTGAATTACAAAAGATTTGAAAGCTATGACTTGTAAGAGACTTTTGGAAAGAGATCTTTATAAAAGGTGTATGTAAATAGCTAATGCTTTTAATTTTAAAAAAATTAAAAACTGGTTTTAAAGTAACTTTAATGTAACATGCGATAAAGAAGTGGTAGTAAAACCTGTTGTTTTAATGCGACTTATAACAAATTAATTTCAACAACCGAAGCCAAAAATCTTTTTTTTTTTTCTACTCTTCTTATTCACTTTAATAATGTCCAGTTCTTGCAGTATACCAGAATTCGTAAAAAAGTTATTCAAGTAAGAGAAACACTAGAAAATTAAAGCTCATGCTTACTAAGAAACTATACAACTTGGAAATAGCATGTTGGAAGAAAATGCCTATCCGCAAATATTCTCCTGGGGAATAGAAAACGATACTTTTGTTGTTAAAGACCCCAATGAGTTTGCTAGATACATCTTGCCAAAACATTTTAAACATTCTAATTTTGCGAGTTTTGTACGTCAGTTGAACAAGTATGACTTTCATAAACTAAGACTACCTGAGGATGGACAGCGTGTTTATGGTGATCAGGTACATACACACATAAACACGTTCTTTTTTAACTTGAATTTTTTTTTTTTTCCTTAGGCATGGGAATTTCAGCATCCTAGTTTTAAGCGTAATAGACAAGACTTGTTGGAAGAAATAAAGGTAGAATATCTGATGAGTGGGGTGATTTATTAAGCAGGTCTATATTTTTAGAGAAAACCTTCTGGAAAGACTTCACACCCTATTCCTCAAGCTACATCGGATACAACTGTGAATCTTTCAGGAGTCAAACCACAAAAAGTTGAAGAAAACTTAAAATCACATGCAGCTAGCCTTCAAAAGGAAATCGATGGTCTGAAAGAGACACAAAAGGACATGACAAGTACATTAGAGCAATTTGATAAAAAGTACGCTTCAATTCTGCAAAACATAAAAGGCTTTAAGAGGAATATGGAAGAGCAAGATGCGTTAATGAAGGATATTATGCATTTTGTATCGAAAAAAAGTATGAAAAAAAACCCCCTTGTTTCATGTTGAACTTGACTTACCCTTTCTATTTCTATACACAAAGAACCAAAGATGATGGACAAGGGATTATCAAATATTATACATCAGTACTGTGATCTGACGAGTAGAAGTGAAATGCAGTTAAGTAGAATCAGTAGAGCTATTGAGTCACCTAGTGAGATTGACTCAATCATGCAAAACACATTACATGTATCTATCAATTCATCATCTTCATCATCCGTCACACTAACCTCTTTATCTTATCCAGCGTCCCTCTCATCATCTTCACTAACAAATATCTCTGGTGTTTGTGTTGATTAATACTGTGTCTGTATGTTTTTATTGGCATCCAATTAGTTTAGTTTTATCGTTCTGTGATTCTTGAGATGATATTCATTAAGCTGACTCAAATAGGCGAGTGGTATCATTGATGAAGGAGAATTCAGTACAACAGGTCGAGAAATACATCAGTCCATTCCTGTTTAAACTTTTAAGGAACTTTTGATATCTTCATTGAAGGATGTCACGTCCAACTGGTATTACACATACAGCATTATGTTTATTTAGTAAAACAAAACTATAAAGAATAGTAAACTGAATGTAATACATCAACTAACGCTTCTGGATAATGGCAGTAAAGACATGAAAGAGACACTGATCGTATAACAATCATCATCTACACCAAAACTAAACAAACACAGTCACCAACTTATCCATACAACCCTCAAACTAGTATACCCCCCAATCTTATATGTAAATCAAATCTTGTTCTCGTATTTAAATACAGTTCCTGAATAAATCGCTCTTTCAATGTGCACAGCCCTTTGGGTCACTTTTAAAACCGCGTTGTCATGCTTTTTTTTTTTTCGCAAACACCCATGATTCATTGATAAAAATCAAATATTATGAATTTATTATTATTGTGTATTATAGTGAACACAAAGACTTTTTTTGATGAAACAACTGAAAATGAAAATACTTTATTCATTGAAATCATGGAAAGTTTAGCTTAATTCAATAGTCCTCATTTGATCTTTTGAAAATAGACACTACTCCGAAATACATGATGACTTTGATATTGTCCCTGAAATTAGTGATCACAATGACGTCAAGGATGCTTTACTGCTCTTGTTGGCTGGAGGCAGAACAAGACAGTGAGTGATGGTATATAGGTTGGTAAACATATCGATACCCACTTCATGGCTCTCTGTGGTGTCTATACGACTAATAAAGGCTCATCTGGTATGAACTTGGCGGCATCTATGATACGAGGTTCAATAAAGATAAAATGATTTAGAAAGTTGATGCCAACCACTCTGTTCGTTTAATTTGACAAGATGAAAGAAGATCAAACACCCATTTACAAAGCCACGGACAGTAAACAAAGACTGTTCTTGATAGGACTCTGAACACCCCATGTTCCACTTTGGTTACTGCTAACTCTTTTTATGGTCGCCACACTATTTGCAACTTTGCTACACGAAATATCAGCTGGTCAGCTGTCTTCCGTTTTGATATTCTTGATAAGTCATCTCAAGACATGGATTGTATTTCAGTAAAACATGTCACCGACATACATACGGATAGGAAGCCACCTCAAAGAGGATTTGACCCCTTGAAATTCAGCTCAACCAGACACTAGGTAGCACACGCTAAAACGAAACAATCTGTTTTGACGTCCAAAGTATCCGAATATATCAGCATCACTTACGTCAGTTGGAGAATACAAATTAAATGAAACGCGTAAACAGCATCTACTTGTACTCTCTACGCGTACTTTACTTGTTATCATTTGTGTGTTTGTGTTCAGCTGAACCTGCAGAGATATCAGGCATAAATGACGTTTGATGATTGATGTGTCAAAGCCCTCTTTGTCGAAAGATAGTAGTAGATGTGGCGGACATCATGATTCACATCCTATTTGCGCAATTCCCACCAATGTAAACGGGTACAGTATTTCATTCATTGAATCTGAAGGTTATACAAGAGTTCAATTAGAAGAAACCATTCGTGGCTATTCTACAAGTCAGTGACAATATTCTGGTCTTTTTTTTTTTTTTTTTTCATTAATTAAAAACAACCAATGAAAAATACTTGTACCTCATCAAGTTCTAGATTAAATAAAAAGTTTAACCCAGGAAATTAAAAAAATTGGGACCTGAGTTCAATCAAAAAACTAAAAAAGGTTCACTACAGCATGTACTTTTATTTTCTTAAAAAGTAATAATAACAAAGCAATGTAAAAGTGGCTTTCATCATAATTGAACATAAAGGCACTTTTATTTTCTATTTATAAATCAAAGCACAAAGTAACATGAAAAAAAAAAAAAGAAAGAAATTCCAAATAAGGCAATTAAAAGCTTATTACGTTCGTTCCAGACCTCCCCCATTTGAATGGTAGTTTTGGCATATAAATAGCTTCCTTTTCTTTTCTCTTTCTCTCTTTTTCTTTTCGTTTCTTATTGATGAATAACGACAAAAGACACTCGATTGATCCAATTTCCAAATGGACAAAAGTATTACAGCTACTTTCTCCTCCGAATAAAAAACGAAGATCGACAACGACCGATGAGATGAAGAAACTGTATAGAAGAGGCATATATATACCAGACCCAATACTAGATGAACCTCAAAATGCATGGCAATTACGTGAACTTTATCGTATCACTTCTGAAAAGCTTCAAACTTCTCCTGTTCCGTTGTATAAATCAGTTCACTTGAAGCGTCTGCTACATCAATTGAAAGATAAACAAGGTCTTTTATTCAAAAAAGAAGAAGAAGAGGATGATGTTCCTTTGGGTACCCTTATTGAAAAACGTCAAGTCTCACTGATCCTACCTGTCCTTCAGCCGTTACAGCCCTGTTATTATAGTACAACAAATCAAAGATTCCCTATTCAATTAATGTAAATTCATCTCTTCTTCATCCTGTACATAATTTAGCAATAAAAGATTATTTTTTTTCATTCATCAAACTTCATGAACCTCTGCATACGTCACAGGGAATGACACTATTACTGCTCATAAGGAAAGGAGTAGTTTATTAAAACCTTATTTGTTCGTAGGCGCAATACAACAAAAAAAAGGGCTGTTTTTTTGTTTGATATGCGCATAAATCTTAAATCATTGTCAACTGCAGAATAATTTTGTTCTTAATCTCCTTTTATTTCTTTTTCCTTTTATTTTTATTGCATTATGCTTGGGTTTTGGAGAAAATACGATTTTGTATTAATTTACAAACATGTCATTGTTTATTAATCATTTGTTAAAAATTAACTATTTCGTATTTCCTATTCAATGACAGTTTAAGCATTTATATTTTTAACCTTAACCGGAGTCATGTTTCACAAACTAAGCACATTAACTCCTCTTTACAACAGAGTAAACTAGCATCATTTTATTTGTATCAGACTGGATGCAATGCTAACCAGAAGGGGAACAAGGAAACAAATACGTTACTTTTCCTTAATCAAGTTCAAGGGCTGCATATTCTGCTTGACTTATACTTGACCTGAAGGTCTAATCAAATTCCAAATGGACAGCATCAACAAGTATATGCATCATTTCCTGCTTTTTGACCTTGATGTGTGATATTCCCATGTGGTGGTGCCTGCATATTTGTTCTTGTAAATCAATGAGTGTAGGAGGCATTTCTCTAATTGTAAGTGCTTCTTTATTTCTCCTCGCTTTTTTTTATAGAAAGCGATCAGTTAAAATGAATAGTCTGATGGTTTATGACTATCATGAAGGATAACGGAGAAGCTTTAGAGCTCCTTTGTAGGTTTTTCGTTTATAGCTCGCTTACTATCATCCTAACCTTGGCTAAACATACGTTGAAGGCTATTTTTACATGATAAATACTTTTTTTATTTAAAATTATTATAAAGCGAAAAGAGAAAGTTTCGTAAAAAGGCTATGTATATAGAAACAAGGAATTTAGGCAGAACATTCAGCAATTTTGCTAGAGCCATCCAAATTGACACAAACGTTTTTAGGGGTATTGGAAGCCTTGGTGATTTTGACACCAGACAGAGTGAAATCAGTACAAGGTGTTGAGGTAGAACAGTTGATGCTGACAATAGGGTTGCCGTCGTTAGATGCAGAACTAAATTCAAGAGTAAATACAAGGTTGATACAAAAAAGAGCAGTTTATCTTACCCAGTGATATCTGAAATGACAACATCGCTAATAGACAAAGAGGTCTTGTCATTGTTTGTACAGTAGTTCATTTGGTTCTTGTCACAGTAGTGAGTGGTGATGAGGATAGGGTTTTCAACATTATTAAGTTCAACATTGTTAAACTTGATGTCTGAAACCGAACCCTTTCCACCAGGCCAGGTCTTGATTCTGACACCATTCTGACAATCGTTACAGACACTGTCATGAATACGAACAGTCTTGACGTGTTGGTTAGCACCACCCTTGCCAAGGGAACCAACACTGAAGCCGTGGCCGCCATTACAAGTAATCTTAGATAAAGTGACATTGGTAACCTCTAAAAGGGAGATGAGTAATCTCACAAGACATTCCTTTTTTTCGATTTACCTTCATTAATAGCAAGACAGTCATCACCAACAGTAAGTTTGGAATTTTGGAAAACGACATTGGAGGATCTGGAGACGTCTAAGGCATCGGTGTTCTTGGGACGCAAACTGCTGGTAGAGGCAGTATGGAGAGTGATGTTGTTAATAAGGACATCAGTGGCGTTAGTAACACCCATATGGGCCCTGGGAGAGTTGATGATGCTGATATCAGACACACTTGAATGATTGGCTGAAATACGGAGAACAGTAGGAGCAGTATGGTCTTGGGCATCATACCTTTTTCTTTATATCAGCAATATAATCAAAGACGAAATATTAAAAACTTACCAAGCTTGACCATTACCATTGATGACACCACCACCATACACCTTCACGTTGGTACCAATGAGTTGAATATATGATTTTAAACCCTTGACTGCCTTGTCAAAGCCAGGCAACTTAATTGTTCCAGCAAGTTCAATGTTTACATTCTTAAGATCAGAAAGAATAAGGATACCGTTCAAGTTGTAGGTAGTGTCTTTGGAGAAAACGACGGTACCACCGTTTTTACAGTCTGAAAATGCTTTAGTGATAGCAGCAGTATCATCAGATCCGCTCTTGGCTACAGTACAAGTAGTAGCAGCAGCAGCAACACCATTAGCACCCAACGAGAGTAATAAAAGGGCAGTAACAGAAGAAGTTAAAGAGAGAAATTTGACCATTGCTTTTTTTTATGGATTTTTTATAAAATTATTACGCGCCTTTTTATACAGATAGGGAACATTTTGATCTTGATTATGTCAAAAGAGCGGCTTTAGTACATGTACTACTTTATTTCAAAGTGGGTTACAGTTTAATAAAAAACATTATATTGGCAATTCAAATTTGACGGAGATAGTTGGAAGCAGAAAGACAAGTGCTACGTATACATTTTCAGGGACAGAGTCTACTTTCTTTGGAGAAAGAAAAAGTAATTCATCCTCACTTGATCGTTTTTAATTCGTCATTTGGGAACTTGATCTTATAACAAGCATTATCTTCAAAATTGGCGATGTTATGAACGTATATAAGTTAACAGAGCAAAACTGTGAACAAGATTATTCTATTTAATGTTACTCTAGCTTGTACACTCAGCTACTTCAATGTTTGTGCATCCATGCTAGGTATCACAAGTTATCCGAATTAAAGTGTTCCTTCTTTCCTATCGCATCTTTTATCTCGTTATTTTTTTTACAACAATGGCTCATATAATGGTTTTAACATTCCGAGACCTACAGGGAAATCATTGAGGACGATCAAATTGAATGCTACTACCCTACTCATTCACTGCTTAAGTTTATCCTTATTAGTAATACATTGAAACAAGATTCAGCTCCGAATTTAAGAAGGTTTCAATAGTCTTTACGAAGAGTAATTGCTTCTTATGCTAGTGGAAAGGATTGCGTTGAATTTTAATCCACCTACTGATAAAATAGAAAATCAAAAGAATCAAACGCTTGCTTGACTGGGGAATTTCCTAATTGTATTGAATTGTGATAAAATCTGTAACATAACCAGTGAGAACTTGATGGAATATTTGCAACAGATAAGCGCTGATCTTCCTTCTAATTGGAATTGATGACAATATTGAACTAAGATGAGTAGGCTAGTGTTCCTAGCAAGCACTTTGGCTTTATAGTCACAAAAAGTACTAATGAATACATCGTTCAGTGGGATATTACCTTCTCTTTCTAGAAAGCTATTCTGCTTTGGCTGAAATATGTCAATAAAACCAATACATTGAAGATAATCGTCACTGTCTTGAACCTTATTAAGACTGTCTGAGTTAATTTGAATAGACTTGTTGCACGAAAAAAAAAAAAAAAAAAAAAAAAACTTGCTAGCAGCAACTCAAAAAGATGGTTTGATTTTAATAATGTTATTAATTCACTAAACACGCTGCTTTCGCTCCATTTTTTTTGCGCATGGTTGTATAGCCATGAGCTTTGTTCTTGGAATTTTTATTGTATATATTCTTTGGTTTTGGCTGCTGAAAACATCCCATCCAGTACAACCATATCTGACTTCTTCAAGGCAGAACAGCGCACAAGCTGTTACGGAATAGAATTGGAATAAATGTAGCTGCCTTTAGTTAAGACCCTGATTTAATATACATATAAATAATTTGAGAATAAAAACCCGGTAAGATTCGCTTGAAATTTGAAGTTTTACTCGAATATTACACACACTTGAAATCCGATTTTACCTAAAAAAAACTCATAGCAAAATTCGCGCTGTACTTGATATGATAGACTGATTTTCTTTAATCATTACAAACTTATTTGTTGTTATTGAAAGAAAGCATGCTTATTCATGTACTTTACAGTATTGTTTGTAGAAAAACTTATCATTTAATACACTTCATTGGCTTAAAAACAATATATCGAGCTTTAAAATATGCTTTTTATTGGATAATAAACTTTATATTGAAATACGATTTTTATACTTCTTTATGCCTTTTGAAGGGCTAAATGCTGTACCATTTCAACCTTTTAGTAAAATAATATAGCAATCACCCATCCATCTGCAAGCATCTTTTTTTTTTTAAAAAAATTATACTATTCGATGTGTAATAAATAAAATTAAGTTTAATAAAGGCCTTTTAAGTTGCCCTTCTTGAGAAAAAAAACCTTCGGGTAGTTAAATGTATAAAGAATAAGTAGCAAAGAATAAAAAATAAAAGCATTACGGATGAGCAACAGGATAACTACAAAATAGTCTTTAAGTTAAACATCTTGTAGAGTATCTTATAAGAATTTTACTTACTCTTAAGCTTCACTTTAGTAAGATAAACCCAAAGTCATTAGTAATCCTGTAAATCGTTGTCTAAACATATGGATGAGTAAAGTCGTTTTTAATAACAGTAAAGCTCCTTACGAAAAAGCCATAAAATTACAAGCAGAAGCATATCAGAATAGACTATATATCCATAAAGAGCAAGCTCTTAAGGAAATAGTATACATTTAGTGAACAAGATATTAAACGTTTCCTTGACTTGCAATTTTAATACATGGATCCACGAAAATAATCCTTTTATTCTTACGCAACCTACTTGGATAATTTATACTATTTACATTTTTTTTTACCTGAAACAGGAAGAGGGCTTAAAGCAAATAAAAATAATATTAGATGTATTACTGCAGTTTAATGAATAAATACCTTTTAAACAGTAATCATGGAATAAACATAAAAAAAAAAGATGGAGAAATCTTTATAATGACTGTATTGAGAATAAATCTAAGGCACCGAAAAGTAGCACCGACTACAAAATATACTGATATGCACTCTTTTCAGGTACAGTTAGCCATTTTTCTGAGGTAATCCTAGCCAAAAATAAAAATACCTTTAGCCAATAGGGACTTAGTTACAAACATCAGCAATTCTACTATATGGGTTCTCTCCTGTCATCAAACGTTCTCGCTTGAACTTTCCCTTTACCAAAGCCCAAAATTGCTCTATGGGGTCCAGCTTGGGAGAATAAGCTGGTAAATGCATCAATCTATATCCTCTTTTTCTTGATTTTCCGTTTCATTGGCTGCAACTTATGGGTTGATGTGTTGTCAAGCACTAAATAACATCCTTTCAGGTTCTCGTCTGTTACATTTAAAAGTTCATTCATAAACTTGACAAAGTGAGCAGAGTGGTGCCTTTAGGAACATTAGCTCTGTCCTCTGATGTAGGTGAAGTAGCTTTCTTTTTCCTTTTGTTGTTGGTTTTCCTTTTTTAGGGACAGCCGTAACAAGAGTTTATTCATAAACAGTTCCACAAAGGCTTTTTTACTTTTTAACCCAGAGTATTTTAACCGTCTTTCCATTTTGAAAAAATAGGATATGACCTCTATTAGATAATGAATTGTTTATTCCGTAGTGTTACAAAACTGTTTTCACAAAGCTCTATATATTATGTACACTTTCATGCAAATACGGATAAGCAAGAAATTCAACTAAAAGAGAAATTTTGAAGACTTTATTTTATTAGCTACTGGCTCCCTTTATTTTAATTTTGTAATACAAGTGATGTTAAGCCGTGGTTATTTTATGATATTCAATGCTAGCAAAACACAAACAAATAATTGAATGATATTCAAGTGAATCTCTATAAAAGGCTTCAGTGGGAAAAAAAGTTTTTATTTTCTCACTTTCATAAAACATAAATATGGCTCCTTTACAAGTAATCGGCGCAGGATTTGGACGAACAGGTACAGATAGCTTGCATGAAGCATTAAATATTTTAGGGTAATAGAAAAGAATTTCCCTTCGGTTGTGTCAATTATTTATTTTATCTGTTCTAGATACAATACACATCATATGAGCTGTATTTTCAAAAACGAAAACCTTGATTTCGAGACTTTTAAAGAAGCTCATAGAAATCCAGAAGCAATTGATTGGGACAAGCCTTACGATGGTTTTGATGCAGCTGTTGATTGGCCAACATGTAACTTTTACAAGGAATTGATGGTCAAGTACCCAGATGCCAAAGTACTCTTGACAGTACGCACACCTGAAAGTTGGTATGTGTCAGTATGCAAAACAGTTGTTACCATGTCGCAAAGATACGAAAAAGCAAAATCCGAAAGAATAAAAGATATACTACGTATGGCCACCAAAGTTGCTTGGATGGTGTCTTCTCTGATGAAGAAAAGATGAAAGATGAAAAAGCGATTCAAAAGTTATTTATTGACCATATTGAAGAGGTAAAGAGACATGTACCTTCTGATAGATTGCTTGTGATGGAATTAGGCGAAGGGTGGGATAGACTTTGTCAATTTTTAGGAAAAGAAGTGCCTAAGGTACCTTACCCACACAATAATGCAGCTGCTTTTTTTCAAGACAGAATTTCAAAATATTTTGATTAATAAATAAAATCAGATGATCTTCGGTTCCTATCTGTATATAAGTATTTATTTTTGTAATTTTAGTGATATTCTTGGTGTTTTATCGCGACCTATCCATGTGAAACCTGGCTCGAAAGTTTAAATATGCTTCACGATGAAGGCTCCAGGTAGCTCCCAAGAAGCAGCCTACTCAATTAACATTTTTCCATGAATTATACTAAGCTTATATGGAATATATCTACCTTTAGAAAGATTTCACTACCACAAAGCCAATGAAGTAGATACAGTGCATTCACCCATCTAGACTAATCATTTTATAAGATTCTTCGCAAATTTAAACTGGGAGCATGCATGAAAAAACCAGTTAAATCTGTATGAGCAAACCAGACTCTGAATGCCTGCTTACGTCTTTCCCATTTATCCAAGGTGTTTATAACCTTTTCTATACTTAAAAGAGAAAGGACAGCCTGCTTTTGCTTCTGGAGGTAATTTAGTGCTTGTAATACCAAATTGTTATAAAGTCTTTTCTCTTTTTTCGTAGAAAAGCCATCTATCTAATGGCCTATTGATATTGATTCACAGGCTTATCTTTTTCATTCATGAAGCACTTTCTGGCTTTTCAATCACTATTAGAATATTTGCTGTTTATGAATAATGGTTTGAGTTACCTGTAAACCGTTCCTTTGAAGATGTAATAAAGATGTAAAATAAAAAAGTAGTAAATCAATAGAATGCATGCATACATGATGGAAAAAAGTACTATTTGTTAGGTTTTTACTAAATCATAGTTGTATTGACAGATCAATCTACATACAGCACCAAAAAGCTCAAAGCAACTTTGAAGAAGAGCATAATAAATCGATAGATTTAAACGGTCTTTCGTTAGATAGAATATTTGAAGCCAAGTTGTTATGGTAAGCCATTCATATATGTACATGACTGCAGTATACAAACTTTTCGACAGTAAAAAAGCCGTCAGGACTGGTTCTCTCCCTTTTTTAGCCTCTCAATATTTTTACACATAGAAAACTTGTGGAATAAATTAATACGTATTACGTGATTTTTAAATTTAGTAAAGCAATGCAAATAAATATCCATAGCACAATACGTACACACGCTTTTGGAACAAGTATGGCTAGCAACAATAAAGTGCACTACACAACTCAAGGACCAAAATAGGATACAAATGATCAGCTAGAAATAGAAAATCCCTAAAATTAAAAAAAAAGAAATTGAAGGCTTGCCTTTGCTTTTGTTGATGTTGTAAACCTGTGTAATTTGTGTTAATGTCAAAATATATCGTTAGCTAAAGTTCAAATCATGTTGATATTTCAAAAGGATCGCACGATTCTATTAGTTATTATGGAAATAGACAGAGCAAAGTACTATAGTGTTTTTCAAATAAATGACAAATGTAGAACTCCTGAAATGAGAGAATTGTATTGGCCATTTGAGGCCATATGAATTGACGAGAAAATAAAGGCAGTAATTGGGAATAACCTTTTTTGTAACATATCTTACTACAGTCTAAAAACAATAATGGCAATAGATGTTCATATGGAGATCTTTTCCTTGAAGATTTTAATAATTCTGAGGAACAAGTAGCCCGAGATTGATAACAGTTGGATACCAATTATGTGTGGAATGCTTAATGATGAAGCAAACAATGAGCAAAATACAATTGAAAAAAACGAAGGAATCAAAGTATAAAGTTTTGCTAAAAGCTTTGCCACAAATAATAATTCCAAAAGTTAATATCATACAGGCCATACATTGACAACAAACTGTCGATTTTATCTCTTTGATAATTGAGATGATTCTTATGAAGGATGCTAGATCAAAAACAAGTATTACGGTTTCTATTGCATATCGTTTTTGAAAGATGTGTAATGGAAATCAAAAAGTTTCTAAAAAACAAAAAAGAATAGTGCTAAAAAGGATGCGTTGAAAGTGGAGTGCACAGTTTATTGTGAAACTTGCTGACAAGCTTGTACTCATGACTTTAGAACAGATGAGAAAAAATTTGATTGAAAAGTATCCAAAGCACAATTTTATTACCTTATTCGAGAGATATGCGCTTCAGGTTTAAGGAAACTAGAAAAACTTACTATCTTAATTCAGATAAAATTCTCTTAACAAGGAAAATCGTATTTTAATCACTGCTAGACGATAAGAACACGGGCTTTGAGATGAACTGCGCTTTTATTGCAGAAGTTTAAACAATCTGAAGCCTTACTACTGATAGTATTTAGTGATAAGATTAAGAAGAAGGATAATGCTTCCATGAAAAATTTTCTCTGGTACCACCAATATTTTGTACAGCAAACTGTTTGAGCGACAAATCTAAATACATTATGAATTGATAGATATGGATGAATACCTGACTTCCCAAGTACGTTTCTATTAGAAGCATTACTCAATTTCATCTTGACTTACTAATCTGGAATAGATTTGCAATAGATGCTGTACAGGAAAGCTAGAAAGAAAACGAGAAGTGCATGAAGAAAAGCTGGCTAGTAGTGTCCTGGACTGTAACACCTACAGAATGCTTTAGGAACGAGGCGTTAATACAAGCAAGAACATGCTTGATGTTGCAAATTCTGTTTTTAAAAAACAAAGGATGTCCAGAAGCTTTTACCAGAAAAATCGCTGTGAAGGAAACGTTCTTTCTTCCAAAGATTTAAGTATTTACATTAAAATGCTAAGTTCATAACCAAATGGTTCATAATTTCATAGGAAGTACTAATTTATTATATTTTATCATTTAACCCATCAAAATTTCCAATTATTATCATTAAATTATCTCAATTTTTTATTCCTCTTTTCTCAATCTTTTGTACATTTTTCTCAAATACTTGAAAAACACAGTAGCTGAAATTGGGAAGTCATAAGGAAGTATTTTTTTTTATTATTGTAAAGTAGAAATAAAGGATAGGGTATACATTAACATATTTACATGATTTTGTGTTTATAGAATTAATAATTTTGATTTATAAAATCTATTGATCCATTAATATGTTCTTGTCGAATTTTTCTATTTCTTTGATCCAACAGAGTTCTTGCTTCTTGTTCATAATCTCTATCTGGATCAATGGGTTCAGGTTCTTCAGTGAAATAGCCCAATTCTTTAAAGAAGAAATGAAATGTTGTATGAATATGATTATCTTTGTCTATGGTTGTTTCTTCTGGTGAAAGTGGGATAATAAGAAATGTATTCTCTTGACATTCTTTATCCTCCATCCATGAATCATCATCATATTCTTCTTCTCTGTAATAATCAGGATCTTGATCAGATGTTAAGCAAAAGAAAGTCATAGTCTCGGTCATTTTTAACAAAAAGAAAAATAAGAAAGTAATGCTTAATATTTATACTCAAAACGGGAATACAAGGAAAACACTTTATATTGTGAGCAATAGCTTATTAGCCAATCAAATATTATAAAAGAATCTTATCAGAGAAGTAAAATAGCTTTTGTTACACTACACACATGATATATTAGAATACCCCTCATTTTCCTCTTTCTGGATAAAGTAAATGGCGGAGATTGCAAGCAAACCGAAGAAAGAGTTGAGGTATTTTCATAAACAACATACTATCTATGCAGTATTATTCTTTAATTAATAACAATGATGCATACTCGTATATTAACAGGAAAACAAGCATAAGCTTTAGTTTTATAATTGATTACAGAAGTAAATTGTGACGCTTGGTAAGAGACACTAACTTGAAGAGCTCTTCCTTCATTTTTAATCAAAATTAGCTATAGTCAAACGTAACAGCAACTAGTAAATATGTAGGATTGTGTACGCGTCAAAGAGCAATCTGTATATATTATTATTATAGTATTGCTTTCGATCTTCTTTATTTCCCCACGTATCGGATATTCCCGGCAAGGGTGCGATTCACAAAACTGGAATTTGTAAATAAATAACAGAGAAATCTATACAATTCTCGTCTCTATCAAAGATTACTCTGTTTCAATTATTAATAAATGCTTTTTAAAGATGATTTATTTAAAAAACCTATTTGTGTTGGAGTATTAAAGCAAAGACTTTGTATTAATAAAAAGGAGAGATGATTTTTATCCCTGAAAGTCTGTAGAGCTAGATTTTTTTATATACCACTGCTAAAAATTTATTGGGATTTGCTTTGAAGTATCCCCACTGTACCAAATTATCTAAATAAAAAATCTCCTTCCTACGTTTGTTTTATTCTCATCTTTTTCTTTTATTTCCATTTGATTTGACAGATTGGGGATAAATACTACACAGCCCCCATCTCAATATTTTATATAACATTCACACATTGCATCCTTTCATCCATTATATCATATTGAATCATGCTTATCGTTAGTATATTTCTTGCAAGCCAATGACAATCATTTATTTCAAAAAGAGACCCAATTGTACCTTGCATAAAAGTCGACTTTAAAAAGATTTCAATCGCAGCTAATAATATGGCATAAATATAAACACAATAGGCAAAAGCATTTTATTTTCCTTTTCTTTCGTAAAAAAAAAAAAAAAAGATAACAATGTCTGTTCTTGAACAACTTAAGCAACATACTACTATTGTCGCTGATACTGGTGACTTTGAATGTAAGTTTATAAAGGTGGTTTATAGGATATAGTTATTAATAATTTAATAGCTATTGATCAATACAAACCCCAAGATGCTACAACTAATCCTTCTTTAATCTTGGCCGCCACTCAAAAGGAACAATATGCCAAGTTAATGGATCAAGCAATTGAATATGCCAACTCCAAGAATGTGTAAGTTAAACAAAAGAAAAGAAAAGTGCTGTTGGGCTAATTTCTTTGGTAGTACTGGTGAAGAAAAGGTGGCTTTAGCCATGGACAAACTCTTGGTTAACTTTGGTGCTGAAATTTTAAAAATTGTCCCCGGTCGTGTATCTACCGAAGTAGATGCTCGTCTTTCATTTGATACAGAAGGTACAATCAATAAAGCCCTTACACTCATCAAGCTTTATGAGGAGATTGGTATCAAAAAAGACCGAATCTTGATCAAGATTGCTTCTACTTGGGAAGGTATCCAAGCAGCTCACATCCTCGAAACTAAGCACCAGATTCACTGTAACCTAACTTTACTCTTTGGTTTTTCACAAGCTGTGGCCTGCGCTGAAGCCGGTGTGACCTTGATCAGTCCCTTTGTGGGTCGTATCTTGGATTGGTACAAGAAGAGTACAGGTGAAGACTACAAAGGATCTGAAGATCCTGGTGTGAAGTCAGTCACCAAAATCTACCATTATTATAAAAAGTACGGTTACAAAACCATCGTGATGGGCGCCTCCTTCCGTAACACGGGTGAAATTGAGGAATTGGCCGGTTGCGATTTCTTGACGATCTCACCTGCTCTCTTGGCCGAATTGAAAAAGGCTGATAAAAAGTTGGAACGCAAGTTGAGTCCCGAAAAGGCCCATGCAGTCGACTTGCCAAAGGTCTCTTTCTTTAAGGATGAAAAGGCTTTCCGTTGGGAAATGAATCAAGATGCGATGGCCTCTGAAAAACTGGGTGAAGGTATTCGTAATTTCGCAAAGGATGGCGTTAAATTGGAATCCACATTAAGAGAAAAACTCAAATTGTAAATAAATAAAATCATTCGTTCCCCTCCCACTATTGGATTCACTTCATTACATGTTTTATGCGATAAAGAAAAATGTTATTTTTTATTGATAAAGTTCGATTGATTATTTGATATCAACATGTTAATGAAGCTACTTGTGTGCGAAAACAGGAATAAGCGATGCTTCTAGAGCCTTTTACCCCAAAAGTAAAACTAGACATAAACTGAGCTTAAAATAATATCTTTACATGATCAGAGAAATCTTGTTGATGGCTGAGAGTTCAATTGGAAGGCGTTACTGTTGTATTGCTTCATGATTAATTTCAAAACACTGTATCTTTGCTGATAAGACAAAGACTACATAGAACATCTGCCATTCATTAATGAAGGTATAGTCATTGCAAAAAGTGATTACAGTTTTAAAATTTAATGGCACCCAAAAATCTTTCAAGCATGAAGTCATGTTCAAATCTCATAAGCTTTGTTAATTTTTACTTGTCACTTGATAATAACCATGTATAGAGTTCTTGGCATTTTACCTTTATAGATTGAGATCAAATAAGAAAGTAATAAACAAAGGCACCATCAATGATCAAGCACGACAATCGCTCGCCAAACGCTTTTGACCGGCATTCATGATCATATCGCCACTTATAAAGGTTGAATCTTTGATATTTTTTGCGTTCACAGTCATATAGTTTTCGCCTTGGGAAAGTTTCTGTTTTTCTAGCGTGGTATCATTTTGCCGTTCTTTAACCTTAAATTGCTAATACATAGTTTTTGTGAAATCCTTGAATATAAAGATGAATCGGTAAATATTATAGCTCTTGATCCAACAGTAAACAGCATTTAATAATAATCAACCTTATTCCAACATTTTAATATGTCGTTTGTAGTCTTTTTTACGCTGTGGAGTTGTCAAGCGTTCCAAGTGCTCTCGTGCTTTTATAATGAACACATTGCTAGTTAATACCGTATCAGTTTCCGATACAGTTTTTGCAAAGTTGGCAATATTCCATGAATTGAATGATTTTTTGAAGAAACACCTTAAATGGCCAGCATACCAGATGTTGTCAATGTTGAAAAAAAAAAGTGGTTCGCATAACATCTGTTTTGAAGCAATGTGTTAAGGGACCCCATATGGTTTACTAATATTTATTTGCTTATTCGATTAAAATATGCTGCTATCTTTGAGCTTGGTGCTTCTATTATTTCTCAATAGATCATGCAGCTGCCTCATTGACATTTTGACTGTTGCGCTGTGTAACTGTTAAACATTTGGCAATTCAGCGACACCACGACTTTTAAGGATTACGCAAGTGATTAATTTGCATGAGTTGATTCTAATGACGACATAGTATCAGATCTATAAAGCCTTTAGAGACTAAAAAAATATAAACAGCAGTAAAATACAATTTTTATTAATACAACATCGCCGTATCCGCCAAATTAAAACTATCCACAAGCACACGCACATAATTATTTATGTGTGATAGGTTAGGATCTGTAGGCGCTGTACCCGGGATCCCTTCATACTCTACAATCAGCCGTTCTGAATCAATCTCCACATGCCCTTTACCCTTTCGATTACGCACAATCGTCGCACTACGATGACTAGCAAAGATATTGAACTGCTGCAGCTCATCTATCTCTTGCTTCGTGATACCCAAGTCATCCTCGGGTAGCCAAACGGTCGGCTTGGGCGCGTAGGTCGCGGGATGCAAATAGGCCTCAGTGGCATACAAAGATCTGGCTGTCTCGAGCACAGCCTTCTCGTCTACTTTTTCGGCTAGTTCTTGAACACGTAATTTCTCTAGCAAATAATGATGAGCCTCAAAGGCCTCGATTGGTACTGCTTCCTTGGTGTGTTCCGGATGACGACTCAAGTCTCCCACCGGCTTCTTTTCTACATCCTCAAAGATTGAGACAGGAAGAAACTTGAAGAGAGGTTTGAACGCCTTGTCATAGTAATACAAGGCAAACACAGTCAGGATGAGCGTGATGATCATCAAGGCCATTTGTCCCATCGCATTCTTTCGAATAGCAAACAGCCCAATCAGTGTGAGTTGAGTGATAAACAAACCAATATAGATGTGTCGAATGGCTCTCGGGAAAGCACGACCGGCAGTTTCATAATTGATTTCATAGACATACAAGAACTGGTAAAGGTACACAAAGTATTGAAGACAAAAGAAGAGGAGCACAAAGGGTAGAATCAGCGGGGCAATCACTCCATATTCAAGACCTAGGATAGACGTAAGACTTTTTTTTTTTTACTCTATCTAATTTTAGATGTTACCGAGAATGAAGATGACTGTTTGAGCAGGAATTAAAGTACCCAAATTCACTGTAGGGCATGTTCTCTTTTGGTTGTATTTATCTCTTGGTGTGGTAGCGAAGAGAGGTGTGATAAACGATATGATATAGGGTACAATCTGAAGCATGGCTTGGCCTGATTGATTGGTGGCTTGAAGCATCACAAAGGTAATGAAAAAAGTAGAGGCTTGGGGTAAATTTTCTGAAAGGATATTGACAATACCAAGTGGATTTTTTACAATGTTTTCAAATTGACTGACTGTACTGAAAAAGCCACCGGAAATAGTAGATACCAAAACGACATCCACAAGCTAGGACATGTCAATGTTTAGTGTTTATACAAATCAAAAAATCATGTCTTTATATATACCTGGAAGAAAAAGAATTTGTGAAGAACGGATAGTTCAACAAATGAATTTTGTGGAATTCCTTCACTTTTTGATAAAAAGGTAAAGATAACAGGAACAAGAGAAATCAGGATAGATAGAGCAACAGCAGGTAAAATACCTTGAATGATACCAATGGCTGTTGGACCAAATGCATTAAGTCCCTTAAGAAATGGAATAGCTTGAGATAATTTTTCTAAATTAGCAATAGCTTGTACAAAGACAACTAAAAAAAAAGAATATGAGATTGTTTGTTTGTTTGTTTGTATTATAAATTACCTGGGACAGCCCAAAAGATGACAATGGCAGTAGTTATCACCATACTGATAAATCTACGTACTAATCGTTCAAACGATCGAATATTCATATTTTCCCAAATGACATCAGAAGGTGCAATAGCAATATGCCGAGGTGTCATTGACATAGAATCTCGATGGATCAAGGTTTGAGCTGCCATGTGAGCAGCAATACGATCATGGAACTCAATAAAGGCTGAATTGTATTGAGAGAGTTTGGGTGCGACGATTTGTTGCTTTAGGATGGTCTCATCCAATTCTTTGATGCGTTGGTGATAATAGCGAATGCTATCTACTTTGTGTCCAACATATGGAATTGCGCTCACACGATGCACAGGTCGAAGCTTTTCTGGAATATCTGCCAAAATTTGTCCTTGTTCCATGCTGCTGTTGTTCTTCTTTTTCAAATGATATTTATAGGTGGCAAGAATAGCCTTTGTGACGGCTGCTTCTAAGCTATATACTGCCTTGTTTCGTTCTGCAACAAGATCAGGGAGATCATCTAATTTTCTATAAAGAAAATGGTTATTTTTATTTTATTATTTTATTATTATTTACCTATTGAGCCAAACACGACGTACACCTCCAGGAAATTTACTGAAAATCTTTTGTAAATCCTGTGCATTATTTACATTTTTTGGGATAGAAGGAACAAAGAGAGTACGGGAAGCGACCGAATCAGCGTATTCGGGGCTCAATAAATATTTTCTTCTTAAAGCAACATAATTACGAGTTTCACGAAATGTATAGTACCACACCAGTCCTATAGATCATCATAAGCTCTTTAATCATTGACATATAACATGATATATACCAGATAAAAGAATGGCTAATAAGCAATGAGCCCAAGTACGTCCGCTGTCAATGACATTTCCCATTGTCAAATAATTCAATCCACCCAGGTCCCCTTGATTGATAGTGATCACAGGAAACAGGATAGGAATAGCAACGATCGAATAAACTGTGAAAGTGATCATGCCCATACGAAGAAATTTTAAAACCATGAATCGATCAATACCCATGCTTTTGACTAATTGATCGTCTGGTATTTTTAATAATACAAAAATCCATTTTAGATACCCTTTTGGTAAAGGAGGTGGCCTTTTTCTATTCATTATTAATTAAAGGGATGGAAGGCATTACATTTTCTTACACATTTACTCTTTCTCAACTGCATAACTTCTAGGGGAATATGTCTGTGGTCTGGTGGTTCTCAAGATATTGAAAATACCGAAAAATCCAACAGCTAAAACGGCATTGAACCATAAAGCGGATACAAATGTACTCGTCGAATTATCATAACTATACGAAATAAATAAAAATAATTCACAATTAATTTTTTTTATTACTTCAGTTGGTCGCTGGCCGAGTCACTCATCCAATATGTTTGTTATAAAAAGAGAAAAAAAAAGGGGGAGACAAATTATTTGTGTCTGTGTAGGGTTCTTTGATTTATAAAAATGGAGAAAAAAGCGTGCTTTTTTTTAATCACCGACTATTTTACCTTTAAAAGCTTTTTCATTCCTACGTCATTTTACTTTGGATTCCATCTAAAACTTGATTAAAGATAAGCAAGAAACATAAGAAAAGATTATAGAATTGATCCAGTGTCACATACATACGTTCTATTACATTCAGATGCATGTGTCATTACATAAAAGTCCAAGCAATGACTGCATTTCATTTAGTCTTTTTATAACCTGTCAAAAAAGAAAAACTTTTTAAAACAAGATGTAGTACAAAACTACTTTTTTTCTGATTTATACTTTTTTTTTATAAAAAAAAGTGTCACTGCAATGACAAAAAAGAATTCAGTTTCAATAAAAATGAGGTACAATTCAAAGATAATGAGATTCATAGTCAAAAAATGATGTGTTTTCTTGCTTGCTTATCTCAATTATACACATTTTATTTGAGCAACCTATTTTAATGACCGATTCAACGTTTGCTCAGATCACATAAAAACGTCTAAACTGTTTAACCAGGGCCAAAATACAGTCATTGCAAAAAGTGGTTACAGTTTTAAAATTTAATGTTACTCAAAAACCTTGTGGCTCAGTAATTATTACCATTTATAAGATTCTTTGCATTTTATTTTTATAAAAAAAATAAAGCATTAGTATCTTGTTCTTTACTTTTGTCCCTTGAAAATGTGCTTGTAGTTCTTTTTTTTTTGTTTTTTTTTTTTTTTTTTTTTTTTTTTTTTTTTGACAATAAATTAAGCAGTAAAATGTACAAGTTTATCAACATTAACTACAATTATCGTAAACAAGCCTCTTATTATGAAAAGGTGCTTCCTCTTCAGTTTAGCTGCAAAGTTTCATTTTTGTTTTGACAGCAAAGCATATTTGATAAGCATGTGAGTTAGTGTATTTACGAAGCTTATAGTGTGTTAAAGATGTTGCTGGCAGTAATCTTTTAAGTATATAATGATTGGTTGCAGCCAGATTGAGATATCCACTTTTCGTAAAGTCTTTTTGAATCAATCAGTATAACATTATGTCATTGACGTATGAAGAGAGCATAGAAAAAGTACTTGAGATCAGATATCAAAGCTGTTAATTCTACAGTGAAAACTGTACAAGCATATGCTACAACCCAGAGCTACTTTAAATGCAATGATTAATGTTATCGTTTTGATTCTTTTAAAATGAGTTCCAGGAAAGGGCTTCCTTCTTCTTCAATCATTACTATGGGCAAAAGACAATTGTTGATTCATTCACTGAAGAAAAAAATGTGCTTTTGTTATCAAATGTATTTTATACATGTGATTCATTCTCTATCATATTGTTTCATGTTCCGTTAGATCCTGTCTGGAGATGTACAGTCATTGCAGAAAGCGAATGTCTTTAATCACCCTCCCTCACTTTTGAGCAGCCACAGAAAAACTAAATTATGGACCTTTGGAAATCATTGTCTATTAGAGGTCGAGCTGTATTTGATACATTCTCTGCTTATTTTTATGAAATACTTTATTTGACTTATACTTTCTTTATTAACAATAACGCATTTAATAAATTATATTTATTGAAAATGTAAGCACACACAGATATTGCTAAATAGATTTAAATTAATACTTATTTTCGTGATGTTTGCAAACATTTGCATTATATGATTCCACATATCAGAGTATGCTCTCTTTTTTCATTGAATGTTTATTCTGTTTATCTTTTTGTCATTATTCTCGTTCTTTAATGGTTTATATTTCGTTCATCTTGAAGTTCACAAAAATTCATCTAAATCATTTTAAATGAAATGAACATGACTACACTTAAATAGCTTACCTTTGCAACAGATAAATAATTATTATTTTCATTCATCGTGTTAAGCATCATACAACTATTGTGTCTTGAAGAAATGGTTTTGTCCTGTATTCATTTAATATAAATCCTCATTTTATCAATTAACAAATCAACTTGCCTCATCAAGTATCAAATCATCCATCATTTTCCTTTTATCTAAAGTCAACAAGAGTCAGCATACAATAAAGCAAATCAAAATGCGTGCACCTTCTGATGATTTACTATGAAAAGAAAAGAGTGACATCAAGGAGGAATGTCTGGTGGTTGTTATTCCATTCCAAGAATGAGACGATGTACGTTTATTGGCCACCTCAAGTCTTGATAAAGAGGGTAATGAATTTCACTTGCGTAAGATCTTCATGGTCAAATAACCTGTGGAATTTAGGAACACTTGATGCGCTGCGTGAGATGTTTTTGAGTGGGAAGACAGGGGCTGGTGTTTCTAGAGTCAGTTGTAAGCAGTGATTTAAAAATAGGACTATATTTGTTCTAATGAATATTGTATAGGATCAGATCAACAATAGACTTACTGTTATTCCAAAAGATGCTTTCAAAGTCAACAATGGGCTGTTGATCTTTGAGGTACGGACGAAATGGTTCTGCAAATTGGGTGGTTGTTGCCAAATGAAATCGAAATCCATTTAATCCTTCTGGTTGTACAAGGCCAATGATAGAAGAAGACGATGAAGTGATTGTTTCTGTATCAAGGTGTTCTTGATCAACATAAACAAGTACGCATGGACTCTAAGTACAGTGAGTTAATGAAAACTTTCTTTTCTGCAGTGTACCTTGTATTTCGATTTGATAAAAGTATCTTGATTATAAACATTACAAAACACAGGCACATTATTCCACAGTTTGTAATAGGTCTTATCGCTTGATTCTTTTACAATTCATTAGCTTTTTCTTTCATCGTCAGCAGTCATCATTTACCGAATTGTCTTCTCAAGGCTCTTGTTTTGTTATAAACTGATTGAAAATCTAATAATCTCTGCTGATCTTTTATAAAAAACAGCTTTGGGCTCTTATAAAAATACGGTTCAAATGTAGACGCGTCCTCTTCTGTTTTGATTGCTGACAATATAAACCATCCTTCATTCCCTGATGAATCATGATAAGAACATGACCTAATTATGTTGTGTGTATGTGTACCAGGTAAACCAACGGATAACTCAACGCTTTTGATATCCGCCCGACATTTGAATCTCAATGTGTTCTTTGCTGTATTCTTTAATTTTTTACTTTCTAATTGTTCAATATCAAAGCAACAAGGTCGACTGGCCACAAGTATTTTATCTGTGAATAAAAACAATGTCAGTTTTCTTGAAGACTTGTTTGTTATACAGTTGATTTCTAATACATCCAGATGACAAACAAAGGATCTAGTTTGATTCACCAACAAACACTAGTAGAATCTTTAGTTTGTAATAAACCAAGACACTCTCAATAACTCACAGGTGAAACTTTGATAATTTGATAGAGTGTCATGAGTAAAGTAATCTTTTTTGTAGTGCCATCATCATCCATGATAGCAATCTCTCTTGATTTATCACAAACCCATTTCAATCCCCAATAATCTGGATGATCATTGGGTGTTAGGGAAAGGATATTTTTAAGCATCATCGAATATCGACTGATGCGTTGAACTGGCTCCATCAGAATATCTTGTACTCTTTTCTTTTTAAACTCTGGATGCTGACTGACTTTTAATAGGAATTTTTTATAAGCAAGGTTATTTTTATATTCTTTTGTATGTATTCTTTGTGCTTCTTCTTGTCCCAGCAAGTACTTTCTATAGCAACATGCGAATTGCTTCATCTAATTCAAAGTCAGTAAGTCTTTTTTTATTATTATTATTTACATAGCATTGACAAATAAAACCAAACTTGTCTGGCTGCTGCTCAAGTTGATTTAGGAATCTTTTGTTAACAAGCATGATTTGATCAACATTTAAAAAGATTTTGTTGAATTTAAATAGGTTTAAAATCTTTTGTTGTTTTATGGTTGATCTTATTGGATTCATTACATGATTTATCAATATTTCAAGTGTTTTCACAAAAGGCTTTTCTGTTTCTATAAATTCTTGAATACGAAAAGCTCTCTTGTCATCATCCCTTGAGAACCAGATTGAAATTTAACAAGCGATTGATAATGTCGAATGTCTTACGTGATTTTGTATGTTATTTGAAGGAACAAGTACCTTTTCTGTTACTTTCAAATTTTTTGTTAAACGTGTTCCTACAATATTAAGAAATCACTCTAATTGATACAGTTCACCTATTTTATATTAGTTTTCTTATTTTATTCACTTTATCTTTTCATACTTTGTGTCCTCTGTTTATCAGGTACAATCAAATCCAAATTTTGACTCTATAAAATAAAATCAATGGGAAAAATGTATATATTTTTTTTGTACTTTTTCAAAATGATGTGAATGATTTAAAGTAAAAGTTTGCTCTATTTTTAATAGTTTCCAATGATTTGAATAGCCATGATTTGAGAGATTTGTTCTGAGTTTCTATTTTTGAGTCAAAAAAAAAAAGCATTTTTACACACATTCTATTTACATTGATTAAAGTCATAAAGATACAAAAAAGAAAAAGAATGAAAGGATTTTTTTATTGATTAAATAACAATAAGGTATTTATTATTAAATATTAGCGCGATAATTAACTAATACAGCAATACTATGATATCCTTGCTTTTTATTCACTTTGGTATTCCTTATGACTTGTTCATCAAATTCTGATTCTATACTTTCTTCAGTTATAAATGATTTTAGACAATCTGCTTCTGTTGTTGTAATAAAAGAATCAATAGATGACCTTCTGTCGTAATCTAAACTACTGTGTGTATAATAAACATCACTATTTGATAAGAACCGTACACTTTTTGATTTTTGTTCTTTTTTAATTGTAAATGAATGTCTTTTTATCCATTCTCTTATTGTTGGCATAATGAAAAAGAGTAAAAGAAAATAGAAAGAAAAAAAAAAAGGGGGGGGGAGATAGATAGAGAGAGAGAGAGAGAGAGAAAAAGAAGTTGTAATCCCTATTTTCCCATTCATGCATAAATACATTATGCTATCTCTTTCATAGTCACACATACATGTTAAAGAGACAGAGCTTAGTTGGCATTCATCATCCAAATTATCGTGTTGTGTAACAAAATGATACTCCACATGAATCAAATTCCTTTCTTCTTGATCCATTTACTATCATTTGTCTCTTTTTTCATTGTCTATGATTTTAAAAGATGGATAGTTTATGTCAACAGGCACGAATCACCTTATTCTCTTTGATCATTCTTATTTGAAATGGAATAGTCGAGGTGTGTACTAGAGTAGTTAAGGAATACAAAACTAGTCATCTTTTAAGAAAAAAGTAAAATGTTTGCAGTGAGCCAACATAAAAAAAGGATAAAGAAAAAAATAAAGTTAATATTCAGTGTACTTGTTTTGTATTTCATGATCTCAGAAAAGAACATGTTTGATTTAACAATTTAATTCAAATCAAGGCTTGCTCTCTAAAGTAAACTTAAATCAGAGCTCAAAGAGAATGACCAGGCAGAAGATTCTGCTCTAGGCTCAATCATCGAGTTAACATATGAATTTAATTATAAACACGCTACAAAATAGTTACACACCAAACAGTGGGGACATAAAGTTCAATGACCCAAAAAAAGGGAAATTTGGCCATTTTTTAATATATTGTTTTCCAGTGGGGGACAAAAAAAAATAGATTCATTGCTTATTCTTCTTTTTCTCTCTCTCTCTATTCTTAACCATTCCCTCTCTTATTTAAATGAAATAAAAAACTTGAATGACCTATTGATTCCTCTTGTTCATGTATAAAAATAACAAGAACCGTTTTGACCCGACTCTTGATACCATTTAAGTCTTTTTATTACCTTTTATGGGGCAATGCCTACCAACATGTGAAAATAAACAACGCGATTTGATGTTACACTATTCCTTGATCTCGCGTTTTTATTTTTTTTTATTTCATTACGTCAAAAGTAGGATGGTTTCCGCAAATCATATGCTGTGGCAAAAGTAAGCAAATCGGAAGGAGATCACGTCTTTTTTAGAGCGAGTATATAAAAAAGAGAGAGTATAAATTGACTTGCTTTTATTTTTTTTATTTTTATTATTCATCAAAATGAAGTTTACATATTTTACTGCTCTTATTACCTTGATTGTCTATTTCACCTTGGCTTCACCCATTGCAAAAGTAGAACCTACTGAATTGGTCAGTGGAAATAATACATTGGCTAATCAAAGGTAACCAAACAACCTTTGTTTTATTTATTCCATAGCACTCATCTTGTCTGTAGTCTTTCTTCTTCAGAATCTCTTATTGCTGATAAAGTTACCTCGACTGTCGTTCCTACGACTACATCCGGTACGGCTGTATATACAGCTGTGGCTAGTATTACGATCATTGGTCAAGAAGGTATGGTTCATGCACAGAGCTCTGATGCCTCTTCTTCTATAACCGCATACTCTTTGGCTTTGTTCCTAATAACAACTACTGCCACTTGTCTTTTAATTTAATACCACATTTATTACATTTTTTATAATCTCTACTTTTATATCATTCTTTTTAATAAATATTTCTTTCTTTACAATTTATATTTATTATCCCTCATTCTATTTATTCTTTAAAACCTTGTAAGTGGCAAAGGTTCCATAAATCGGTGTCTAAGATAAGGCCCCAAAAACAATCGACCTGTCATGACCATGAAACTCAATTGGCCCATGATCCCCACGCATTGACCCAGCCTGGATTGAGGCTGCTTTTTGAAATACTTGACTTCAATGGCACATACCAATCCGTGCAAACTAAAAAAACAAAGGTTTTCAAGTGTCACCCTTCGACAGACACTCCACACAATCAATTCGTGAAATATTGCACTTGCTGTAAATGAAAGAAGACCACGTCCTTGTACTGTCGAAAGAAACCCCTTTGGCTTCTTCTTTTCTTTTTTCTCTTTGGCTTTAGAGAATATTTGTGCATGCAACAGGTTGCGAATATGTTTGTTCCATCGACGACTGAAGAAGAAACATGAGAAAAATACTTGTATGAACCCCTTTCCTTTTTTCTTACCTCCAAAAATCTCTAGGGCTTTTTTTCAAGACACAATAAACTATTAATTCCTCTCTCTCTCTCTCTCTCTCTTTCTCTTTTGTTGACATATTTTCTTTCTTTCTTACCTGGTGGCCAAAAATGGTGAATCAAACATATCTTCCATTTTCAAACCCGTCATGACCTGCACAACACCTGCTGCCATGTCCAAAAAGCCCATGATCAAATAAGCATCGAGACCAAACAAGAAAGTATGTATCAAGCTTGTCTTACTAAACCAAGGGTACCTCAGCATTAAGTCGGGCCTAGAAGGTAAAAGAGGCTGTACGCCATACACAAGGATCAAGAGCTTCAAGATACCTCTGCCTGTCTTGACAAGACCTTGGACATAGACGTTCCCTTCTACTGGTGATCGATCGATCACGGTTTCAAAGATGGCCCTGGTCCATTCTTTCACTGAAAACGTATCGAGAGGCAAACCTGCACTGTAGGATGCAACGAACCAAGGAACTGTCGCAAAGGCCACGTTGGCTGGGGAAGAAGGCGAGGCGACGACCAAGGGCACGAGAGCGTGTGCAGTGGTGATGGCCACACGTAATTGGGTTTTGGAGACTGTTCTTTGGTATCTTAAAAGGATATAGTCAGTACCCAACATACAAACATAAAGACCCGTCAGAGGAAGTGCAGGTATAACGATAGGATCTGGCAATCGTAAGTTGAGTAATGGTGATGACATTTTTTTTTTTGAAGTTTATAAAAAAAAAGAAGGAAATTAAGTGTCACATTAATAGAAAGTGAGTGTATTTTATGAACTCCACCTTTCTTCTTTTATGCAAATACCCTTGCTTACAGTGGAATAAAAAAGAGAGAACGAAAAAACTGTTTGTTCCCTTTACATCTTGTGCAGTCTTTCCGCTTAGAAACAGTTGAAAATGGAAAATAAAACCAGCCAGTCTTGACCATCCCTTTCATCGAAACTTGTTCTTTTTATTGGTCGAATTTAGTCATTCCTTTGGTCAAATACGGCAAGCATTTATGTCGGACTTTAAGATGATATAAAATGACTTCTTTTGCTTTTTTCACATCTCAATGAATGAGGATTACACTCAACCACCTCTTGTAGACATCACACTACCATCAGCCTTCATCTTGTCCTATTCTCACCTCATTTTTCTCTATCTCTCTTCATTTGTGCTTGATCTCATATTGTTGAGAAATCAAATCCGATTCAATCCGATCTGTGTGCGCGTCTTCATTGCTCTTTTTCATGCCTCACTTCCCTTAATCTTCATTTCACCCAGCCGACTCTTTAATATCTTTTTTGCTGGCATCCCTTGGTTCTTTGCTGCTCATGCTGCATACATGCCACCGAATGATTTAAGTCCCGCACGCTTTTTCAAAAGTCTATTAAAAATGACCAGCATACCATCGACAGCATCAACAAAGGTCATTCGATATCGAGGCGCAGCCAACATCTGCTTAGGTTTCCTCAAGCTCTCATTCATGTCATTGTTTATAGACCCCTTGCTACCTCAAAAGCCGATCTTTGCACTCTACTACACTTGGTTTCATCCAATGAGTTTGTTGTATACAGCCCTATACGGTGTCAAAGCCTATTGTATATTAGGGGTCGTGGATATTGGACTTGGCGTAGAACAGGTGGTGACAGGTTGGGAAATGATTCAGCTGTTTGATTCACCCGTTCTTTCGACGAGTCCAAGAGATTTTTGGAGGTAAAGACGATGATATCATTCGTAGGAGAGATTACTCATATTTGTGTATACAGTCGAAGATGGAATCGGATCGTTCGTAACATGTTACATACACAAGTGTTCTCAGTACAAGATCTCAACAATAAAAAAGAAAAGGAACCTGAAATTCAAAAGACAGAAAACATGACTGGCGATGACAGTGAAGAACAAGAGGTCTTTGTGATCGTCCAACAATCAAAATCGTCGCGTCAACAAAAAGAACCAAAGCTTAAACCAAAAGTCAATATGTTTGGGCGTGGTCTCGTAACCTTTTTTGTCAGTGGTCTGTTTCATGAGATGATCATCATGAGCACCTGTCGAAAGATCACCTTAGAAAACCTCGCTTTCTTTCTACTCCAAGGCTTTGTGGTAGCTCTTGAAGTAGCTTTGCGTCGTCAGGGATTACTAAGAAAGGTTCCTCAAGGTAAAACAAGAGTCTTTTGTATTATGGCCCAATTGATCTTTATGGCCCTTACCGGTCGATTGTTCCTAGGCCCCTTTCTTCGATATGAATTTATTTAGAAAATAAAAACTAATTTATTATAAACGAGTACGGAAAGCAAAAACAGTTTTGGACGCATAGACATGGTCCTTTTGGAGTACAACAGCACTACGCCAGTCAGGTTTACTAGGTGAATCTGGGTTTCGAGAGGATTCTAAACAAAAGCCAGCATGAGGTCCCAATTTTAATTTCTTTTGGTCCTGCTTGGCCTCTAATCCTTCAGAGGCTAACCAGCCACCCGTGTAGAATTGGAAAGCAGGTTCAGTGGTCGAGAAGTTTAGCTCGATGCCTGATTCTGGAGAGTAGACATTGACGGCATGACGGAGAGGTAAGTCGGTTGTGTCAGTCTTGTAGACATCATGAATTACATAGGGATGATCATAACCTCTTGTCTTTTCCAAATGCTCTAGTCGAGCACCAATTGCTTTACCAGCATTTTTACCCTATACACACATACATATTCAATATACACCTTTGCATAAAACTCTATATCTATCTTTACCGAAAAATTCATCCAAGGCACTTCAGACCAGCTGAGGACCTTTCCCGTAGGCAAACAATTTCCATCACATTCCAAGACTGCTTTCACCTCATCCGTCATGGTCACTTGATGATCCAAAATCTTTGGGCAAAGTTCAACGCCACCCAGATTAAAATAAGAATGATTGGTCAAGTTGACAATGGTCTCCTTGTCTGTTGTGGCATGATATTCGAGCTGGATTTCATCTTGATCTGTGACGGTGTAGGTCACATGCGTAGTCAAGGTGCCTGGGTAACCTTGATCACCATCAGGCGACACCAATTCAAAACGGACCGAGGCAGGCTCTTCTGATACAACCGTGGCTGACCAAATCTTCTTGTCAAATCCTTGAAGACCACCGTGAAGCGCGTTGGGACCATTGTTGATAGCCAATTGGTATGCTTTGCCATCTACTGTAAATTTACCTTCTGTGATACTATAAAGTATTCAGTGAATCACTCTATGCCTGTTTGCAAATAATAGTTACCGGTTGGCATATCTTCCAACAACAGCACCAAAGAATCGATTGACTGGCTTTTTATAGGATTCAAACTCGTCAAAACCCAATACGACATCACGAATAGTACCTGTTTTGTCAGGAGTAAGGATATGTGTAATAGCAGCACCATAAGTCATAATTTTGACAGTCAAAGTTTTATTTTTGTTAACCAAAGTATATTGATCAACATCAGAAGCGATGGTTAATTTTGTTACAGTCATGTTTCTAGTTGAAGAAAAAGCAATGAGAATAATTAAGGCTCCCTTTTTATTACCTTGTGGGGTAAATTGCGTAAATAAAAGGAACTTTTTTTTTATAAAAAAGCTCCGTGCTTCCCGACGTATTCCGCTCAATTCTCATGGAAAGCATGTTTCAAAATATAAAACATGAGAGCTGCTATAACATGTTTCTATTCGTATACATTTCTGACATACATTCTCTTTGAATTTGTGAAAAAATCTTTTCTTTTTGGTTCATAATCTCCTTTCTTTTTTTTTTTTTTTTTTATTATATGATTTTTATTTTATTTGTAATAGACAAATCTTTTTTTTTTTTTCCTTACAAAAGACAATGTGGATCATAAGTTGCAGTAATCTTTATCTCTTCCAACATAAATTTCTTTCACGACATTAGGTTTTATTATTGACTCAATGAAATACATTGACGATGTGCAACAGGAGGGAAGCTTTTCTGGGCTAAAAAAAAAGTTAAAATGGCTTTCCATTTTGTTCATGGCTGCATAATTTTCATATTCAGTAACTTCATCTCTTAAATATTGTCCAAGAAATAGTCTTAGTTTTTCTTTATATGCTTAAAAAAATAAGCAGATCTAATTAAATTGTTTGAATTACAAGTAATTTCAACTTAAAAGATCAGAAACAAAGAAAGAGCAATCATGTTGAAAAAACTTATTAATTTTCATTTTAAGATTGCCCTTTTTTAACATAAAATACCCTTATGAAATGCAACAATTTAGTGCCTTGTTTCTTTACAAAACATATAGGCTTTGAATCAAGATATCAATACATTTCACTTGTATCATTTTACTTATTTCCTTTGTAATACAGTCTGATATCAGTTGCAGTTTGGTCTAGCTAATATGGAACTATAATAAGCCAGTATTCAAATCTACATTTTATCGCGCGTTTTACAATAAAAACTAAATTTGTTGAAAGAACATACACCTGACTGGGTCAATTTTCATTTTTTGTTTTTCGCTCTTATTAAGTAAACACAATGTTCTATCTTTGAAAATGAATATAACTTTAATATTAATTATTCGTACAAATAGAAAAGCCAACCATTTAAATACTTCTCTTTTCCATCATTAAGCAAACTAAGTAGATAGAAAAATGAATACAGATTGTTCAATCAGTTTTTTTTTTTTTTTCTTGCCTGGATTAAATAACTTTCTGCAACCGTTCTTGCACGCGTATTGACACTAAGCTTCATTTCTGATATTTCTTTATCAACTTCCTCCATAAAGTGTACAATAAAATCAACTAATTTATGTTTGTACATTTGCTCTGTATGATTGTTGGTGATTAAGAAAGAAATATCGTAACCCTAATACAGTATCAGCCTTTTGCCTCTTTTCTTTAGTGAAACTTACTTCAATTGGCTTTCTACGTAAAATGACAAAGTTCTCTGCTCTCATCATTAAGAATCGAGAAAATTTATGGCACAAGATACGCTCCAGGTCATCTGCTTGTTTAATCTTGATACTGATACGTACTGAGTTTACTGCAGCTTCAATTAATACTTTTTCATTTTCATTACGACTAATAACCAAAGGGTTCATCAACACTTCCTTTGACTTTCTATTCACATCCTCTTTTATTGTGAGACTTTTATATATTGTTTAACATTCGTCTGCTTACCCTGATTCTATTTCGGGAGTATTGTGTCTTTCAGCAACCTGTGAAGAGAAATTATCTAAACAAAGTGCGGCGGTCAAAGTAGAACGAACAGCTGTAAGGTATGGACGAAGTGTGTTGGACTATAATAAATAAATTAAACATCATGTTTAGGTTTTTTTTCTGCATCTCCCATTCTCAGAGTACCATTCTTTCGTAATGTTTACAAAAAAGAAAATAACTTGATTAACAGTACAGCATAAATTGAATTAGTTCATATTCGGAGTTTTGAAGAATCTCAAATTGTTATCAGCCTGTATCTACCCGGTTTCAGGGCTTGTTGTATAAAACAAGGATGTGCATATTTTAAGGAAACAGAATAGAAAAGAAGAAACAAAGACTGGAACGCCACTAAGATGAGTCGATTATCAACTAAAGGGGTGGGAAGCCTATTAAAAGGAAAGATCTTTATTCGATAAAGAATGTAAATTGAAATTTGATCTGTTTATTAAGCTCCACCCCCTTTTTTTTTTGACATGGCTAAATGCCCAAGCGTTCCTGTTGTAATTTGATCCATGGTTGATAGAGTGAAAACATTTTGTTGTAAAAAAAATTCTTCAAACCAATTTACATATATAAGCTTGTAAAGACCAAGTATATTTTGCTTCCCTCCACTTTCTTTTCTAAAAATGAAATTATCTCTTGCCTTTGCTGCTTCTTGTCTATTAACTCATGCTGTTTATGCAGCTGGTAGCTCAGCTTCTCTCAGTTATTCTGCTGCGCCTTTTGCCTCAGTTTCTGCCTCAGCTGCTCACGTAGATAAACGTAACATTGCCGACTTCTTCAAGAGTATGATTTTTGCACCAAAGTCCAAAGCTGCTGCTTCTGCTGTTTCTGCTGTTTCTGCTGCTTCTGCTGCTTCTGCTAGTGCTTCTATGGTTCAACACCCTGCTCTTTACAGAAGAGCTCTTGCTAGTCAATCTGCTTCCATGGCCTCCATGGCCTCCATGGCTCCTATGTCTTCCATGGCTCAACCCTCTAAGGTAGCCAAGAAATACAAGCGTGCTGCTTCTTCCATGGCTTCTGCCTCCGTTAAGGCTTCTGCTTCCGTCAAGGCTTCCGCCTCTGCTAAGCCATCCGCTGTTAAGAAATACAAGCGTGCCGTTTCTTCTATGGCCTCTGCTTCTATGAAAGCCTCTGTCTCTGCCAAGCCATCTGCTGTCAAAAGATACAAGCGTGCTGAATCCTCCATGGCCTCTGCCTCCGTTAAGGCTTCTGCTTCCGTCAAAGCTTCCGCCTCTGCTAAGCCATCTGCTGTTAAGAAATACAAGCGTGCCGTTTCTTCTATGGCCTCTGCTTCTATGAAAGCCTCTGTCTCTGCCAAGCCATCTGCTGTCAAGAAGCAATTCAAGCGTGCTGAATCATCTATGGCTTCTGTCTCCGTTAAGGCTTCTGCTTCTGCTAAAAAGAATTATAAAAAATATAAAAGAGCCGCCTCTTCCATGGCTTCCGCCTCTGTCAAAGCTTCCGCTTCTGCTAAACCTTTCTCCGTCAAAAAGCAAATTAAGCGTGCTGAATCTTCCATGGCTTCTGGTTCTGCTTCCGTCAAGGCTTCCGCCTCTGCTAAGCCATCTGCTATTAAAAAGCAAGGCAAGCGTGCCATGTCTTCCATGGCCTCTGCCTCTGTTAGTGCTGCTTCTGCCCAACCCTCTGTTGTAAAACGTGCTGAAGAATCTATTGAATCCGCTGTTATGTCAGCTTCCGAGTCCGCTCAAGGCCCTCAACCTTCTTACGTTGCTGTCGTTGTCAAGCATGGTACACCCGAAGTTACTGAAAACTATGAAGTCGAAGTAAAGCTCCTTGACACTCCTGATGAATCTCAAATGGATGAAGAAGATCTCTTTTGGATTGACGATGCACAAGCTGAGGAACAATTCAAGGGTTACAACTGGAATAGTAACGTTTAAATAGATTTTACAAAAGTTAAATTATCCTGCTTCTTTATTAACAAGAAAACATTTATTTTATTTATTATACCTCTCCTTTGAACTATAAAAAATATACGATACATAAATAAAGTTTTGTCTTCGTCTTATAATATTTTATGCTTGACCAATTACATTATAAACAAGCTCCATTGGAAGTGTCGTTTTATAATTTGGGATAACATGGCTAAGTACTAATTTGCATTGGCTATTTACAATATGTACCGATCTTTGGACACGCTCATCTTGTGAGCTCGTTGAACCAAAGACAGTAGACAGTAAATGATCTGGATCAGATACAAGAACAAAAGAAGGGCTAAACTCTAAGCTATCTTTGACAAGATTGGGTGTAGCATAGGCTTGATGAATGTTTAGTTGATCGTGAGTGACTGCTACTGCTACTGCACCACATTCTAGAAGCTTGGAATAATGCTGACTTGGCAAAAGTGTTAAAACAAACATGAATATTTATTTATTATTATTCTTACTGGATTTGTAGAATATCTTCTCTAGACTGCTTTGTACTATTAAAGAAAATGTAAGGACAAGCTAACCTTCTTCTTTTTTCGTTACAAGTCATAATCACAAAAGAAAATGACAGCATATTCCGTTCTTCCAGCAGCAAACACATCATCAAATAAATTCATATAAAATGTCTTCCCTTGAAAAAACACACCTGCTTTTATAGTAGATAATCTTTTGTTCATGCTGATGTGCTCTGTTGCGTTTCGCATGTTTCTTTCAAAAATCAAAGCTAAGTCGCTAACGCTCTTACCTATATTTGACTCAGCCTCAGTCATTTTTTATATTTCACCAAAACGTTTGAAGAAAAAGAAAAAATGTGGTTGAGCAATTTATGTGAAAATTATAAAATAATATAATCACTAATTTAATTTAACAAATTTATCTCATTATTGTGGGTGTTAGAATCATATTCATTCTATTTTCTTTTTGTGGTGATTTGATCTTTATATATTCTTTTTTTTTGTTGGGTTTTTCGTTTAGACTGGCAAAATGAGAAAAGCTGGCAATACATTAGAAAAGTTTGACAACCTCAAACACACAACAAGGTAGTGAATTCTAATATAGCCTTCAGTGTATACCAATCAAATATTTCAGAAATAGCTGCCACTCTTCTCACCAGTACCATTGGAAAAGCTCGAGTGAATAGATATGTTTTGATGATTAAGAAAAAAAAATTAAATTGCTTCATCATTCTTGGAAGGCAGTGTCTTTTATGTTACAAACATCAATGTTATGCACATGGCAACATCGAATTAGATGGTTACCAGTAAAATCACAATGTTTGTGATGATTATGAAATAAATTTGTAAAAGTAACTAAAAACATAATGGATTATCGAAGATACGAGCTCAAAATGTTTTGGGAAGCGTTATAAACTTTTAGCGATTGGTGTTTATTATAAAAAACACGATGATAAAGTTGTGTCTTTTTTCTTAGTTTATCATTGAGATTGGTGTTGTGGCAGTTTTGGATGATGGTACATTATACGAACAGAACGTTCAAAATAAAAATTTAATGTATATAGAAATATTACTGAAACAATATGGTAAAAGACTCACTCTGCTATTTAGACTACATGGTCTTGATTTATCTCTTCGCCATGCTCCTTAAACCATTCATATCAGTCTAAATTATTTCGCGTCAGATGGAATTTTGCCTTTGCAAAAGGCAATACTAAACCCAAAAATACATTTGCACAATCTAATAAGATATGGGCAAGCCTACTACGAGGTAACGTTAAAACCTCTAGTAAGGCTGCTCAACAAGTACCTTCTACATCTCGAACTCACTCGAATATTGACGATGCCTCTCTGTCCAATTTGCGAGTTACAATGAGAAACCTTTTCTGAAAGGTTCAGTACCTGATTCCATTCTCATTGACATCACGAATGTGACTAATCGCCTTTTGTTTCTCCAAGACTTCTCGTGGCCTGTGGTTGAGAAGAACACCTGTGGTGTGTCGAAGGTATCATTCGCCGAGGCTTTCATAAAAAGTTTACAGAGATTACTGTCTCCCCTTCTTGTGAGAAAAACCTTTGCTCGGTCGGTGTCAAATTACCTTCCTTTGACAATCCGTCTGTTGGCTATCCATCAATAGCTATAGGCTCTGATATTTTGAAAATCTCGTTCGCCAAATTACCTGGACATTATGGCCATGGTGCTTTGGGCTTACAAGAGTTACAACCTGATATGCATAAAAGTCTGTCTTAATTTAGCGATCTGATTGACAATGTCATAATTCGTGACTTAACGAGACTCTATATTGGAAGAGGTTACCCTGCGCTTGAAGTCAAGAATTCGGACAAAGCAGACGTATCTATACCCCAAATTTCTCATGTTGTTGATTGGCAATACACTTCCTGTCGTGTAACCGTATCTTCTGATAGTTCTGTTGAGGTATATGCTACATGGAAAACCATGGGCCCTTATTGTCGTTACTGCCATAGCTCTGACCACGCCTTGATGAACTGTGACAAAGAGAATACACGCATCTCCTGCTTTAACTGCAATATACTTGGTCACCTTGATAAGGATTGTCCTCATCGTAATGGACCAGATTCACTTGGTTCTCTCCACAAGAAGGCACGAAAGGTCCCCAATTCCAGTAATATGTCACCCATCATACAAGTCATGAGCAATCAACCTTCTGTAGTACAGAAGTTGCATAGTGTCTCTAGTATGTTTGATGGCAACAACGCACGCGGGATTTTGGAGCTCCTGAGATTGGCAAATTGACGGATGGCTCCCCACCTGGTGGAACTAGTGCTTCGAAATATACGCCGCGCCGAACCCGTTCGCAAGTCAATGGTCCTTCTGAGTCTAGTTCTCCCACGTCTGTCAAGAAAGGGGGGGATGATATGCCCCCACTGTCATCTTGAAGGGCACATAACAACCAGAGCTGCAGCTTGCCTACAAAACAAAAGTGGGATCACTCCGTCAACTACTACAGATAATGGCAAGATTAACGATTTTGAAGATATAAAAGATGTTAGTATGCTAGAGGACGAGGATACATCTAATTCCTCCGGCCAGTTCATAGATAGAACCAATAGCAGTGAGCACTGCAACTACTCACAACTTTAATCTTATTTATGGATAAGTTAAATCTTACTGCTTTTCTCATTCACAACCGTGTAAATTCATGTACACAACCTTCAAACCTGGACACCTCTTCTCTTATCAAATTGGCTACTATCAATTGTCGTAGCTTACGTAAATCAGCGGATATATCGTCTAGTTCTCCTTTTTATTCGCTACTTACGTAGTCAATCGCTCGATTTACTTGCTTTACAAGAAACCCACGATACCTCTTCTCAATTACAAGATCTCCTTCATACCCAATTTCAAGCACATGATAGTATCTGGTCTCCACATTGTAGATTGGTGTGCTTTTCAAATGAGTTATCATTTTCTGATACCGTCATCAGCATGTGTGGACGCATTATTACCACTACTGTTTCTCATCAAGCTAGTCTTTTCCTTCCTGTCACAATCTTTGTATTGTATGCATCCGTCTCTAGGCGTGACAAATATGAATTTTTATCTTGTTTGATGAATTCTGAATATTCTTCTCTGCTTCCGGTAGACTCATCTCGCCATATCTTACTTGGTGATTTCAACTATTCATATGCTTCTCAATTGTCCTCTCGAGCCCGTCGACCTCAGGCCCCTGCTGAATGGCTATAGTATATTTCTGCTAATTTTGTGAATAATCTTACGCCTTCTGGCCATTCTTCCCAACCCACTTTCCATCGTGGAACTCAGCGGTCTTGTATTGATTATATTTTTCTTTCCAAGGATCTCATCACTACGCAAGCTTTAGGCAAGTTCGTTTTGTCCAACCAGCTTGGTCTGATCACTGAATGGTGTCGTAGAAACTTCCTCTTCGCTTTAACAGTGCTACAACTTTCGGAAAAGGTCTGTGGAGGGCTCATCCTAGACTCACTTCCGATCCTAAATTTTGTAAGTTACTGGAATCTGTCGTATTTACCCCATTAAATGCTTATTATTCGTATGAGATTACTCAAATCTTATATAAGAAATAACAAATACTGAATACATAATATTATATATTACATATTCTCTAAGACTCATCTACAATATTAACCATATACATTATTTATATTGTTCAAGCTCAATACTAAAATTGACATTGAACTCACTTCGGTCCCTGAATGATTTTATTTCCTATATAACAGCGTAATTTAATTAAATAGGTTCTCCCTCTCGTCTTGAAATCTAATAAAGAGGTTACATAGAGACTCATTCACTAGTTCTTCAAGCACTATTTCCCTTTTAATTCTCAAATTTTTATCTGCAAATATCTCAGAATCGGCCCTTACTAACACCGTATCTGCTTTTGAGGACTCTCTTCCCGCCACTCAAATGTGGGAGGATCTCAAGGTCACTGTTCAACGTATCACTAAGCACTCATCGCGCAACCAGGCTTTTACATTAGCTCAAGGCCAAAAATTAATTCAGAAGAAACGTTCTGGTTTGGTTACCTAAATCACGTGTCAACCAAAGGACAAGAACGTTTTGCAACCTCAGTTAACCATTGTCGAGTCACAATTAGCAGAAATTCAGCAATGCCATGTGGATACGCTAGCGCTTCTAGTGGGAATACATTGGCGTGAAAAAAGGGAATTATCACCTGGTTATCTTGCGCGTGTTGTGGCTTCTCGTGCTACTCGTCAGCTAGCTCTTCCCCTCAAACATCCGACGAGCTCATCTATCTATTATACAAAAGACAATATGATAGACACTACTTCGACCTTTTACTCTGCCTTATACACACCACATCCAGTTGACCAGGTCGCAATTGACGATCTTCTACGTTCGTTACCAGAGGATCTTCACATCACTGAAACCGAGCAGAACCATTTGACCAGACCTATCAAGTATGATAAGCTTCTTGAAGGTGTGTTACGTTGTCCTTCACGCAGCAGTCCTGGAACGGATGGCTTTACCTACAAGCTATTAAGTGTGATCTTTCAGCTTCCAGTCTGTCGCGAGATTTTATTAGATGTATACAATACAGCACTGAATGATGGTGTCTTTTCAGTATCCTGGCAAGGAACGTGCATATCTCTGCTACCAAAGAAAGGTGATCTTTCCCACTTGAAGAATTGGCGACCGATATCTCTCATTAATACCGACGCAAAGATCTTCACCCGTATCCCCAACGCACGCATGATGCAATTTACCAATAAACTCATCACGCCCTTCCAGACAGGTTTTGTTCGAGATCGATTCATTGCAGACAATTGCCTTCTTATGAAACTGACAATGTATCACACTCGCAATACAGGTTCTCAGTCAATTGGTTTGATGCTAGATCAGGAAAAAGCGTATGACCGAGTTCACCCTGAGTATTTGAAACAGGTCCTGCTTCGCTTTGGCTTTCCTTCAATGGTTGTCCATAGTCTATCAATTCTTTTCTTCGGTACTCAACTGCGTATCAACATGAACGGTTTCCTTCCTCGTCAATTTCCCAATTGCGTGGTCTGCGACAAGGTGACCCCATTTCACCTATCCTTTTCAACCTTGCTTTTGAATCGCTCCTACGTCGTATTATTAGCGACCCAACCTTTCGTGATTTCTCCTTGCCTCGATCTTCTTTCTCTCATCCTTCGGATCTCAATCTGCAGCAGATCAAACTGCTTACTTACACGGATGATATGGTCTGCTTACTGCGCAGCCCATCAGACCTTCATGACCTCCAGACACATCTTGCAGCTTACTCACGGGCCTTTAATGCTAAGATTAATTTTCACAAGGCTTTAGCTATCTCACTCTTGGGTGCTCTCTTATCCAATTCAGAATTGTGGCGAAGCCCTTTGCTGGAAAATCACGTTACCCACTGGCATGGCTGCTCTGCTACCTTACCTGCCTGCTATCTCGTATTTCCTTTACCTGCATTCACCGCACAACGGGTCGATATTTATTAGACCTCCTTACCAAGATCCAAAACGGGTGCCAAGTTCACACTCAACAGTCGCTTTCAGTTCGAGGGCGTGCTACTGTTCTCAATAGCTTGTTATTGTCGAAGCTTTGGCATGTTCTTCGAGTTACCTTTTTCCCGGACAAATTCTTCAACAAACTCAGATCAGTCATGTCTGCCTTCTTGACCCATCGCATATTCCCCAAGATTAGCATGTCCACGATGTTCCTATCCCGCATCTTAGGTGGTCTCAGTGTGCTTGAACTATGTGTTCAATAATGTGCTCTTCAACTGCGATGGCTGACCCCACTGTTAAGCAATGTTTTGGTTGGTCCTCTCACAGTCTTCTGGTCTTCTAGTCAAATTCGTGGATTATTAGTGCTTCCGCGTTTGGCAGATTATTTGCTTTATCACCTACAAGTCGTGGCTTCCTCTACTCCGCGTTCGTGACCGTTGGGTGATTACCGACTCTCTTTCCTTTTTCCAGATCCCCGTCTGGCTGTGATACGATCTCACTATAGTCCTTTGTACCTAATGTTTAAAGCTATGGACGTATTGTCGTCGGATTATCAGTCAGTGGTTCCTAACACAGGTACTTGCCTTCAGTTATCTTTCTCCAGTGTCCTTAGTAGGCCTCCTGTTGATCCAATTCAACGCTCGTTGCCTCAACTGCAGTTGTCTATTTTCTATGTTCTTGAGCCCTTCACCAACCTTCTCTGTGCGTGTATCAATTCGGAGATGACTGTGCATCCCTATCTCACTCGCAGATTTCTTCGTCTTGTTCGGCAAACCAAAACTATCCTTTCTTCGTTCCTGGTTCGTCCTTTCATTCCAGTTCATACGGCATCTCTAGGTCCTCACTCGTTTACATCAGATCAGTCCAATGTGGTAGACGCTACGCCTTTTATTAAGGATTTCAACTTGACCTCTTCTGGCTCTGCTGGAATCCTTTCTTCAAAGGTACATCCAAACTGCTGCATCGCTGGTATTAATCCTCCAACCCAAAAATATCCTCTTCCTCACAAGAAATGGACTTTATTTTGGAAGCTCCCACTTATCTCTGCCTGCCGCAAGGTTTGGTATCGACTCCTATATCGAAAGCTACCTCATCGCTCTCTACTCAACCATTTGATCCCTGTTAACTTTCCGACCGTTACTTGTTCCATCTGTAACTCTGGCACTGACACCTTTGAACATTTTATTTATCAATGCCCCAAGAAATGGCAAGTTTGGCAGAGGACTTAGGATGATTATTTTCGCCTTGTTGTGGCTACGCCAATACAAGTAGAAAACGCTTTGTTTACTTTAGTGTTTCCTTCTGAAATCTGTTGTTCTCTTCTTGTCTCTCTGGCCATCATTATTGGTTACGCTCTACTTTCCATATGGAGGACTCACTGGAACTCCATATTTAACAAGCAACCTTTCCTTCCTCTGTCTTTCAAAACACACACAAACTTATCCATCAATCATTTCGTGAAAATCTTTTGCAAGCTGGCGTCGCTCACAGAGCTTTTCCTTTATTTTCTCTCGATTAAACATCCTGTTATATAGCTAATCGCTTCAACAACAAAAAAAGCCCAAAAACAATTTAGTGACTACACAATTAATCACATTAATAAACTTGAGCTTTGACTCCATATAAAAAAAGTATATTATTTGTCTTTACCTGATGTCAGCCAATGAATAAGAATATTATCAAGAATGTTTCTAGAGTTCAGTTTGCTTGACGTTTTCAAAAAAAATTCATTCAAAGAAACCAATAGGCATACCACTAGCTCTATACAATTCCAAGAGATGTTGGATAGCCGATCTATAAAGGCTGCCTATACCTGTTTATAGAACGTGGCGCTTCTGTAAAAGTTGAGATTGTTAAATTTGGAAACTAACATTTGTGTAATTCGTTTTTGTCAAATGAGCTGAGCTAGATATTATGAATGATCAATTGAAAATGTTTATCACCAATCAAATGATGAAACAATATATATTAAAACATTCCGCCTGGTTATAATGAAGGTAATAAGATTAATAAAATAAAGAAGTAGTACTTGAAAACTTAGAGAATGGGTCTCCATATAACCTCTTTATTAAATTTCAGAACTAGAGAATCCATTTAATCAAATTGCATTTTTATATAGGATATGCAGATATTCAGGAATCGAAGAGAATTTAAGGTAGCTGTAAATGTGCTTGATCCAGTACCCGATTCACATATAACAATTACTAAATGGCATTTACTCTGCGTATTCCCATGCAACCTGAACATCAATCTCATTGGACCATCTGATATATCGAAACTTATACTTTCAGGCTACTCTTTTATTAATATCCGTGAGTACGCCTTTCCTTGCATTATTATTTTGTTGATCACCAGCTAAATGTTTACAACATTTGTTTGTATGCTGTCCTTTAAATGGATAATATGGTCTGATGTGTTTACTTAATTTAGGCTTCGTTTTTTCTTTTATAAAGACAACATCTGATTCATCCTATAGTCTCACAAAACGGTTTCGTATGTTGAACAAAAAGAGATATGGACGCTTTACTGCGCTCATTGGCGCTTCATGATTGGTGTGCATCCAATTTAGCATGCCAAAATAATCAACAGCGTTATGTCGCATTTATCCTCCATTTAAAGAGACTGGCTCGATTTATAATAATATGCCAATTTCTTCCCTTCTATTCCTTAGTTCGCATCGTGTTTTGACGCGTGATACCTTTACTTACGTTTTTTTTTTTTTTTTTTTTTTTTTTTTTTTTTTTTTTTTTTTTTTTTGCAGCAGTTCCACCACCAATTTAAGGATTTTGTGAAAATTTTCACTGAGTGTTAAAAGTTAAATCTGTAGATTTTTTTTAGAAATTAGTATTCTTAAATGAAGATGGTCGCGGGAACATATACGACAAAAATGATGTTGAGGCTATGGATATTTTGGATGAAAAAGGAGATCCTCATGTTATAAAGTAATCGGTAAATTTATCTACATAACTTGAAAGGAATTCAGGTTCATCTGTTATTGAGGAAGATCAAGTAGAAACAACGACAGACGTTACTATGAAAACAATCCCGACGTGCCTAAGTAAATATAAAAGGCTACGGTATAACGTCTAGAGAGATGTTTTTTCATTATAAACTACAACGATTGGTATCAGTTGGAGGTACAGAAGAACGTCTTTGAATACCCCCTCCCACTTTTATACGGTCATAGAGAAACTAAATTATGGAACTTTGAAAAATATTTATTTAGTTTTGTCTGTTAAGGACCAAATTGGGTGGGATGACATTATTATGTATATTCTAGTTAAGTTTTCTGCCGCTCAACATTCATGATTATTCTTGTACTTTCCAAAGGAAAAAAGTTTATTTGATAATCTAGGAACAATATTGTTGCAAGTTTCTTGTGATTCCAGGTTATTATTAGCTAAATCGATTGCTGCTGCTTCTTCATTGAGTTTTTTTTTTTTTTTTTTTTTTTTTTTAGAGAACTTAACTTTTCTAGCAGTGCAAGGGATATTTTTATTCTTGAAACAAGAAAGATATAGTTGTATAATCCAACCTGATCAGGGTATGAATAACCAGAAAGATAATTGTTCTAACAAGTATAATCGAGAGTAAAGTCAGGAAAGGATTAACGTTTAAGATTATTTCAATGGGACACTAAAGCTATGATGATATACAAAATCAAATAATTTACATTATCTATGTTTTCAGTAACCATATAAATTAATTCATCAAAATCGATGCTATCTGTCCTTTCTTGATAAAAATATTTCTTTCTGCACCAAACTGAATATGTACATTATCTTGTCGATAGTTAATGATACAACTTGTAAAAGAACATCGGTAATTTTATCCACGCAAATATTTCTAATACGACTAAAGTAATCCGACTTTAACTGGTTATAATATGGTTCAATATAATTATCGATAGCAAAAGCGCATTTTTTCTTCAGTGAATGAATCCACAATTGTCTTTTGCCCATAGTAATGATTGAAGAAGAAGGAAGCCCTTTCCTGGAACTCATTTTAAAAGAATCAAAACGATAACATTAATCATTGCATTTAAAGTAGCTCTGGGTTGTAGCATATGCTTGTACAGTTTTCACTGTAGAATTAACAGCTTTGATATCTGATCTCAAGTACTTTTTCTATGCTCTCTTCATACGTCAATGACATAATGTTATACTGATTGATTCAAAAAGACTTTACGAAAAGTGGATATCTCAATCTGGCTGCAACCAATCATTATATACTTAAAAGATTACTGCCAGCAACATCTTTAACACACTATAAGCTTCGTAAATACACTAACTCACATGCTTATCAAATATGCTTTGCTGTCAAAACAAAAATGAAACTTTGCAGCTAAACTGAAGAGGAAGCACCTTTTCATAATAAGAGGCTTGTTTACGATAATTGTAGTTAATGTTGATAAACTTGTACATTTTACTGCTTGATTTATTGTCAAAAAGAGAAAAAAAAACTACAAGCACATTTTCAAGGGACAGAAGTAAAGATGAAAAAAAAAAAAAAAAAAAAAAAAAAAAAAAAAAGAAGTATAATGGCTGCTGAAAAGTGGGTGGTATTTAAAATTCTCTCATCAAACCAACTATTAATATGTATAAGTTGACTACTAACCTCTGTTTAAATTTACCCATTCCACCCTATACACGGATTGAACGGAATGGAAATAGTGAATATGAGCGATGATAACGCGATGAAAATATTAGAAGTAAAGAAAGAAAAAGAGTTTATAGAAAAATTAGTCTTTGATACCGATACAAAAATCTTCAACGTAAGTCCTGCTTGTTCGGATTTGATTACACCAATTGATTCATCTGTTGCCAGTCCATCAAAAGTAAGAAAGGCCACAACATAAACTAGCAATATTAAAGACTATGACTTAATCGAGCATCAAGATTTAAACTTTGAAGACATGAGAGGCGTTCATTTGAAAGTAAGACGGGTATTTTGTAACATTTGATTACTAAATGGTTTCTTAACTGCATAGTATCAACTTAATTATGAGCCCGAGAAATCTCTTGATATTTGTTATGAAAGCACAAACTGTAGCTATAGCCATAGCAATGGCAAACATTATCTATTTTTAATAAGTAATTATATCATTACATTTGAATAGTAATTCATTATAGCAAATTATTAATATATGTAAATTGACTATTGTCATGGTAATGGGATCGAGAGATTAGCATCTCTAACTGGAAATACCAAATGGGATGGTGTCGCCATATTCAAAATTAATCTTCCTGTGCCTCAAATTCATGTACAATGTTTTGGCAAATATCTGATTGGTTACATGTTATATACTATTAGTCGGTCTAATTGTGTTCATTTGTATCTTATCAATAATCTAGCATATAGATTATGCTTTGAAACCTTGTTTAAGAGGGAGTATAAACCTTTTTATAAACGTTGCCTTACTGATATCCCCGATTCCACAGCTCTTTTCGAATTTATTAAGTTCATTTACAATACTGCTAAAAAGTTTGCTTAGAAGGAAGCTACTGTCAAATTTGCTCATCAGCTTTATAATATGATTATTTATTTCTTTCCTTTTCACCCTTCTCTCTTCTACTAAAGGGATTGAAATATTAAAATTAACATTCGTACTTTCATAAACTTTGCATTACCATAGATTTTTTTAATTATTGTATGTAGCCTCAAGCGCTACTAAACATGGACTTTCACATCAGTAGGAATTTGATTATGTTACAAGCGTACTACAACAATAATATAGTTCGCAGATACGTAAGTCAACATTTCCATGAAGTGACTGTGGATTTGGCAACAAGATAACTATTTCTGATCCGAATTTTATAATGTTATCCAAACTTTAGTGATGTATCATCCTAATGTAACTCATTTCTTAAAAAACAACATTGTAGCGTAATTTTTTATATGGTAAATATTGAAAAAAGCATTAACAGACATGTAACAATTGTTATTTACGCAGACCTTGCTTCTTATATAATGTTTGAGTGATCACATATGAATAGCAAGTATTTAATAAGAGAAATACGACATCTTTGAGTAGTTTTGATCCATTTATAACAATAAGTTGAAATGAAAACGACTATTGGACAAAAACTCCGAGTTTAAAATGGTTGCGGAATCACAAATCTATATAATGGACTTATTTTTATTTCTAAAATGCGTTAACTAGCGTATATTCATTACTTTTTGTATACACACCTTAATACAATATGATAATTAAAGAAGGAATTCACAAGGATGTCAGCCTTAGATATATGTGATCCAAAACAAATCCCAAATAAGAGGCACGGATCCTCTCATACCTTCCAAGAAGCTTTTTTAAATAGAAAAAATAACCCAAAAACATTTTTGTGAAACGCTGTACATCCGTAAGCATGCTTAGGAAGAAAGCATTGTTAAAGGATACTCACATGCTCAAAGATAAATCAATTCTGTACAAAATATTCGATTTTTATAGATAAGTATAAAAAAGACTATTTCAAATTCATTGAATCAAATACAGATATAGAGCTTTTTGAGCTTGCTGTGAGCATTAATTTTATGCATATACACGTAAACAAGAGTACAGACGCGTGTATAGACATGTTTATTGAAGAAAAGTGATCATGGTAACCGGAGTAGAAAATATTAAACAGAATGTTCTAACTAATTGTATGTTACTTTTTGTGATGTATGACAGAGTTGACATACTATTCATTGAACATTATACTTGTATTTTTATCTTCTTTTTCTCTTTTCTTTTTTCTTCTCGCTCTCCAGCCTCTTTTAGATAATTATGAGCTCATTTTGGTTATTATGCGAAAATGGAACCTGTCATTGTGATTGGAGAGTGACGCTGGTTGATTGTGTAGAAAGAAATGATATGTTGGCCATGTGTGTGGTAAATTTAGCATTATCTGCTATTATGTTAATTATAGGTAGAAGCATTTGAATAAAAAAAATGATGCGATGCTAAGCACAAAGAAAAATTAGGGGCAGCGATATTGTTTCATAAAATTTGTCAAAAAAAACTGCTCGTTTTTTATATTGTTCCATTTACATATTTCGTAAGGCCTAGACCAATAGAATCCTTACTTGTCTTTGGTGTTATTTTCTCAGCTTGTAAGTTCCCTTCTGATTTTAGTAAAATGTATTGAAAACTGATGTCTAGGTAGTACGTATTATTAGCATGATTATTATTATAAAGGACATCGCTCCTAATCCTATCTTCAGAGCTTGTAAGTACCCATCACTAGTTTAACTCCAATACTATTTTTACTTATTCTCCCCCCCCTTTTTTTTTGCTAGTCTTTTATGAACTTCCTTGGCAATTTGGCATTTGTGCGTTAAATTGCTATATGTTTGGAATTGCACATACAGTTTCAGATGTAAGTAAAATATAATTATAATGGAATGTCCGCTTATCTATATATCTTAGAGTTATAAAATAACAGAGCGATGGTCTTTGTTTTCTGCTCGTCGAATTGATATCATATTTACTTTCTTAATAATCTGTCCCTTTATTATCAACAATGCACTCACTATTGCTGCAGCTATCTACGCACAAAAAGATGATTATTATTTAGCCAAAATATTCACTGGTGCACTTTACTACATGTGGACATTATATTGTCTTGTATTGAGTCTCTTTTCATTCTATTTTGGATTCGGACTTTTGGAACTATTAAACATTCATTTTAAAAATCAAGAAAGAGAAAATGAAGCAATAACTGTAAAAACTAAATATACTATACTTAAGGTAAAAAAAAATTGAATACAATATGTAAATGAAGGAAATTGACGCAAGTAATAATAGGCAAGGGTGCTAATAATTACCATAATCTTAGCACAACTCATATTTGCTATTATAAAATGTATTTATGCCGCACTCAGAGAACCAATATTGAAGAATAGGACCTACAGTTTAATTATGGCTTCTATATGGACATTTGATGGTACAGTTGCCTCTATATTCATCGTTTCGACTTTATCGATCAAGTAAGTGACCTCAAAAGCGAATATTCCCTTACATCCAATTCATTCCTTATTCCTGTTTTTGTTATGTATAGTCCAAAACTGATATTTCAATCCTTTTTCAACCTGATAACAAATAGCAAAGAAAGTTCGTGTAACTTAAATAACGAAATAACAGTAAAAAATAGTCCTGAAGACAACGATGCATACCAAAAACAAATTTGCAGTGAAGAGCTAACTTACTTTGAAGCACAGAAAGACCAGTATGAAATGGTCACAGAAAAAGCAAGAACAAAGCAAAAAAAACCCGCTCAAAAAATATTTAATATACCTTCTAAACATGAATTTATAGTTTACTAAATTATATATTTGTATATACATTGCATACAATCATTTACTTAATAATAATAAAAATCTACGGCTTGGCTATCGATTCTTTACCATTTAACTATGATAAAAAATAGGAGAAAGAACTTTCCATATTGCTTATTCCACATATACAATGGTTCCGAATCAAGTTGTCGCTTTCGTGCCTTATCGTTTTGCATATTAATAAAAAAAAATATGTTATAAATAAAATATTAATACCCTTTACAGTGAAAGAAAATAGGTTTGATCAGGTCTGTTGAAAATGTGTTATGCAAATGAAAATAAGCTAAGTACAAATCTGATTTGGTCAAGCTGGGTGTCTTTTTTTTGCTTTATCACTGGTATCAAAATGGGTTTGAATTAAGCTGCATTATTTGTTTCCACAATTTACTTTCATAAACTATATGTGCTTCACAAGATGTCAAGGAATGTCTAATCCAAGCCTGATAGACTGTAAGGGATCTTTGGTCTGAAGCCTAGCGAATATGCTCATTAAGTTGAGTGACACGTCTAACTGAAGCAGAATCCTTGTTGAGAGCATTCTTCAGCCTTGCCCAAAGCTCTTTGGAAGAATTAAAGAATGAGAAGTATGATAATAAGGCATGATTATATGTCCGCACTGACTAACCCAATGCTGGATCTCTTTATGTCTTATGAAGCACAGTATTTTCTAATCCAGGATATTAAGACTTGTAATCAACAATTTCCAGGGTCGTAAGAATTTGCTTGGTATATTCCAAAAAGGAAAAAAAATCCGGCCTTGCTCCACAAATTAGAGCAAGAGGTTGAGGTAGTTAAGCCTTAAACTTGTGCAGACAGGGAAATATAAATTCCCGTTTTACTGTTTCTTGAAAATTATGTACGCAACAATCTATAAATCTGCTTTAATACATAGATTATTGCTGCCAATTGTTTTCAATTATTTCCCATAATCTTTTGTAGCACTTCTATCTATTCTATTTTATGCTACTTTCTCTTCAAAAATATTTAATTTTTGCATGTTTGAGTTGGCTGCAGTCAAGGCATCTTTCTTTTGCTTTTGTCTAAATTCAGCTTGTTTCAACTCTTCTGTTTTAATACGTGTAATTGGAGCAAACTAGATTACATAGTCTTAATTTTTGCCTTTCTATTCAAATCGCTTATATTACCTCTTTTGTATGGTGAAGACATTGTTGAGGAAGATCAATGGAGGCATAGCACTTGTTAAACTCTTGCCAAAAGTGGAAGCATCGTCCACGACCTAATTTAAGGTGAATGGTTTGAGCAAACATTATTTTTTATAAACATTACCACAATCTAAACCGAAACCGGATGCCATGTTCAAAGAAAAAAGTCTAATTTTTTATACAGGGTTTCTTTGTAGTGTTTTAAATTTTGCAAGTGGTTAGTAGTGTCTTTTTTTTTTTATTCAGATGAAAACACTTATTTGATACTTTTAAATTCTATTAGAATAAAAGACATTTATTGTAAAAGTAAGAAGATAAGTATTATGTATGTCGGGTCTGGTATTTTAATCATCAATTTGCCAAGTGTTATTTGCATTTGTTTTGTTGAGTTCCAGTTCGTGAAATTTACGCTTATTAGCAGCGCCTCTCTGAACAAAGGGGAGAAGTCCTTTTCCAAAATTATTCATACAGTGTATCCCAAGTATAATCGTCATGACGTCGATCAATATGCCCATAAGTACTATTGAAAGAGATGTTACATTATACTATACTTTCAAACTCTTATCAAGGGCCTACCAAATACAATCCAAGTGTACCAATTATTTTCAGGTTGAAATGTATCTTTACAAATTAGAGCAAAATGAAACAATATCCAATATTTTCAATATATAAAAATAATCATACGCATCTTGCTTTCTGTACTTCACTGCTGTTCTGGCAAAAATACAAAAAGGGAAGAATCAAAGATTGTCCACTATCAACTGAAGCCAAGTATCCCGCTTTTCTCATTGCTTCACTAAATCCTGCTTCTCGAGTGAATTGGATGAGATAAAATAGTGAAATAAGAAATTCTGTAAAGATGTCGACCTTTAGGCAGAGTACAAAAAACTGAAAGGTTCTGTACATTTCTATTGATTTTATAAGCACCATAGTGTAATTATTATGAGCTGACTTACTTTGGATACGAACATCTGCACCAATCTTTTTATAAATATTCCAGCCAAACTGTTTTGACATTTGAAAACTCAAGTAAGACATGATAATTGCAAATGCAAGAATATTGACTGAGAGCGCAATTTCAATCTTTTCTGCTGTTTCCAAATAGATATAAGTGAAGGATGTAGTCTTTAATAAATTCAACCATTTTACACCATCCACTACTTCCAAAGCGCCCAGGATGGCACATAAACAGTTGACAACTGCCAATACTAAGATTTCTGCTGTATTTTGATACACTGTCTGCTCCAATTATTACTAACATGTATACACAATGAAATAAAAGGACTTACTGCATCGACAGCCATACCAAAAAACCAAAATTGAAATCCTATAAAAGCAATGTTTTCCCACTTGATTCTACCCAATCGATATGCTGCTTTTTCGGGTATCATTTCATTGTTGGATGAAGACTGCAATACGTTATTCGAATCGACCCAAGGTAATTGATTTGCTTCTAATGTATTTTGTGCACAGATAGCAGTTTGAAGAATGACAATGAATACGCACTGGATCAAGGCCATAATCACATATAACTTCGACCAGCGAGTTTCTGTGATACGTGTAATCTATCCAAGCATTATTATCTCATGTTAATACCGTCAATTTTTACTTACTATTTTTTGTACTGTGACCATGGGTTTATGAGCAAAAACCAGTTTGCTTTTAAGAAGAAGAAAAAAGAGTGAAAATAAAAATAGATTGCCAAAAAGGAAAATTATATTCAATATGTTTTGGTGTAACATTGCATCTAGCCTTTGAAACAAACATACGAACAAACAAATAGAGTAGAGAGGAGAGAGTGATGAAGGCGGCAATGAAAAAGTATATGAATAGTTTATTCCTTATTTATCTTTATTTTATTTCCTAAACAAAGAAGAATAAAGAAAAGGAGATATGTAAAGCATAGGTAAATCAATTACACTCATTTTTGAATAGCCGAGGTATTTAAATAAAACAAGAACTGCTTAGCTTTTAATAATAAGAATACACGCAATTAAGTACTTTTTATTATTAAGAAGAGTGAAGATTTTTAATTTTATCTTTTACTTTTTCAATCCAATCCGGTTCTGTCTTATGTATAACTACTGTTGACGAAGCATCCTTTTTGTTTTCAATCACCACATGATGAGGCTCATTCCATACTTCAATATCTGGATTTAAATGGTCGATACCCAAATCAAGCTTCTTTTCTTTGTTGTGATGATGTGGATATAAAAATATCTCTCTTAGCGTAAATAATGTCTTTTGATTTTCTACTTTTGTTTCCCTGGTATGCCTTGGATTCACAGGTTCTAAAAATCGTATGCTTTGTGACTCTGTTGTTGTCTGTGGTGCCCTTCTCTCCGATGATTCCTCTGGTAAGAAGTCCTCTTCATCCAAATGACTTGTCGCCGTTTCAATCGCTTCTTCTTCATCCTGCACTGGTGACGAGGATTGCATCGTGTTTCTTAGCGTGTTTCTTTTCAGTTCTCCACTCTTTCGTGTAAATTTAGGTAATCGAATCACTTGACTGGTACTACTTGAGCTGGCGATTGAAAGTGTACGTGTTCGAATGCGGTCTCCAAGTTTAAAGAGAGGGATTGTTGTACCGTGAACCAAAGTCGAGGCCAAGACAATAAAGAGTACCACAGGACTAATGAGTTCAATGGTGACAGGTTGACTTTCAGGTTCCTCGAAAATCTCCAGCATATCTTCTTTAGCAATTGTGGATAAAAACACGGCACCGACACCCATCGGACCAAACCAACCACTAAAGAGGGCTTCCCAGTAGGTTGTCATTGCTGGCATGACAGGTTTAAGGATGAGCATGGCAGGTAATCTCCGAAAAAGCAGGATTAAGAGTGCAATGACGACTAAACGCCACGGTTCTAATCCAATATGTGTATTATCAAAATCTGACCAGGGCTAATTACATGTTATTCACATGTTTCATGCTTAAAAAAGGTGGCTTACAATAATGGCACCAATATAAACAAAGACAGACAAATTCAACATCATATCAATCACTTCCTGAAAATGAGCTTCTTCTGTTTCTTGCCTAAACCAATCATCCCACGAAAATGCGTTGCCTGCAACAAAACATGCTAATAAATCATCACTTCCAGAGAAACCAGTCATGCTCATAAGGAATAACTAAAATAGCAAATGTGTGTAAGTTTAAACTTATTTTATTTTGTTTTTCCTTACAGCCAATGCAATAGCAAAGCAAAGAAAAGAAGGTTTATCAATCAAGTGGCTAATAAAAGGCATGAGTATGTAACCTCAATGTGTAGGATAAACTTACTTTCTCTCTGACCATTGCAATATTATTCTAGCAATATAGCCTACGACAAGTCCAATAATACAAGAAAGTGTAATTTGAAATAAACAAGTGATATAAACCCATTTTCCAATTGCTGTTCCCACATTATGCTCACTGATTAAAAATAAAGCTAAAAAAAGAAATGGGAAGGCCATGCCATCATTGGCTCCACTAGAATGAATGAGTTTTATAAACCACAAATCTTTGTGTTATACCTTTCTGCTGATAATGCGTTTCGTATGTGACAAGGTACATGTTTTTCTGCAAATCTTCCTTTTACTACAGAGTTTGCTAGTATCTTTTTGATAAGAGTTTGAATGATATAGATTGGGATAAAATTTATAAGCAATCACTTACTGGATCAGTTGGACATACACAAGCAGCAATGACAAGAGAATGGAGCTATAATAGATCTTTATAAATAATTATATGTCTATTTTTGTATCTTACATAATCAAGAGGTGGAATTAACCACCAGATAAATAAACCACTGACTAGCCACATAAATATCATGATGGGTACCAGTAATATAAACATCGTAAGCCACTCTTTTTTCATATAATATCTACATTTTTTATTAGCTTTTCTTATTGCTATGGTTTGTTACTGCTTACTTTGGTAATTCAATACCAACAGTCATCACCTACGTGTACGTTATTATTACTTCATAACTTTTTTTATTTTATTTTTTTTTTACTTGAATAGCCAATATACACCTTGTTAGTTCTTTTGTTATTTCATCGTGATCATCCCAACCAAGTGGATTAAATCCATTTGATACCAATGGCCCCGCTATGATCCCCACAACCAAGGCCACAACTAACAAAATCATCAATTACTACAAACTATGTACCATACATATTCCTATTACATGCTTCAGATAGAAAACATCTTTCTTTTATAAACATAGAAACATATCCAAACAGTAAGATAAATCCGCTTAAAATAGCAATAGCTATAGTAAAGGTTGAAAATTCACCAGGTATAATTGTTAATGACATCAATGAAGAACAAAAAAAAAAAAAAAAAAAAAAAAAAGTCTGTTATTTTTAAAATGTTTCAATAGCGAAGGAGATCTATTTAATAAGACCAATGAACTTTTTCCTCCTCATTTTCTGTAAAATACATTCCATTCTGTGTGTAACATGTAGATCTCTTGTTGAGTTATTTCATAGATGAATTGAAAAAAGATTCAAGGGAGAGAAAGGGAGAGAAAAGGAGGCTATGAAGTAAATTGCTTACAGAAAATATAAAAAAGGGATCGATCATTACTTATTTAATAAGCCAATATCAGTGCATTTTAACACCAAAGAAACATTAAAACAGAGATCAATCAAATCTAGAATGTTTATTGTTTATGTTAAGCAATAAATGAAGAATGGCTACAGAATTATCTGATTTTTTGTTTAAAAAAAAAAAACTAATTTTCTGCATGAAGGAGAGTCACGTATTGATTAGGATGAAAAAAAAAATAGCTTTTATTCTTTTACAATAGTACAAAGACCCGCCATAGTAATTATTATTATTGCACTCTCTGAACTATATAAACCCCATTGGAGATAAATATTCGATTCCCAGCCTTTTTACTCTGATATCATCCTTACAAATATGAAATATGCAATAATTAAGTGGATCAATGAGGAAGTCATTTTAAGCTCAGTTTAACAGTCATCTTTATTTTTCTTTTTCTTTTTTTTTATAAAAGGAGGATTTTATTTAGGTGCCGCATAGCGTACACCATTGTAAGCGGTAAATAAAGTGCAATCAGTTTTTTTTTTTTTTTTTTTTTTTTTTTTTTTGGTAGTTTGTTATTTTTGATTTGCAATCCGTGCTAAGTGTGATAATGTCAAAGAAACCTGAGTTAGAGAACTGAGAGGAAACATCCTATGGATTAGCCTTGTAGTAAACGACTATTGTTTTCTTTGTGAATCTTGAGGATTTGCCTTGTGGCTCTTGCTACTACTTCCTGAGGCCAGAATTCATGGTCTTCAAAAATAAATTTCCAGTGAAGTTGCCATAGAGAGAGCAGCACATAAGCGATGATATCCAAGTAGGTCACAGAGAGTGAAGGAGGGAGTTGAATGAGGCTATAAGTCAACTTGGCGGGATCACCGAAAAAGCGAGAAGAAATTGTTTGCCAGATTTCATGTTTGAAGGGACAAGACCAGACAAAGTGTTCTTCAGAATAGACACCGTCACAATATACACAATCAGGGTCTGGAAATCGGGTTGGGATTAACTGGCGAAGACGTTCCTTACATGGCATTTTGTGATAATAAAGTCTCCAGAGTAACGTGTGAGCTCTGTGTGGGATAGATGCTTTCCAAAAAAGGCGCCAAGCAGTAGGACTCGCACGCGGATATGATGCTGGTAACGTGGATGAGTGCGGTAGCTGAGATTTGCGAAATCATTTTGTGTTCAAAGAGGCTATAGGGGTCCCATCTGGCAAAAGTGAATCCAGGATATTGTCAAAGTCTGTTTCAGTAAGCGCAGGAAGTGGTAGTACTGACGAGATCATGTGGATCGAATTGTGTGGACATTTGAACTGCTGGAAGAAGGTGGTTTCTTGTATGCGACATAGTTGAAGCTGTTCGGGGTAATTCTTGTTCTTAGAGCGAAAAGGATCTGAAGGTGTGGGAGATCTACCTCGAAACTTACCACAAGCCATACCAAATTCATATACATGCTTGGCAAGAATTCCAGACCAGTAAGAAGCCTTGAAGACCTGATTTGGCAGGAGCAGATAAGGACAGACTTGAGTCAGCGGTAGTTCACTGACCATATGAATATCGAAGGCTTGCCAATCAATGTTGTAATCAATTTTATCCATCGTTTTGAACAATGAGTTGAAACAGCCAAAGAACTTGATTGTGCTTGAACGCATATTAGGAAGTAGTAAAAGTAAAATATGAGAAGGTGAAACTGAGAAAAGGCGCAAGCAATGTCGAAGAATATTACTAATGAAAGTGTCGTAGTAAGGTAGATCAGAGGAGGGAAGAAGAAGTGGCTGCAACCATCGAAGTTGTAGAGCTGCATGTTGTGTTCCAAGATCTAAAATGGCAAGCCCGCCTTCCTTACGTGATCTTTGGAATGTTTGGAAGCTGACTGCAGGAAAGCTTTTGCGTGCGAGAAATTGAATCATAGTCGAGCGAACCTTACCGGGGTAGGATTGAAGAACAGCAAGAACACGGATAATATGTCAGAACGGACCAAGCAAGAGTGTATTAGCGACTAAACTACAACCAAGGATTGACAGGTTGCGTTGAGCGAGCATTTGAGCACGTTGCTGTAACTTGAGCAGGAGGTTATTAAGAAAACTAGAAAGATCTTTATTTTTCTTTTCGCGTCCCATCTAGTCATTTCAGAAAGTAAAGTCGCTGATTTTGAGTTTGATGTCGTGCAAAAGAAATTGCATTTTCAACAATGATGTCGACTGATCCAAAAATAAAGTTGTGCTCACGTGTCATGAACTTCATTTATTTTTACTGAACTTAAATAACTGAGCACCGATTTTTACTTATAAACCAAAATTACTTTGACTTATAAATCTTCCCTCACTTTTAATAAAGGATTAAAGGAGATCCATTTCGTTTAGCCGCCTAATTTACAATTAACTATAGATTCATAAAGTCAAAATCTTACACACTTTTTTTGACATTGTAATAAAAGAATAGGGAGCAGACGTCCGTTCTTGTATCTCAAAACAGTGACAAACTAAAGATACCCTGTTTTTTTTTTTACGATATTCATCAACCTTACTTTATTTTATTGGATTCGTTACTCCTAGTTGTATTTCTTCAAATGGCAAGACCGCTTGCGATCCTGTGAAGTTGAAAAGATGCCATCGAAATTGGATTCAGAGACAGCTAGACGGTGTCGCGAGGGTTGAAAGGGATTGACAGAGCGAATGCAGAGTCGATGGAAGACATCAAGGACAAGCAAACTAAGTGGCATATCCATCAGCAGTTTGCGTAAATCACACAAATTATTCGGTAGCTGGAGAGTCCCTAATTCATACATGACATAAAGGCCTTCGGATGGCAACACCAAGAGATAGAAGGTAATGGATCGTCCAATAATTTGCAAACCTAGGATACCCTCCAAGTTTTGTGAGTCGAGGGCATTCTTGCAAAATATCGCCACTCGAATCAGATCGTTCGACAACAAAAAGCTGTTTGCTTCATGGCATACTGGTTTTACTTCACCGTATCCATGGCTGGTCGACCATTTTGAGATATTTGGTACTTATAATATAAAAACAGTAAGAAGTCAATAGCTGACAACTACTATTTATTAAGTAAAAAAAGGAGAAAAACTAATAATTTAGAATGAACCCTGGATTATAGTCTGACGTAGTGTACAATCACACCAAATAAATTTTCGGAAACAAAAAATTTAAAAAATATGGCATGTAAGTTCAAGACCAATTAATACGTATATACTTAAGCTTGGGATTTCAAGTTTTGAGAAAAGAAAGATTCACATGTTTATTTTAAAAATATGTTCATAAAATGATTCTCAGTATTCTGTTGCGCCGCCTTTAGCTTTAATAACTGCCTCACACCGTCTCTTCATGCTTCGAACTAATGGGTTGGCAAACTCATCATCCATTCTTTCCCATTCTTCTCGTAGAGCCACCTTCAATTGCTCCAAGTTTTTGATCGACAATCTTTTTCTTTCAATTCGCCTTTCAAGAGCATTCCAAACATGCTCAATGGGGTTCAAATCAGGTCTTTGAGCAGGCCAGTGCTCAAAATCCTTGATTTGGTGGGTCTCCTTCTACTAACGAGTATAACCACCTGTATGACAGGAAGCACCATCCTCTTGGAAGATAAAATCCCTCTCCTGATGCAACGTGACATTTGTAAGCCAAGGATGGAACTTATTGGCTAAAATATTGATATATTTTTCTTGGTCTACGGAACTGGTATCAATAATTTCTAAAGGTCCGAAACCTCCTCCCCAAAAACATCTCAAAACCATAGCACCACCTCCCCACTTGACTGTGGGTATTATATTTCTTTCATCATAACGCTCTCCTTCCTTCCTGAGCACTCTTTTTCTGAGTTTACTGCCTTCTACACAAAAGCGCGACTCATCGGACCAAACAACGCTTCTCCATTGGTCTTCCGTCCAATTTAGATGTTCCTTCGCCCATCGAAGCCTACTTTTGCAGTGTCTTGCAGCCAATCTAGGCTTGTGTGCTACTCTGTATGATTTGAAGTCAAGTCGATCGACATACGATTGAAGAGTTTCTATGTTAGCAAAAACATCTAGCTTTGCTAATTCCACATTTATTTCTTTATAAGAGGCGAAAGGATCCTCTCTAAATATCCTGTTCAAGTGCCTTTCAGTTCTTTCATTTATTTTCGATGGACGGCCTGTTTGCTTGTGAGGCAAAGGGCTGCCATAGTCATCAATCTTGGTTTTTATGTCTTGCACAGTAGACTTGTTCAATCCAACAAGGTCTGCAATCTCTCTAACCGTATGATGTGTTCTAAGAAGATAAAAAACCTCCCATGTTTTATTTTCTTTTGTTTCATCTTCAGATATAATTAAAGGTCGGGTGCAGTCTTTGGAGATTTGAGCAGACATGTTTTTTTTTTAATGTATTGATGGATGGGAAAAAGACAAGTTTATTTTGTTATGAGGTTAAAATTATCTTCAATAAATTTCTTTGTCTGAAAATCTATTTGGTGTGGTTGTATAATTTTTAATTTCACAACTATTGTCTTTTTATAGTTTTTGTCTGATATTTTTTATTTGGCAAAACAATAAGGATTAAAAATGATGCAAGTATATGAAACAGTTACTTGTTACGAAAATACAAAATATATTAACATAATAATTATAAACAAATGGTTTCAATGGTTCTTTCTGGGTTTGATTGATGACAAGCTCGTCCAAAACAAGAATTTTCTCAAAGAATTTTTGTCATATTATATTCTATCTAAAACTTCCTTTCTTCAAACCATCAGTGAAACAGATTTATGGAATACTTGCTTTGATCTCTTCGTATCGTGCGTTGTTGCAGATGCAGAACGATCGGTATCACTGAGATAGTTGGATAAAATCGTCAATCCAAGTATTCATTTGTGGCAAGATACCATCATTTCGATTATTGATCAGCTATAATTTGGAGAAACTCTAGGTCATAGTGAGGTGAAGATTGCGGAGCCAACCTGCAATAAAGCAGCTTTGTATTTGGATTTGGCAAAAATCGCCTGTTTTAGCAAGGAAGTCATCAATTGTCATCTTGAATCGGTACTTGTATTTCAGATCTATGATAATTCTGCTTTCTTTTTTTATATGCGTATCTTTGCTCTTGAATGTGATTAAATATTTTGTAAATGTAGGATTTGCAATTATGTTTTACCTTACAAAACTTGGTTCTGACGGACTCTATAGAATATATGAGATTGGCTATTTTGAATTTCCTTCTTCTTTGACGCAGCTTCCTGTATTTGTAAATCTCAAAGACCTGCATGTTTTACTCCTTGTATGCCACGTTTTTTGAAAGTCACATATGCCCGATATAGTCCAACAACGACATCGACCATTAGCACAGCTTACTGATTGATCAACTTGACCGATCCAACAAAGGATCGAAATAGAAATTGTTCTATTTGATTTTGATGCGTATATTTTAATAAAGTTCGTTGATGATCTTATAGCAGCTCTGGTTAATCATATTTTTGTCCTAAAGTACATTGAAACAGGAGACCATAGAATTAATCGCTTTTTCTTACAATTTTGTGTAGCAACCAAGTGAAATACGAATTGGAACAGAAATGTATTTTCATCACAGCATGCCATTTTCTGCTATTTTTTTTATTTATGTTACGCCTTTTTTTTTTTTTTTTTTTTTACTCGTCGCTTTCATCAGGAATAACCAAGTACAAATTCCCTCAAATTTGACTTTCCTGAGCCAACGAATAATTTCTGAAAAAAGGAGCTTCGAGGCTTTATCACCTTTCTTTGCTGATGCACTTACCAAAGCATTTAACAGAATGAGAAACAAGGCTTTTGAAGTTATTTTAATATAAAATATTACATGTCTCACTAACTCTAATCATGAGCAATTCTTCTTCCAGAAATTTATTTCGCTTAACTTTACTCTTGACATCTGACTAGAACTGCTCAATTGGATTCAGTTCTGGAGAATATGGAGAAAGATAAACATACTGATACCCACTTATAATGATAATATAATGATGGTCTTTGAAAGAACAAGCAAGTGCTGAAAGAATAATGGATCAATAATAACATACCAAACTTGTTTGAGATGATTTTAATAAAAGATATACTTTATTTATCTATGAATGGTGATTAAAATAGTACGATTAAAGAATATTAAATTTAAAATAACCCAATTGAGCACATAATCACTACTGGGATTGAATTGCCCGGGTCAGATCAGAAAAAAGGGAGATAGAGCGAAAAAGCTTTTTGATAGGCAAAAAGGTAAAAAAGACGAAGAAGGGAAGAGGAAAAAGAAGATGCATTATCAGATACTAGATTAATTGTTGCACAGCCATTTGACAAGCTTGACCCCAAGAGGGGTGGTTTCAGGAGGGATCTTTCCATGATGCAAGTAATCGAGTTCAAACAGAATCTGACAAATGGAAAGCCATCGAACTGTCCAGGCGGCGAAGGGTGACGGGTTGATGTTGTCAGAAGGACCACGCTTTTTGCGTTGGGTTGGTAGCTTGTTCAAGAGGAAAGACAGCGGGTCCGGTTCATTTGCGGGCATTTGTAAACGACGATACATATGTAGACACCAGATAGCATGTGATTGTGTGAGCTTCACAGTTGGATGATAAATACAAGGTATAGGAACACGATTAAAATAGTACAGTGCAGCTGATAAATATTGTAGTTTTGAACATCAGTTTGCTACTTTTTATAATACAAATATACAGAAAAACGATAACTTAATTTTTTGAAAATGACAATATTTATAGGTCGCACTGCGTACATGTTTAGAAATAATTTCAATTGTCTGATTTTAAAAAAAGATGGAACGGACCCTACCTCGATTATGTAAGATGTGATTTGACCAATTGATACAGTAGAATTACATGTTCTTATGAGCCATGTACATTAGCATTGAGGTTCTCTCTATAAATGAATTACTAATTAAGAAATATGCTTCGTACTTTATATGAGGCTGATATACAAGTCATTGTATTGGTTGTCTTTTTTTTCGCTGATAACCAAATATCACACTCTTAATTGACAAAAACGGGAGAAAAAATTATTGAATTGAAATTATATTTTTCTATTTATTTCTCTCTCTCCCTTTTTTTTCTTTTTATATATATATGTATATACATATATATACAACAACTTGCGGTAAAAAAAAAAGACTTTCTTACTTTTCATCTTGCTATGAAACTTATCATCTTGTTAGTAAATGGCTGAAATTAGAAGAAAGCTTGTCATTGTTGGCGACGGTGCTTGTGGTAAAACCTGTTTATTAATTGTTTTTTCAAAAGGCACTTTCCCTGAGGTAAATGATACAGTGCTAAAAATGCCTTGGCTTACATTTATTTGCCATAGTTTTATGTCCCTACCGTGTTTGAAAATTACGTAGCTGACGTCGAAGTCGATGGAAAACACGTGGAATTAGCTTTATGGGATACAGCAGGTAAGCGAGGATGTATGTAAGTAATACTAGCACGGCTACTTACAACTTATATAATAGGTCAAGAAGATTATGATCGTCTTAGACCTTTGTCATATCCTGATTCTCATGTTATCCTGATTTGTTTTGCTGTTGATTCTCCAGACTCTTTGGAAAACGTACAAGAAAAGGTAAAGAGTTTATAAATAAGCAATTAAGCAATATTAACCATTTTGAGCAGTGGATATCTGAAGTACTTCATTTCTGCCAAGGTTTACCTATTCTTTTAGTTGGATGTAAGAAAGATTTGAGAAACGATCCTGCAACAATTGAAGAACTTAAGCGAAACTCACAAAAGCCTGTCTCTCATGAAGAGGTAATACAAAGCACATGGCTAAAAAGAATTAAAGTGGTAACCTAATATAATATAGGGTGTTGCTGTATCTCAAAGAATCAGCGCTTATAAATATCTTGAATGTTCTGCCAAGACAGGTGATGGTGTACGTGAAATATTTGAACATGCAACTAGAGCTGCATTAATGGTTAACAATAAGAAGAAGAAGGGTGGTTGTACTGTTTTGTAAAGAATATAATAACTTTTATTTTTACTCCTTGCTTTAAAAATATGTGTATGATCCCTTTTTTCCTAATAATTTCTTATTGGACACTGAAAGAAAGAAACAGAAACGTAAAGTGGCTTGCGTGATTGCTTTCTTTCACTTTTTCACTTTTAATAATAAATGGATATCACCGCTGGTAAAAAGAGACCAGCCGAAGAATTGGAAGGAGAACAACCACCTGTGAAGAGATCAGCTCAATATATAATGAGAGAACCTTCCATCTTTAATATTAAACCAGTAGATGATGTTATTAAATACATTGCAGATTTTATTGGGAAACATTGTCATTTGCAAAACGTTGAAGTACACGATAATTGTATATAAAGAGGAAACAGTGATATTTATACAAATTCTCAATTAGATTGAAGCCAAATTTGGGTTGTTTATAGACAAAAAAACATACAAAAGAATGAATATTAATGCACTTACAGAGACAAGTAAAGATTGAACATAAAAGAAGAATAAATTGACATTTATAAATGTAATAGTTATACCGCAGGAGCTTGTAAGAAACTATCGGTTTGAATCTAACATGGCGCTAGAACAACATCGTCATTTTAATAAAATGTTGAACGAAATGGTCACTAAAACGCGCGCTAAAGACTATAAGGTAAAAGCGCTACTAATGACCAGCACATTACAAAAACTAAAGCTTACTTATAGGGTGAACGTATTCAATATAAACATACCAACGAAATTGATAGATTCTATGCTATACCCAATTCAAATTCAAAGTGGAGAGTAACAATAGATCAACAGGGAAAGGTTAGGAAGGGGTAGCGGTTCACTATAGAAAAATAAAACTTAGTAAATTTGTAAATAGATTGTACCTAATGGCATTATTGAAAAAGAACGCATAGCTGATCTTAATATACATTCACCTAATCAACCACTTGACTTTAGAATCTCTGTGAATGTTGAACATCCTCGTAATTAATATTTTACGCTTTTTTCCAGCCAATCTAATGTAATAATAGGACCAAAACCGACATGTGATTTTATGTATGAAAGAGTAAAAGATCGGATATCGTATCAACATGGAGGGATTAGCTTTGATCTTACGCAAGTCAAATCAACTACTGTAAGCTATAGATTTGGGTATACAAAAGAAACTAACCACATTATGCGTGTAGTCAAATGAACCTGATTTACGTCATGAATTGGAGCTAGAAATGTCAGATTCAACCTTGCTTGCAGTAGAACGAATGAAATACAACAAAAAAGAGCAATCACAATATACACAAATGATTGAAGTATTTGTAAATAACATTCGATTATTAGGTAGAAGTGCCTTGAAACAATAAATACACGTATTTTTTTTTATTTGGGTGCCATCAAAATAGGCTTTTTATTGGGCATCTTGGGCGGTGATTTAGATGCCATCCAATCATACCATTCTTTCGGTGTCCGTTTACGTAAAAAGGCAACAATAATCACTGTCATATTATCACAGCCTACACCAGAATAATTGTCTGTTTCTGCTAAACAAAAATCCATTAATTCCTCACAAATAATACTTAATGATTTATGATTGCATAATTTGAAGCGTACGAAATCAACTACTTCCTGACTTGACAGACAATCCCAAATACCGTCACAGGCTAACACCATGAATTCATCGTGATCTGTAATTAAATGTTCAATGATATCAGGTTCAGCTATTCTCCATATTCCACATCAAGTTAGTATACTCATATAAATTAGAGAAATTGCTTTACCTGTTACTGCTTGTCTATCAGGTGTTAATTGGGTATTTGATTTAAAATTAAGATCACCAAGTGCTCGAGATAATGCCAAATGTCCTATAAAATATACATGAGTACATTATTTACGCGTCTTTTTCATTTTTACCATTCACACGCCCATTCTCTACAAATCCTCCAGCATTTTTAATTCGTGTGTGTTCATTTGGATGTTTGGGCTTATGATCTTGTGTCATTGGTATTCCTTTTCCATCTTTTGTACTAATTACACTTCTTGAATCCCCTGCATTACTCTAATAAACATAAGCACGCATATACAATATATAGAAATCATGCATTATTACCACATAAAGCATATCTTCTTTTGTAACAAGTGCAACTACAGCAGTACATCCCGAATTATCATCATTAAAGTCAGGATCTACTAAAAATGGTTAACACACTCAAAAAAAAAAGTTTTATAAAGTTGTCTTGTACCTCGTCTAAGGTCTTCATCTATAGCATAATATCCACATCGAATTGCATCTCTATACCTTGCTTTATAAAACGCTGGTGAATTCATGATTTTCTTGTATAATTCTTTTTCACTATAACTTGCCACTTTGGATCCTATACATTTGGACTCTTAGCTGAAACACACTTACGCTATTTTTCCATACCTCCGTGTCCATCAAAGACAGCAAATAGGCTAGCACCAGTGCTTTGATAGGATGTAATAACTGTATGAGCATCTTCCATACCTACACACTATATTAACGATATCAATTATGTAAGCTGAACATTGTCTTACTTGCTCTCCACCCTTGCATACATGACACGCCATACATGACTTTTTTATCATTCCCTTCATTTGTATACTTTGTTATATTGGGTTCTTTTAATGTTTGTCCCATATGCGTGCCGTGTTTTCGAAAGAAAAAGAAAACTTAAAAAAATTGAAACAAAATTATAAAAAAAATTGACGACCAATAAAGAAACGAGGAAATTCAAGTTAGCATAAATATGGTTTAGAGGCTTTTTGGGTGTGACGCATATTCTCAAAAAAAAACACCCCTTTCCTTTAACTAATGATAATTGTTCTAATACGATTAAAGAATATTTTTATTTTTTTTAAATTTAAATAACTTAATTGAGCACATAATCACTTTTGGGATTGAATTGCCCGGGTCAGATCGAAGAGAGGATAAAAGAGTGCTAAAAACCTTTTTGATAGTCAAAAAGGGAAGAGGAAAGGGAAGGGAAGAGGTATAAAAGAACTCTAGATCTTATCTAGGAGAGGGTTGTGGTGGCTGTAAGGGGGAGCGAGATCAAAAGACTCCAAGAAATTGAGGTCTATGAGCCCAGATTGGAGAAAGTAGTTAGTGACAGCGTTGTAAAGAGGAGCCTTGAGACGGCGGAAAGCAGAACCAAGTCGTTGGAGGAACACATGTCGAGCAAGTTTAGTTTTTCTCTCAATGGATTCATTGAGAAGCGTAGGATCACGAGTGATGGTGGGGCTCAGAGGGTCAAAGTCGTCACGAATAGTGATTTTGTGTTTGTACAGCTGAAAACGGAGCTCAGGTTCGAAACCGGTATGGATAAGGAAGCTTACCACATTTCGATCTGAATATTGAATATCCAGAATGCGGCGTGTGTTAATGTGCAAGTCACGAAGGTTAGCACGGAGTTGATGGATGGGGAGGCGACGGTGAATGGGAACGTGGATAAACATGAAGCTGGAAGGAGCAGTAGGAGAGGAAAACTGTCGAACAATGGCAGCTAAACTGTGTTTGGGTTTGGGATTCGGAAGCTTAGATACTTTGGTTGTGGGAGGAGCAGCATCATTGCTGGGGGAGCGTGGTCGTTTGGAGGAAGGGGGAGTGGATTCAGAAGGAGGGCTGGAGTTTGCAGTTGGTGTGGGTTCAGAGGATACTTGCTTCCGCAAAGAAGCGTTTTCCTGTTGCAACTGGTGTATCTTGGCATTAGCGATTGCGAGTTCATTTTGTAATCGTTGAATTGTTTGAAGGTGAGTGGACATGATGAATTATTTCCTTAAAAGGAAAAAAATTATCAAAAGTGTTGGGGAAGCGAAAAAGAGTCTAATCTATATATAATCTATATATAATATATTGGTTTTTGACTGTAAATTTGCGAATGGCTTTTTTTATTTTGCGGACAATGATTTTTATTTAGCGGAAAATGATTTTTATTTAGCGAAAAATGATTTTTATTTAGCGGATAGTAATTTTTTATTTTGCGGATAATAAATTTCATTTTGCGGATTGGCTCAAGGGCCAGACATCTATCAAAAAACGAATATGAATGGTTTATCCAATTCACACAATCATGAACTGATACAGTTTTAGCTGATTCAATAATTCTCGTGCTTAGGTTGTCATTTGAACTCAAGCAATCTCTCCTAATAGACATTTTGTAGTGAAGTAAAGCAAAAAATGAAAAAGGCACTATCCGCAAAATGAAATTTATTATCCGCAAAATAAAAAATTACTATCCGCTAAATAAAAATCATTTTCCGCTAAATAAAAATCATTGTCCGCAAAATAAAAAAAGCCATTCGCAAATTTACAGTCAAAAACCAATACTGTAAAATGATCAAAAATTGTACATGAATTTAAACCACGACGCAAAAAAATGACTGCTTCTTTGGCAGAGAGCTAAATTTTTAACCTTTCCCTCTTTTTCTTTATTTCTATAAAACTTTTACTACTACTATGTCTGAAACTAACGAACCTCGTCACTGTAGTGGTTGTAGAGTGCATATGCCTAACCCTGATCGTTATAGAACTTGCGAGAACTGTCGTGTAATAACTTATTTTGACCGAAACATAAAAGTGTTTATCTAACTTATATATTATAGGCACGACGAGTAAATCACTATCGTACTCAAAACACAAGAACTTCGGTTGCTAGAAAACCTTTGGCTTACATATCAGAATTGAGCAGATTCACCTCGTGGTCACCAGGTCGTATGGACAAAGTATGTCAGCACTGTGGTGCACTCCATTGGACAGCAGAAAAACCAGTAAACGTTCCTGCTTCTGCTCTAAGTTGAGAGTCCTGTTGTAAGCATGGTGCCGTAAAAGTAGATGCTCTGAGAGACCCACCTCAACTTTTAAAGGATTTGTTTACTGGTAACCATGAGTTGTCTACCCATTTTTTAAAGAATATTAGACAATTCAATATGGCCTTTGCTTTTACTTCGGTTGGCTGCAATATAGTCAGTGCAACAGGTCGGTCTGGTTCTGGTCCTTCTTCATTCATGATACACGGCGAGCTATATCACTTACAAGGACCTATCAATCATATTGGCAACTCGGAGGTATCAGAAAACAGAAACGCTGTACCTTCATATGCACAACTGTATATCTACGACCCTGCTTTTGGTGTCAACAATAGAGTTGCAAACAATCCCGATCTCAATGTTAATTTAATTGAGCAGCTCACAAACATGCTTCATACTGATAATGTCAACCCTTTTGTCAACATTTATAAGCATGCACATGAGATTCTTAAAGATGAGTATGAGAGACAAGCATCAAACGAGGAGGAATCAACTCCCTTTCACATCAGACTTAGTCCTCAAATGACTATGGAGTTAGTAACAGGAAATGACAGAAGAACAGAAAATTTGCCCACCACAAGTGAAATAGCAGCTGTTATTCCAACTGAATTCGCTGGATCCAGCTTCAGAGATATTAAAATCACTTACCGCAATGGTATTGAGCATGGTAGTAATTCTTTTAAAAGAATTAATCAAACTCACGCCGCGTTCATGCCATTACATTATGTGTTGTTATTTCCACGTGGTGATTATGGATGGCATTGGGGTTTGAGACTTTCAGCTGTCAATCTTCCTAATAGTAACGTTGAGGTTGAGCGTCAGAGGAATAGGCTCCCTCAAAGAGCATATTATCGCTTTAGGCTTCATAGTAGAGCAAATGAATTTCCTACTCTTTTTTTGTCTAAGAGGTTATTTCAGCAATATGTTGTCGATGTTTGGGCTGTCTGCGATCAGAAAAAATTGGAGTGGATCAGAGATAACCAAAGTAATTTACGGGCAGATGTATACAACGGCTTAACAGATGCTTTAGCCCATGACAACAGCGATTTGAGCACAGTTGGCACCAAGTTCATCTTACCAAGTAGTTATGTAGGAGGTCCAAGATTAATGGCAAAAATTTATCAAGACTCAATGGCTATAGTGAGACATTTTGGTAAACCTACCTTCTTCATCACCTTCACGGCAAATCCAAAATGGGAAGAGATAACAAATGAGCTCATTAAAGATCCAAGCAATCAGCGGCCAATGCAAACTGCAGCAGATCGTCCCGATTTAGTTGCTCGAGTGTTCAATTTGAAGCTTCGTGAATTCTTGCATGACCTTAAGAAAAAGAAAATTTTTGGCGATTATAAAGGTCTAATCCGAACGATTGAATACCAAAAAAGAGGCTTGCCTCATTGCCATCTTTTGCTGTTTCTTGAAGGTGATGATAGCGTATTTCGTGATCCCGAGAAGATTGATGAAGTGATTTGCGCTGAGCTGCCATCCGATGATGATCCTGAGCTTCTAGACTTAGTCTCTGGACAAATGATGCATGGCCCTTGTGGAAATATCAATCCCAAATGTCCATGCATGGTTCCTGATGCATACGGTGTTTTGAAATGCTCTAAAAGCTTTCCAAAGCCTTTTCAACCCACCACTGCTGTTATGCCGGACTCATACCCCTTGTATCGTAGACGACTGGATGGAAGATCTCATCGTGTTCAAATCAAGGATAAAGAAACTAATGGAATGATGTCTGTATACTTGACCAATCAACATGTTGTACCTTACAATCCATTTCTTACCAAGAAATACAAAGCACACATAAATGTTGAATTGTGTGGTAGTATTGATGCTATCAAGTATATAAACAAATATGTTTATAAAGGCCCTGACCGTACCACAGTACATCTAAAATATGAAAATGATGAGATTGAAAGGTATCTTACAAGCAGATATATCGGACCTACTGAAGCTGTATGGCGATTATTTGAATATCCTATGCATGAAGAGGACCCCTCGGTCACTTCACTTGCTATTCATTTAGAGAATGAGCAGCCTGTGTATTTCGATCCTGAATCAAGTGCTGAAGAGATACAGCAAACTTTGGACAACACTCATTCAACTTTGATGGGATTTTTCAAATACAACTTGACACATGATGATGGACGTAATTATTTGTATCAAGAATTTCCATCTCATTACATTTGGAAAAATAAAGAAAGAACATGGCAAGCCAAAAAAAAAGGCTATGCTGTAGGCAGAATGTACTACTGTACACCCACTGCTGGCGAAAGGTTTTTCCTGCGGTTGTTGCTCACTGTCGTTCGGGGTCCTACTTCGTTTGAGAATTTAAAAACTGTCAACGGTGTAGTATATTCTACTTTTCGAGCGGCATGTCAAGCATTGCACCTGATTGAAGATGATCAAGAATGGTTTAAATGCTTTTCAGAAGCTGTTGAATTCGTTTCAGGATCAAGTTTGCGTTCCCTTTTTGTTTCTGCTTTATTGTTTCAAGAATTGAATGAACCCAAAGCCCTTTGGGATCGTTTCTGCTTGAATATCTGTGATGATTTAGATATTCGCATTGCACAATTGGGACTTCTCAACCAACTGTGTAGTGATGATACATCAAATGCCTTCCATCAAAACCTGCCTAAGCTTGATTATGGTCTATATCTACTTGAGCAAGCTCTCATAGATGCTGGTAAGACTCTGGCAGATTTTAATATGCCTGGACCACTATTTCATTGGCGATCTTTAATGGAACAGATTAGCATGATTAACAGTAATGTGATTATCCAAGCCGAAGTTGCATATGATAGAAATGTGGAGGAACAGAATTATCAACAAAAGATATCTATGATGAATATTGGTCAAAAGGATGTATTTGATGAGATAATTGACAGTATATCAAGCAATCCTAATACTGCTCACTATTTTCTTCAAGGACCTGCCGGTACTGGCAAAACTTTTGTTTACAACACCCTTTGTCATTACTTTAGACGACAAGGAAAGATTGTTGTTTGCGTTGCTTCATCTGGTATTGCTTCTCTTTTGCTTCCTGGTGGTCGTACATCACATTCTCGCTTCAAGATTCCTCTCAACATCTATCCTGATTCGGTTTGTCCAATCAAAAAAAATAGTGACCTTGCTGCCATGTTAATGCAATGTAGCTTGATAATTTGGGACGAAGTTCCTATGCAGCACAGACATTGTTTTGAGGCTGTCAATAGAACTTTGCAAGACATTTGCTCAAATTTCGGTTCGCTCTTTGGTGGTATCCCTGTTGTCTTGGGAGGCGACTTTGCCCAAATTGGACCTGTTGTCAAGAATGGTCAACGCCATCATATAGTCGAAGCTTCATTAGCAAAATCAATAGAAATTTGGCCAAATCTAAAAAAGCTCAAGCTCACAGAAAACATGCGCCTATCTGGTAGTAGCCCTATTGACCAATCATTTTCACAATGGATTGGTAGTTTATCTTATAATTCCCTTCTAAATGGAAAAATATTCTTGCCACGTTATATTGCGCAATATCACTCTCTTACCACGTTTGTCGATTCAATTTATCCAAAAGAAATTATGGAGCAAACTTTAGATCCTGAATTTTTTCAAGAAAGGACTATTATCGCACCAAAAAATGATTTAGTGGATGAGATCAACAGATATGTTTTAGACCAATTGCCTGGCAACAAAATTTCATTGTTTGCTGTTGATCGCGTTACTCAAGAAGACTCAACTGGCTCTGAGGACCGCCAAATGCCTACTGAATACCTTCAAAGCTTAAATCCTCATGGACTGCCTCCTTCTGTTTTAGAATTAAAAGTTGGAATGCCTGTCATGATATTAAGAAATATCAATGTAGAAAAAGGTTTATGCAATGGCACACGAGTAACTGTCTTGAGTATTGGCGAATTTCTTTTGAAAGTGAAACTACCAGGTGTTGATGGCCGTGTTGAAGTAATTCCACGTTTCACTCTGTCTACTCTTGAAAATGAGTATCCTTTCACTTTGACTAGAAAGCAATTTCCAGTAAGGCCCTCATTTGCAATGACTATCAACAAATCACAAGGGCAATCCCTTAAAATTGTTGGAGTTGATCTTCGCTTACCCGTTTTTACTCATGGCCAGCTATATGTCGCCTTATCAAGAGTAACATCTGTATCTGGACTTTCTATATTGCTTGATAAAAAAAAAGACGTCAATTCAACTAAGACTGAAAACATTGTTTATCCTGAAATTTTACTTCGCTAATATCACAACGATAATCCCAATCAATTTACATCTGATCACTATATATAGCTTTATTATTACTGTTAAAACACACATGTTGCCTTATAAACAATATTATTATTATTATCAATAACATTGCATTTTATTAACGCTCAATTAAATGGTGTGGGCGTGTGGGTGGTGGTGGGGGGGAGCCAGGGTCCGAGCCGTGAGGCGATGGCGGCCGTTAAGTGAGCGTAGCGAGCAGGTCGGCTAGTCTATATAATATACTATAAAATGATCAAAAATTGTACATGAATTTAAACCCCGATATGTAAAAAAAAATGGCATAGCTAAATTTCTAACCTTTCTTCCTTTTTCTTTATTTCTGTAAAACTTTTAGTAGCCGATCTACTCGCTATGCTGTTTAACGACCGTCATCGCCTCACGGATCGGATCCTGGCTTCCCCCACCACCTACCACCCACACCAGTTAATTGAGCGTTAATAAAATGCAATGTTGATAATAATAATAATAATAATAATGATAATAATAGTAATAATAATGATAATAGTAGTAATAATAATGATAATGATAATAATAATAATAATGATAATAATAATGTTGTTTATAAAGCAACATGTGTCTTAACAGTAAGAAAAAAGTTATATACAGTAGCGGACAAAATTGGTGCACACAACTTTTTTTCAGCTTTTAAATACTATTACTTGCTCATGGTAATTGCGATAGTCATGAAACTATATTAGAAGGAAGATATATTAGTTATTAATACTATTAAATAGTGCACGATGCTCAGATTGTTCAGTTTCCGAATTAAGTGTATGTCCGAACTTAGCCATGGAACGAATCACTTTACATAAAAAAGAAAGTCTCATCCAGGGATATTTTTTCTTTATGTTATATACAACTAGATTTGATGAGAAATTGTTGTTATCTTTCATAAAGTGGTGCAACACCAAGAAAGTTTTATACATGAACCAAGAACAGGAACGAAAAGTATTGAAGGATCAAAACGGTTCAAAGGTTCGATATCGAGTCTTATGGACATTAAAAAATGAATATTTGAATGGCGTTGCTTTATCAATTATGGAGCATCTGCCAAAGTACTAGGCATATATCCAGAACCTCAAGAAAAATAACTTCACAGTCATTGGATACGCCAGAAAGTTTCCAGGACAGGGACATCAGGAAGTGAGAGTGGGTTTGATTCAAAAAGTGGTCAACAAATTGTATGACACGTTGCTTGTGGATAAAGTACTTGTCACTACGTCATCGCGAGCAAATGATACTATTACATCCCGCGACACGAATGGAAAAAATGCCCAATTGACGCTTTTGAACCAAGTGCATGGAAACACTCAAGGTAATAATTGTAGAACACTTAATTCTAATCAAATCACTCACAGTATCATATAGATCTATTGGAATATATCTGCACATCAAAAGGCAACTGTCTAGTTATATAATACTATACTTAGTGCTCTCGATGATCTCAGCGAGCTAAAACTGATTGATGAAAACGGAAAACAGCAAAAGAAAAGTGGCGCTGATCGCCTGATTTTGATTAATGATTTAGCCATAATGGTCCCACAAGCAAAGCTACTCATGGATTATTGCAGGAGTACGAAAGCATATTTATCAAGCCCAACGATAAAAAGCAGCTTTTTATTCCAGTATGCCAAAGCAAGAGAAGTAAAGCGAAAAGAAGGAGAGAGAATCAGAAGACGGGAAGAAGAAGAAGAAGAATAAGCCAAGATGCTTCATAATGGAAAAATGATTGCCTACCTTGCCGCTGAAAAAGGCTCCTCCGAAATCCAAAACGATTTACAAGCCCAAATATCTCAAGAAACGGGAAGAAAAAGAGAGAAAGACAAAGAAAGAGCAGTAGAGGAAGAAGAAGAAGGCAAGAGAAGAACAAAGGCAAGAACAGTGTCACCGGCGCCAGTAGAACAAGATGATAATCGTTTAGTCTATCTCCAACTGTTGTGCGTAGTGTCATTTGTAAGTAACATTTTTCTTTTTCTCATTTAGACATTTCTTTTATAACAACAACTTCTGGTGGAACATACGAAGATCAAAGTGGCTCTGTTGATACAAGGAATAGTCCAATTCTCGCTTACATCACTAGCTTCGATGAGCTATTCCCGATTACTGAAGAAAGCCTCTTTAATCTGGCATACATATCAAGTAATTTACCAATTGCTGAAAGATTGTAGGAGCAATTTGTTAATACACCAATTCTTGTGCTACAAAATGATGGCTAATAAACATATACTATTTTTTTAGGGACATGTCTGGCATCGCTTTTGTAAACAGCATCAACGATAGTTGTTTTTTACCTGACGCATTGGATAATGATGTTACAAATATGATAAATAAGTTTACCCGCGTAAGTCACACTTTGCAACAGTAATAAATAAGTAGACTAAAAAGAGTTTGTTTACGTATATTTATAGGCTGTTGAATACCACACGAAGGATATGCTTCTTTTACCAACCAAAATTGAGCATATCAACATTGTTTCTCTGCTTAACATAAGGTAAAATATTTTCTTTGTAAAACATTTAAAACGTTGGACTATTGATTAAATGTATAATGACCCATTCTTCTTTTTTGATGATATGTAGCTTTTTTAACAACTGCAAAGAAAACGACGTTTGTCAATACAATTACCAGTACTATCAAGCACCTGAGCAATTAAAAAACATGGAGAATGACTTCAAAATCAAATATGTAGCCCCATTTGTGAATGCTGCTTTTGATGTTAATGATAAATTAGTTGTTTATTGGTAAGCTGTTGTATTACTGATAATGTTATTATTGTGTAAAACACAATTCTCATTGGTGAGTGGTGATTTTTTAAATGCAGGGATACACCTTTGAATCTTTATAGAAACTCAAACATGAAAATACAAAGAAGACAGACTACTGATGCTAAATTCGCAACAATCGATGGCATTGAAATTGGTGTTGTAGAGATCAAATCATTCAAGACTCCCTTTGAAACACTTGAAGAAGATCGTGTCCGACTTGCGGAGATCAGCAAAAAGATGCTTCATAAAAGGATTTTAACTGCAAAGAGTGAAAAAGAATTAAATACATTTGCCATTATGATTGCAGGTGAATGCTGATTTTTTTTCTAGTATATAAGTTTGCCTTATATTGACACTTCTACAAACAGGCCATGATATTAAATATTTTGTCCATGAATATAATCCTCAAAAATCAACAGTGGTAAGCAGAGATGGAATTGACAACGGAAAAAAGTATACTTTCCGACTTTTGAAAAAATCAATTCTCCCCACTTTCCCAAAAACTTTTAGCCATATGTCACTTTCGTTAGAATCTTTGGCTCATTACAAGGTAAGGAAAAAAAAAGAGAGAGAACATAGTTAAGGTGGAAATGGGTTAAATTATACTTTAATTTTATTAGAAAATGATGGCCAAAAGTATTGCTTCAGCTTCTGATGTTGAAAAGCCGTATCTTTACAGCGATGACTACAAAAGATTTGAACCAACTGTAACCCTGCTGAAGCTTAATGATGAATAGGTTAATTTCGTCATTCAGCTATAAGCACTTTAAACTTTGTAAGTTCTGTGCCGTAAATAAATTAGCAAATTTATATATTGTTTATTTTTCTTATTTGTTTTATTTCCACAGCAGCTGCACTTCTTGTCTGAGCAGTTGTAGTCCTTGTAAAAAAAAAAAAAAAAAGTATTTGCCATAGTTTCAAAATAAAAATATAAAAGAAGCTGTTTAGAACTCAAAATGAAGAAAGAACTATTATTTAGGTCAATTCGATTTAACTTGTGACATTTCTCTTGCTTCAAAAGGACAAAAATTCTAGACACAAAGGGACAATCATTTTTGTTTAAACGTTATATTTTATTAAAGGTCCAATTGAGCGCTAAAAAATAAAATAAATAAGTGTCCTCCCGAACCAGATCAATCCGTTTGGAGGTTTGATGTTTAGAAAAAAAAAACACCCTTCAGGTTCAAGGGTAAAAAATGAGAAAGGAAAGTAGGATGCACAGAGAAGCATACGAAGTTGGTTGAATTGTCTCAGCCATTCGATTGGTTTTTGGCTATGAGGTGTCTTGCACGGGATGGTTGTATAGTGTTGTAGTTGATCTAATTCATGGAGGATATAACATATAACGGGCCATCGACAGGTCCAGGACAGAGCAATACTAGAGGGAACAAATGTGCGCGTCGGCAGCATATTCAAAAGGAAAGATATAGGGTCAGCTATTGTTTCAGGCATACAGAGACGGCGATGCATATTTAGGCAGTTGATAGAGTGACGCCTTGACAGGTTGTTGTTGGGATGGTAAGGGCAGGGTTTGGGAGACATTCAATTTTCTCAAAGTGACAAAATTTACCGTTCTCACTGTATCAGAGCCTATTTAGTGAACAGATCCTTTAAAATCATCGCCTGTATACTGTCCATGCGAAAACATGTTTATTAAGCCAAGGTTTATAATAAGAATCTGTCCATTCTGAAAGATAATTCAGTTGAGTCAAGAACCTTAAAATCAGTTTAAAATTAAAAAAAAAAGGTTACATAAAACTAAATACAGGATTTTATTTATTTTACATGAGAGAGAGGAATAAATTTTACACGCAAATTTCTTAAAGAGAACGACCATGGGCCAAGTTATCACCTTCGGTCACCTTTTGTTGATTGCCAGTCAATTTACCAGTTAGCTTTTCAAGATTACCTTTGATCTTCTCACCAGAAGAGGGCTTATGTTGAGCAGCGCCACTTGACATAGTTTGATCTTGCTGTTCAGTATCTCCAGACATATCATTTACACCACGATCATTTTTTACAACAGATTCAACAGCCCCTGTGCCCAAGGCACCAGCACCCAAACCAGGTGCAACGTTGCCTGTTCCACCTGTAGAATTCATACCACCAGTAGTGCCTGCAGCCGTAGTAGAGCCTAAACCGGCGCCCGCAGCACCTGTACCAGAGCCAATGGTAGCACTTTGCGTGTTATCACCGGTCGCTGTGTTAAATCCTGTACCAGAACCAAGTGCAGCATTTTCTTGCATACCGCTATCACCGGCTGTGTCAAAGCCAGATGAAAGACCATGACCACTGCGAGAGGTAGGCAAATCTTGTATATCGGATCTTTGTTCACCAGTAGAGCCATATCGTGAAGAGCTGTAGGTTGATCCAGGAACATTACCACCTGTTGCACCATATGGAGCATTCATATCATAGGAGGATTGGCCCATAGCTCTGTCATCACTTTGATCAACTCGGCTTACATCAGAAATTTGAGGGCCAGAAAAAGTGGTTCCATAATCAGAGGAACGGAATGTGGGGTTGCCGCCGCCAATGCCGGTATGCTGACCCTGGGTTTGAAGTGTACTGTCGTTGGTATCGATATCAGCGGTGTTCATGCCAGATGAATTGTTTGTATCATCAAGGCCAGTAGTTGAAATACCTTGGTTTCGATTTAAACGGGTCTTTCCATAATCGCTACCTCTCTTTGATGAAAGGTTGTTATCAAAAGGAGGTTCGTTACTATAGGAATTGGGATCTTGGTTGTTATAAGAAGTATTGTTGTACATTTTTTTAAATTGTGATAAAAAAACAAAAACAAAAAAAAAATAAATGAGTTGCATTTATAGGATTCTTAATTTTAATGATTCAGAATATACGTCAATGAGAAATTTAATGCAAAAAAGAAAGCAAAAAAATAGCATATGTATGAAGGTCACTATGACGTTATACGAAAGTTAGGTAGATCAAATTTTATAAGTTTAAAATTTATGCTCATTTTAAATCGAGTTAGAATGTAATGAGTATTAATATATACTTGAGCATATAAAGACATTTATTATGGAAAAAGAAGTGTAAAGAAAGATTTGGCTTTTACTTTTATGTCGTTTCTTCATTTATTTATGTATAGATTTTTTACTTGCACAAAAAAAAGAGCATAAAATATTCCCATTAAAATTCAATCCTTTTTTTTTTTTTTTTTTTTTTGAAAGCATGACTTTACTGGAAACTTTAAATAAAAGAAAATTTACAAATTATTATCATTTCTAAATGTTATGATATAGCTAACAATTGATGATTTATGAAGGGTATATTATTTTGAAAAACAATCTGCATGATCCCAGGGCTAGAAGTTTTTTAGAGGCATTTATTATAAAGGTGTTCCTTTATAGCATGGGTATAGGAAATAATAAATCAATAAAAAATCTCAAAGGGTGAGTATCGAAATCCCATTAAAAAAGGAAGAGATTATGTCAAAAGATCTTGCGATATGTGATCAAATTAGCACACAAATATTTATGGTGTCTTGGTTTTAAGTCAAAACACTATATTATTCACCATACAAATCTTAAGAATATAAAAACAATTATTGGTAACAATAATAGCTACATAAGGTACTAAGGCCCCTAGTTAAATCAAAAAGACGCGTTAATGCGCTTGGTAGTAAACAACAAGAGGATAAAAGCAAAATATAGTACATATAAGCATATTTCCTTTATTGTTAATTTCTTTATAAAAACTCTTCTTCATTTATTAAAGACGGGAAAGATACAAAAGAATAAAGAATTAAAGAGTTGAAACTCGTCAGAATATTAAGCAAATAACATCAATTAATATAGAGAAATTTGGAGTTTAAATTAAACTAATTTGTTGGTAAAACTTCAGTATGAATAGTATAATAAAAAAACAAATGCTTGAAACAATATACTTGATGAAACTCAAAGGTAAAGAAATACATACAATATTCATATTTTTTTCCATCTAAATCATCATTATAATACATCTACAGCACTAGGTAAGAATAAAAAATTGACAGAAACGGTGCAAACTCTAATGCATTTTAAAATAAGTTATAAAAGTTGCGAAAAAAGGAAAAGAGTCTATATTCCTTCTAAAGAGCTTCCGGGTATTAAGTTAGTAAAAATAAATAAATAAATAAAAGTTTAACAGGCTTTCAGCGCGAATTTGCAAGTCTTATGATACGTCAGTAAGAGCAATATGTAGATCCAAAGATCATATAAGAAATTACTTTAGTTGACGATGTAATGGCTACTGCTGGCATACCTCAAGCTGAACGAGAAGTTGAAGGCTACATATTGATGTCAAACCCAGCCTCATAAACAAAGACATAATTATACATGAAGTCCATGTCGGTCTTATCCTACTTCTTCGTTCATTTCAAGCGCTTGATGAGATTTTTCTCAGCGTTTCTCGCAGCTGAATGACGGGTTATTCTCTTTACTGGCAGGTTACATTCATTCAAAATAAAATTGCCAACAGAAGTCTCTTTCAAGCTAAACCCCTCAAATGCTTTAGTTAAGCTTTCCAATGAATTATTTCTAGTTGCTTGGGAATTTCATCAAAAAACTCTAAGATGCTGCTTGTGTTCATCTTACAGCTGTGATTTTGGTCGGTTGACTTTGTTGTTTTCATTTTCAAAAAGTCGACTTGTCCAGGGTTGAAAATTACGCTCATTTACACCAGCGCGCCTACCGGCTACTGTTGCTTCCATAAATCCATTTTTAGGAAATACATAAAAAGCGACTTTTGATCATCTGCATAAACATTATTTTTTTTTGGGGTGATCTTTCTGAACCTTTTCTTTCAAATCATTCACAACCACATCAATTTGCTTATTGCCTGGGTCTAAGGTACACACCAACTGCGCTGTACGGTATCAACTGGGAGCAACAAGATTTTGTAAATTAAATGGATCAGCCTCCTCTTCCCAATCCATCGCTCCATTCCCATCCTAATTCATGTCTCCTTGGACATTTTCATAGAAAAAAGTTCTGTTCGTTTTATTTTTTTGAGGGCAACTTATATAATGAAGAAAAGCAAGGCTACTTGAACAAAAAGCGCAAATCAAGGAATACTGAAGTGTTTTTAAGTATTTAAAATATGAAAAAGAAGAATTAACGAGACCGAACAATAGTTCTAAAGTCGAATACTTTTATTAAAGAAAGATTCCAAGGCTATTTATATTAGTTTGAGCAAGACCTGAGATTAAATGACAAGAGATAGTTACGACCGATATGATTTGACATGTATAAGAAAAATTTTATAAACTGATGTTCATAATCAACTGTTGAGATGAAAGTGAAGCTTGGCTGTTCAGGGCAGTGATAATGATCAGGATCTATTCTTATTCAATCTCATTTGTAAAGATTTAGCTTAGATTGATAAGACTGTTATCTTATTGACATGTCAAAACATGACACGCGGTGTTTGGATTTTTAAATTTTAACTTTTTTTTTCTTTTTTGCCTTCACTTCATTCTAGATTTGGTTACAGATAAAATCAATTTGCCGTTTATATTGTGGGCTTTGAATCTTTTTTTTAAATTCCTGTTTGATGCTTTTCACCTTCGCCATATTTGGTCCACTTTTGTTTTTTAATGAAAAAAAATTTCAAAGTACTTTTTTATTAAAACCCAAATTTAAATCGCTGCGTTTTTTATTCAAGTGAAAACAGTACATTGAATGGAGATTCCTTTTGTAATGTTAATGCTGGGAATGTAATTTTTTTTTTATAATTTCAACATCTCAACATTACAACTTTTTTTTTTCTTTTTTTAAAGTACTCAGTAACAGTATCATGACCTCAGGTCTCTCAGATCCCCAGTCGGGTCTCCGAAACTTACATATCGGAAATTGAAATGTTTAGGTATAGTGCTCTAACCTATGAAATACTTCACTTTTACAAAAAGTAAAGTGCGATCGGGTCTCTGATATCCAATGTATCCTTTGTATACTTTGATAACCAATAAAGTGCTTGAAAAGCTTTTTTATGCAACTCAGCTTTGCTGTAATAGAAAAAAAAGGGGAGTGACAGGGCAAGTACAAGAAGTCCTTTGACGTTTCATATAAAAGCCAAATTTCTAATATTGATTGGTGCATACGGTAAGCTACATTATTGTGACAAATATCGGTTGTTAGGGATTGGATCCTCATATCAACAATTGAAAAATATACACTTTCTTTTTTGGCAACTAATTGCCAATTTTGCAAACATATCTCTTCTACTATTTGTTAAGCATTTCAATTGAACAATGCGTTGAAGAAAAATAGCCGATTATAGTTGACATTGATAAATACATGTCTTAATACAAGATCATAAGTAAAATACGAGTTTATTTAAATAAGATTATACAATTGTTTCCAAGTAAGCATACTCTATTAGAATATGTATTGTATTAATGATAGTTCTTTGATAAGAAGTACCAATCAAGATAACAAGATATTTTCTGTTGTCAGTAACCCAATCTAATGTCAGGAATATTGCTAATCTTTCATATAATTGAAATAACACCTAAAATAACGTTATTCAAATCAGTGAGTAATTCCCAGAATAAAAGGTAATCTATGACAGACATACAAAAGAACAAATGAAAAGTTTTCATAATCATAATTAGAGATAACACTTGCTAAAGTACCTGAAGATTAGAAGAACGCTTACAATAGAAGATATCAAGCCACTCATTCAATAAGATATAAATACTTGCCTTCAATTAGAGTAATTTTTACTTTAACTTAAACTGAAATAAAGATCAGTCTCAAAAAGTACCTACATTGCTCTTTGTTTTTGCTTTTATCTCTTACTTGGTTATTATTACTACTATACGACACAATGAGTCACGATTCAAACGCTGGTCCTTCTACTAGAGATAATGATATCGCTCTTCCAGATGCTGAACATTATGAAGACATGATTCGAGCCAGGCTAGCAATGGATAAAAATACGCAAATGGTCATTGCTGAAAATCAAACATATCGTCCCAAGAACACGACTGCTGCTTATAAATCTAAGCAAAGAGAATGGTTTGTAAGTTAAAAGCTATATGTTATAAAGATTGTTTGGGTGATGATTTCTAAATTGTTTGAAATTGAAAATAGGAATGGTGCGCCAATAAAGAAAAAGTTGCGGATGGTACTATTGTTTATGACGCAAAGCTAGCTTTCTTTCTCAAAGACTATGTTTTGACCCGTGGAAACAAATTCAAGAAAAATGCAGATGGATCACCCGCACCATTGGGTAGGGAATCAGTCCTTGCTTATGTAAAAGCTGTGGTTGATTTATACCATCAACAGGTAGAAGCAGGATTCAATAAGCATACAATGGCAAGAGGACCTATCGTGAAGCGCTTTCTTGACACTCATACCAAAAAGGAAGCAAGACGCAAAAGAACCGAATATGAGGATCGTGGGAAAAATACTTTGAATGATGGCTATACAGATCAAGAATTGCTTCGAATCAATCAGTATTTTTTGATTCAAAACAACATCTTTTCTTTGAGAAACAAAGTCTGCTTTTCTATGAGCCATGCCATGCTTATGCGTAGTGAGACTGCTCTTGGAACACAGCTGCCAGATTTATTCATCATGGAACTCAAAAATCAAGGCCCCTCTACTTGCTTTGCTATAGTAGCCACTATAACATTTGGTAAGACTAATAAGGATGGCAAGATTCAATATGGTTCTGCTCTTCGCCATAGGGATGTTGAAGTTTGTCCACATGGCGCTTTTGCTCAATATTTTTTTTCCTTGTTCCATCATCAAAACCTACCATTTCCAAACTTCTCGACTCGCCGTGATTGGTATGATACTTATTTGTTTCCAAACACTACAGGGGATGGGTCAATTACCTATAGTGAACAAGCCAAGATTTATAAACAAGTGCTTAGGTATTGCGGTGTTCATTCAAGCAAGCTCACTCACATCAACAGAAAGAGTGCCATTAATATGGTTGCAAATGAAGGTGTCTCTGGAGACCAACAGAGACAAGTTGGACGTTGGGGTAGCGATAGAATGGTTGGTTGCTATTTAAGTGGCCTTCCTGTTGATGCCATTAAAGTGCTGGCCGGGTTCACTACTCGTAAGGGTGATTACTTCATCAATCGTGGTTCAATTGAGCCATCAGAAGAATTGCGCAAAATGGTGTTTCCTTGGATTGAATATTGGAGAGAGAAGTTTTACAGGAAGGAAGTTGAAGACGATATTGCTGGGCCAAACTTTTTAGATTTAATGGATTATTTAAGAACAGTTTTTTTGCAGGTAAGGATTATTTTTTTTACAAATCAAGTCATAATGCTTACGATATCTAATTATTTTTATCTTAGGACTCAGTGGTGTTGAAGGGAAAATACCCCGGAAGCTTTATTTGGTCCCACAGCATCTTTGATACTGATATTTACAAAGACTATGAAGAGCGTCTTTCATCTGCAATCGCTGCCAACGATGAGAAGTTCAAAATGAGCCAACATCTGGAAGTTTTGTTACCTGAAGTCGCAGCAGCTATGAAGACAGGGTTTGACTCAATGAATGCTATGCTGAACATAGTCCAATCTCAGAATCAACTTACTTTGAATGCAGTCAAGCAATTGGAAGCAGAAAACCGAACCATGCTCGCTGATTCTTTTTTGCAAATCTCAAACATGCTAAGACAAGGTGATGAGAATACACAAATTCAACAAACATCAACCATCCTTCCTTCCTCTTCTGTTCCGCTGTCATCTATTCCTTCCCCAAGTGCTGCTAACTCAAGAGGTCTACCATCATTCAAAATGAGTAGAAGTTTGATAAGCGTGACAGATGTATGGCGAGAATACTCTGTTGGTCTTGCTGGAAAGCCATCTATCAAGTCTATGGAAGAGCAGTACGGTGCAGATTGGCGCAAAGTAGACAACAGAACCGAGTCTAGGTTCTTTACTAGACGTCTTCCACTGTACAAGAAAATAGAGTCGCTGTCAAATGAAAGAGGTATAAGCTGTGAAGAAGCTGCACAATTTCTTGAATTCAGAAGAGTTTCTGACAAGCTTTCTATCAACCAAATGTGCAAGTTAGTCGCAGATAATCAGATTTAATTATTGAAATGTTTTTTGTTTACTATTGAATTAATAATAAAGTAATTTATTACAAATATATCATTCAAATGAAAGCGTTAAAGTATCAGCAGGAAAGCGGGATTTAAAATTTTCCAGAAACAAAGTATTTCACCATCCGTCCCTTCCCCCCAAAAAAATGAGGGGACCGCGTCGGAGACACTGCTATTCTTGAAAAAATACCCTCACAGTATACTTTTTCTTCTGTTTTTAAACCTTTTCTATATAAATTTCAAGACATGTAGCATAATAGACATTCATTCCATTACCACTTTTTTCTTTATTCTCAAAAAATAAAAATGATTATCAAAAATACTTTGTCTTTTTTATTTCATAACCTTATTATTTAAAACATATCTTTTCCAGCTTTAAAACAAATTTAACTTCTTTAGAACCAAAAGAGCCCTTTTTCTTTATTTATTTTATTCAATCATTTAAATTTTCTACTTTGTTCATTTTCACTTTTATTTTAACTTGTAAACAAATGCTTTCATACTTATTATTATAGCAATATTGTACACTTGTATAAGAGTTTCATCTCTCTTCTTCACATGTGCCCCTTTACTCTTTTTTTTTTTTTTGCTCACTTGTAACTAAAATTAATCGCCTTTTTTATTTAATAAAGTCTTTTTTTTTTGTAAAATACGACATGAGAGCTGAAGAATGCTTGAAAAGAGAACGCCACGACTCAATCACTTGGATTTCCGAGCTTATACGCCAATAGAAATGCTTTTTGGATCTTTGTTGAATTTAAAAAATCTTGCACTGAAGTTGAAAAAGAATGGTCTTCCCAATTTGTAATCTTGTATGGCATCATGTAGCACAGCAAAAAAATATTTATTTTTTTAAAAAATACAATGTTTTTTTATACAACAAACATATTATATACTTTTGATTATTTTTATAGATTTAAAATCTATTTTTCTCGAGCTTTCTATTGATATAAAAATCAGGCTTCTAATATTGATATCTGCGTTCTCATTCCTTTAATAGAATTACCACTATTAAAAAAGATCACCTTTATCAATTTGGATAACGAGGTTTGGGTGCAGTGTTAATTAACACTGCAAATGACTGGAGAAAGTAAGCGTTCAGTTTTAGAATAATTGAAGACAAACACGCCAAAGATCATGCAAACACACGATATTTTATGGATGTTTTAAACGTTTTTCGCGGCAGTGCAGTTAACGTTTAGTATTCATTAAGAGAGCAAGTGGAAGTCATTTAGCATTCTTTTACCAGAGCAGTCGACACGTTTTACTCAATACTTGCCAACGTTTGGGCAACGAATCATAATTTTTAAAGCATTTCTTTATTTGTCCTTTTGTTCTTTTATCGACCGCTCATATTGCCTTATATACTTCTTTAACAACCACTCATATTGCTTATATACTTCTTTATTAACCATTCACATTGCAATAAATATTGCTTCATATATACAAAAAAAACTGGGATTTGGCTTATAAAAATAGCTTTTTTTTTTTATTTAAATAAAATAATAATAACAATATACAGTATTTCTTTGCTTGTAGTGTTTTAAAAGCTTACTTGACTTACCTAATGTCATCACGATAGCATCATCTAATCTAAAAATACATCGATTAATTTCGTGGGACTCAAAAAGTTCTCATAAGAAAAAGAAAAAAAAAAAAAAAAAAAGCCGAGCACAAGAATGCAAAGACACAAAGGTTCAAGGACTTGAGCAATCAAAGCAAAAGAAAAGATATCAGTACTTAAGAACCAAAGCAAAACCAGAAAAAAGATAGAAAGAGGCCAAAGCAAAGCAGCATTCATCTATAATTATTGGCTATCGTGTATACATAGTAAAAGTAATAGTACCTTTTTTAGATAGACCATGGGAAAAAAACTAGTTAAGCATTATCAACAAGTAAAAAAGAAGCAGCATGTATCTATAATAACTATTAGCTATGAAGGATATGTAGTAAAAATAATATCACCTTATTTTAGATGAACCAGGAAAAAAAGAAAAAAGAAAAAAAAACACGCCATCCATGCTTGTACCAACAAGTAAAAGAAGAAACAACTGTAGTCTTGAGAAAGAGACTTTATAAAGACCATTTAAACCATAAAGAAAGCAGGCAATACGATTTTACTAAAGTAAAAGTACTATTAGAGCAGGAATAGAATATATATAATATTAAGAACTTACCTTTTATAAAAAAGAGAAGAAGAAAAAAAAAAAAGAGAGAAGTGCTTTTTTTGTAGCCTTATTTTTACCAATGTTACACTTATTCACTGTCTATCCATGTTAGAAATCAAAAACAGTTACTTTTCATGTAGTTTATATTTAATTATGTCTCAAAAGATAACTTATACATTGTTTGAGCAAGTTTTATTACTTGAGTGCAATATCTTTAACATGGAGAGTATTCTTTTTTTCTTTTTTTTTTTATTTTAGGTTAAAAAAAATTCGGTCTTAACGGACTACAGCAGTAAAGCAGCTTTTTTTTTCTCCCTGGTTTTGTTTTATGGAATACACTAGATACCAAAAGTACAAAAGATAAAAAAGAAAGCTCAAGCACTGGTCAAATGTAAGTTCATAAAAAAAAAATAACAACCAAGTCTAATGTCGGTTTCTTTTTTTTTTTTTTTTTTTTTTTTTTTTTACATTAGGAATTCCTAATGGGACACATTCGGATGACGAACATGAATCTCATGAGCAAAGTTGTTCTTTCCAACATGATGAAGCAATAAGAATAACAGACTTTATTGTTGCTTGTTACTGAAAAGATATTTTTGGTAAAGAAAGTTGCCATTGCTCACATCTCTAATGGCTAATGGCTAATGGCAAATTATGTCGTATTTTCCTTATTAAATACTCAAATGTCGTGTGAGATTACTCAAGATCTCCATGTCATATAATTTAAAACTACCTCTATATAACACGTAGTGTTATATAGCCATCAGTACTCATAAACAACTTTAGTAATTTACATTGCGCAACTTCGGTTCTTCAATTATTAATTTTATAAAATCAGACGTAGTTTGTATTTAATGAGTTCTCTCTCCTGTCTTCACTCAATAAAGAGGTTCAAGAGTCTCATCGATTATCAGTTTCCTGTTTACACTTTATTTTTACTTTTAATCGACTACAAACTACTCACCAATATCACAAATTACACCCATGTGCAAACATAAAGTAAGTAATGAACTAGTATAAGCTTAAAAACATATATTCTTTTACAATATTTGTCATAAAAAATAATAAAACAATCTATTTATTTGATAAGCAAAAAAGTTTTGTATGTATTTGTTAATTATAACTGCCTTGTAACAAAATGTTAGCAGAGCTTCTTTATTTTTTATTCTTTTAGAATATACACGTATTCTTTTTTTATAATGTAATAGCATTTGCATTTCTATAAAGTATATTTGTTGTTAGAGTACTGTTTTCATTTGAACAATGAACTTTTTATAGCTATACTCTTTTCTTTTCTTTTTTTTTAACTTCGTCTTTTTTTTTTAACTTCGTCTTTTTTTTTTTAACTTCGTCTTTTTTTTTTAACTTAGTCTTTTTTTTTTAACTTAGTCTTTTTTTTTTACCAGGCCATTTTTTTTTCCCAAACACAACTATTTTGTTACGTTCTGTAACACGTTTGTAATGATCTAAGCTAAAAATCACAAACCACCTTCCTAATATGTATTCTTCTGAACAAAATAATCGCAAAATGCTTTTGATTTCCGCATTTTGCCCTCAAAAATAAAAAAAAGAAGATATCGGTCTTTCAACGATAGAGAGGAACAGGATTTCCAAAAAAAGATCATTTGAAAAAAAAAGACACTTTTTTAAAACATGAATAACTTTATAAATACTTACGCTACAAAAAAAACAAAAATATTGTTCAATTTCTTTATTTTTTTCGCACCTGAATCTTTTTTCAAAATTCGAAAATGACCAATACAGCGAGCGTTAACTTTTTTCATTTAATCAAAGACGTCAAAAACGTTGATTTTTAGATGCAACAACTGACTGTAGATGTTGACAATCACCAATTATTTCCAGTGTTTCATTTGGGAAAAAGAGGCGGTCCTGACCAACATAGCACATATCAAAATTGATATATGCTTTTCCCCTGATTATGCTTTACCTTGAATAGCTTGAAATTTAAAACAGTAACCAGGAAAAGAGAACTAGTATTGACTTTAAAGGCGTAAAGTAAGTGTAAAAAGAAATATAATAAAAAGAAAAGAGAAGACTGTATCTCGTTTATTCAATAAAAAATCAAACATCCTTTTATACAGTGACTCCCAAAACTGTCCCAATGTTTTGTAATTTTGTCTTTTACCGTCAATTGTGCGATTACTGATTGCGTAAAGTATGCCTTGTTGTACCTCATTTGAAAGCTGTGGCGGTGTAGATGTACGTGGTACAGACTGCTTCTCAAGTTATGTAACACAGACGGAGATAATGAATGTAAAAAATGACCGGTGCATTGGGACAGTTTTGGGAGCATATTGAAAAAATCAGAATATCTACAAAATATCCATCAACAACTTGCATACAATCACCAAACTGAATGTATTAGCGCCGCAAACGTATCCGATGTCCTAATTAACATCTGCGGAAGTTTTAAACTCCTACTCGGCTATAACTCGCTCATTAAACCTCAACGTGAAACAAGTCCCAGGAGATATGGTATTTCAAGCTATTACTTTCCTTAAACAAGGTAAGTCGGTTCGGGAGATGGAAGAATTGACGGGTTTAGGTAAGAGTACGATTAGAAGGCTCCGAAAAACCCATTGCTCTAGTGTTATGAGGCCGAACGGGGGTCGATCTAAGGTATTGTCTGCAGCTGATGAACATTACTATGTACGCCAGCTCACCAAAAATTGTGTTCCGAGTGCTGTGAAGGTTACCAAATGTCTTGAAAACCATATTGGAAAGAACGTAGGTGTTGAAAGAGTTCATAAAGTCCTTCGAAAGACAGTCTTGGGCGCGATTGAGAAGCCAAAGAAGCCATTACTCAGTGCAAAGAATATCCGCAACAAACTTTCTTGGTGTATTGCTCAGAGTAACTCGACAGTAGATGACTAGGAACGCGTTATTTGACCAGACGAGACAAAAATAAATAGATTTAATTTGGATGGACACACCTAGGCTTGGATTCGATCAGAGGAAAGCCTCAAACGCCATCACGTGAAGATTGCTGTTAAACACGATGGATGCAATATCATGCTGTGGAATGCCATTACCTATGCTGGAGCCGGTTGGATGTGCAAAACCAATGGTAATATGGACAAAGCAATGTACAAAGAGACCTTGGAAGGTAAATTGGAGTGTACGATAGAATATGGTGTCGATAAAGTAGGCTTCCAACGTCATCAGGTGATTTGCCAGCATGACAACGACCCTAAGCATACTCCGAAAGTAGTAAAGTAGTACCTTCAAAAACGATTTTATAATGTTTTACAATGGCCTGAACAATCTTCTGGCTTAAAGACTACGGAAAACATGTCATCATTGGTGAAAAGGAGGCTTAATGACTATGAAACTGTACTAAAATGCATGAATGAGCTTTATGAACGTATAATCAAGTTTTATAGGAGCTTATAATGCCGGAAGAGTGATAAAAAGTTACAGGAAGTATGCCACAACATATACGTAAGTATATTTAGAACAAAGGACGTTGGTCAAACTATTAATAATTGTTAAGGATACATAAGATTATAGTCACTTTATTTTAGTAAAAGGAATCTCATATGATCCTAAATAATATGTTGACATAACTTTGGAATCATTTATAACATTATTCCCAGCACAGATCAATAAAAGACCTTGATTAGATTTTTATATTAAGCTTTATTCATATTAACTTCACACAGTCAAATGTATGGCGTGGTTGTAATATAGTTTATTGATGATATGAGCATGTTGAATAAGGAATGACAATTACTTACCGGATCATCATTAAGTCACGCAAACATTTATCCTAACTGAGATATTATTATTAGCCGTAATATCCAATCACGGAACTAGAGGATTTTATATTCATCCGTACCATCTCCTAAATAGTCCTACATCCAGAGTTATCTGAAACCATCCTGTTTTGCCAAATATGAAATAGAAGACAAAAACTACAAAAAGACGATAGTTGTGAAACTAAAGATTATATATGACTTTATTAATAGAAAATATTGAGAGTATTTATACTTTTTGAATGTCTGGGTCTTTACCGCTATTTCAATTGATCGGTTAAAAGAATGATATGGAATATAAGGAAGGATAGTGGATAATCAATAGCCGCTGTCTACTTGACGAATCAAGGGACAATGAAGTAATTAAACTATTGATCTAACGATAATTATAGAATAGGATTGAACTGCCGTTGTTGTAATCAGGTTCCGATATAGTCTTTTAGAACGCTGGTAGGACAACAGGGCAAGATTGGCTATTGCAGAATTCTCACGTTTATTAATAGAGATCTGGTTAGACTATAATTCTGTAGTATCCAAGTTTATCCATGAATGTTCACTTTATTAGTTGTGTGGATACAACACATCCCAATAGCATAATTGACAATACAAGCTAGGAACAGGCTAAACTAATAATTAGAAATAGTAATCATCTATTCTGTCGAATTGATCATTGTCATGTTTTGACATGTCAATAAGATAACAGTCTTATCATTCTAAGCTAAATCTTTACAAATGAGTTTGAATAAGAATAGATCCTGATAATTACCAACTGCCCTGAACAGCCAAGTTTCACTTTCATCTCAACAGTTGATTATTTACATCAGTTTATAAAATTTTTCTTATACATGTCAAATCATATCGGTCGTAACTATCTCTTGTCATTTAATCTCAGGTCTTGCTCAACTAATATAAATAGCCTTGGAATCTTTCTTTAATAAAAGTATTCGACTTTAGAACTATTGTTCGGTCTCGTTAATTCTTCTTTTTCATATTTTAAATACTTAAAAACACTTCAATCATAAATCTGTCCTAATTCTTTATCCGTATCATGTCTATAAATGTTGTAGAACAGTAACTGATTGTAGTTGACATTAATAAATATAAGTCTTAATACAAGATCATAATTAAAATAAAATAAAATATAAGTTTATTTAAATAAGATCATACAATCAATTCCAATTAAACATGTTCTTTTAGAATATGTATTGTATTCATGAGAGTTCTTTGATAAGAAGAAGTATCAACTAAAATAACCAAATCCAATCCAATGTCAGGAATATTGCTAATCTTTCACATAATTGAAATAACGCGTAAAATAACGTTATTCAATTCAGTGAGGAATTCCCAGAATAAAAGATAATCTATGACAGACATACAAAAGAACAAATGAAAAGTTTTCATAATCATAATTATAGATAACACTTGCTAAAGTACCTGAATATTAGAAGAACGATAACAATAGAAGATATCAAGCCACTCACTCAATAAGATATAAATACCTACCTTCAATTAGAATAATTTTTACTTTAACTTAAACTGAAATAAAGATCAGTCTCGAAAAGTACCCAAACTGTTTCTTGATCTTTGTTTTTACCTTTTCCTTTATTATTTAAACCATTATACAACATTTTACTTTTTGAATTTTGCTCTTTATTTGAAATTTAAAATACGTATGTCTGAAAACACTCTCGGTGAAATTGCTGATGGTACTAGCAATCCTACTGATTCTCCATCTACTGTGAATCCTTCTGTCCAACTGGGTACTATGGCCAGTAAATATGCTCACTCTGATATTACTCCTATGGAAGAAGACACTCCTACTCCTGTAACGCCTAAACCTGAAGATGTAGCTCTTAAAAGCATTGGTATGATCAAGGATATGAAAAAACAAGCTTTGGTTCTGTTTGCTGCGTACATGAATTCAAACCAATCTAGTCCTGATAGTCCAGAAACATTGCAAGCTTTGTCGTTGTATAGAGAATTTGAACAGAAGATAGTGGCTGCACAAGAAGCCCATAAATCAATGATCTCTCTTTTTGATGATAAGCAAGACTCAAATGGCTCTGAAATTCTTGGTTCGGTGCGTTTAGTAGTCCCAAATGATTTACCTGTGTTACAATTACGTGGTGAGGCACTGTGGAAGAAAAAGTCAGACCCCTTTGATTCTGCTTATGACTTCTGCAATACGTTTGAAACGGTACTACATGCTCATGGTTTGTCACTTAATTCAAATTGGGAACGGGCTGAAGGAAAAGATACGATGCAAGGAGATTCCGGGCCGGGTATTTGTCCTACCTAGATGCCAAATATAGCAATCGATGCAAATAATTTTTCCGCATCGAATGGTGTTACTTTCGAGGCAGTCACGTTTAAACTCAGAGAGATATGGCGCTTGCAACACGAAAAAACCTCTTTTGAGCTGACCCCACAAAAACGATGCGGAGGGATTACTCTACCAATATTTGTACAACATCAGCAAGCAGTACCGCAATCGATGCAAATAATTTTTTCCAATCCAATGGCGGTACTCATAGATCTCTCACTGTAACACACAAGGAGGTACAGGCTTTTAAAGACGAAAAAACCCCCTGGTCGGACGGACATTATGCTACCAGAAAGGATTACAAGCCGAATTCTTGTCCTACCAATATGACAAGCTTATCCATAGGTAGAAACAGTGTTTCCGCATTTAATGATGGTATTTACAAGGTGATCACATCGAAACTCAGCTTGGTATCCGTCTTAAAGCGTGAAAAAAGTGCTTTTGCTGATGGACAAGAAATTGTACAAGTAGACTGCAATCTGAATATTGTTTCTAGTTACACTTAAGGTATTCTGAGAATCTCAGATGATATTTCTACATTGATTGCTGATAAACTTTAAGCACTAAATTCCTTTTACAAAAGATAATTACGAAGCAAGCAAAAAGGAGCATGAATAAATCTTTGGGGCAATTGTACAAAGCCTCTCTTTTTGGCCTGAGCACTATCACTCCTTTCTGTGTGTTTTACAACAATATCAGCCATACCGCCTTTTCTAAAGCGAGGTTCATAATAGGTATACAATGAAAAACTGCTGTTGGTTGCTAGTAAAAAGCTTATTATACTGTAATGTTTAAGAATTCACCGAACTATTGGTTCTATAATGCGAAAATGGACAAGAACTCTTTTTGGGTAAATAAGATTACGACAGTGACAAATTAAGCTAACAAACTTCATTTGCACAGTTTTAAATATGAGACGGGTGAAATATCAAAACTGGTACTATGTGCTATAATCTGCAAATAGAAGAACATAGGGTGGATTAGAATAGTGAAACCATCCATAATAGCATGCATATGTAACCACAAGGCGCAGGTATATAATGAATCGTAACTTCGAGTACCAATTTCCGAGTTGTAACCACGAGTGTTAATTTCCGAGTTGTAACCACGAGTGCTAATTTCCGAGTTGTAACCATGTGCATATTTGAGTATGTGATATGTGAAACAACGTGTTTAATTGCATTTCAAATATCTATATAAAGAGACATGCCTTTTTTCTTTTTTTCTTCTTTATTTTATCTACTTAACATGCTTCGTCTCAACTCATCTGCTTCTGTCCATTCAAACAACGGTGCCACTCCTCGTAGGGGCGGTCGAGTATCTGGTCAAGTAGTTTCAAGCTACAGGTCTTATGTTCCTCCTGCTGGTGACCGTGTCCTTGAAGCGGAAATAATTGTTAGTCCCGAAAGAGCATGGGAGTAAGTTAATTATAATCAAAAATGTTACATTGCGATAGTGGGATTTATTTTCTTACTGACCCTTTACCTTTTTTTTGCAGTCATCTTTTATCCGCAAACAACGCCTTTCATAGAACCAATGTATGTGGCATTGATGGCTGTCGAAAAGTTTGCACCCTAAGAAATCGTGTCGACAGCGGAAGACTTACGTACTATTGTGCTGGTGGTCTTGACATCGATGAAAATGGTAATACTGTTGGTCACCCTGGTAGAAAGTCTCGTGTCTGTACGTACAACTCGGTTTTTTACAATCGTAAATGCTTGACAAACTACACTCTTTCGGTGATGTATGATTATCTAAAAGACGCAAGCATCACCAACATTTGCAACTCCCATGGCATGAGCCGTCCTGCTGTGACTTCATTGGCAAATGATCTTCGATTAATGATGCTCAGTGACTACAATGCCCATAATCGACAAGAGGAGCATAAACTAGGCTCCAATGTAAGGTGTCACCATATACAAATAGATGAGTCTAAGTTTGGCAAGCGAAAAAACCATCGTGGTCATCGTGTAGAAGGCATCTGGGTCTTTGGTATGGTTGAATGCTTGGTCCCAGTCAATGAAGCAGATCGATTTTACACTTACACCGATCATCGAACTGGCGAACAAGAGCTAAGACCTAGGTATGAAGCAGGGCGCAAATTCTTTTGCACCGTCCCTAATCGGACAGCGGCAACACTCTTGCCCATCATTTATGATAACTGCCAGCGTGGGTCAACCATTAGATCTGATGGATGGAGAGCATATTCCGGTCTGCACCCTAGGGAAGAGCGTGATGAGAATACTGGCGAGATACTTGACAATGCAAGCGCTTACAATGACGGCAACTTCTTCTTTGCCAGGCATCAGGTTGTCAATCATTCCTTAGACTTTGCCACGGTAGATCAAGTACAAGGTAACCAAGGCTCATTTTCTGGTTTGCCCATATCGGGAAAGATTCATACCAACATGATTGAAAGTATGTGGGCTCCTCTAAAAGCGTTTATCAAGCCTCGTAACCGAACCAAAGAAAACTGCTACAAACGCATCTTGGAGCATCTTTGGCGAAGCGAGAATGCCGGTAATGTCAAGCAGTACTTTGAGCGCATGATCCGCGAAGTGGCAATGAACTCAGATCCAGCTGAACGGTCTGCAGAAACTGAGGATTGGTTTACGCGTGGTCTTGATGGTAACTCACCTTCAGTGTCAGCTCGAATTGCAGCTAGAGATGCTCGTCGTTTTGAAGCATGGGTAGAACGTCGTCGTGCCCGCGATGCTAGGGAATTATTAGAAGAAGAAGCTATACAAGCTAACGATAGCGGGGAGGAGCTAAATGACACGGCAGAAACATCCAGCTTTTTACTTCAATCAGAGCAGGGCAGTCCTTTGGTATCTAGAAATGGTCAAAACGAAGCCTTACCTGCACGTAGTAATCGTCTTGGTGGAAGGCCTCGAACCGGAAGCCGCCCTGTTGGTAGACCTAGAGGTGTTAACCGTGCTACCCGTGCTACCCGTAGAAATTTAGGCAACAGAGCCAGTAATTCATAAATTAATTATGTTTACAAATAGTTCTAATTAAATATGTACCTGCGGGTTCTATGTCTTAATTGTATCCCTTTCATGCTTAACAATAAAAATAAAATATCACTCTCAAAACACTAAAAAGAATGGTTTGCTATAAACTTACACTCCTTCCAAGTCAAGTTCATACATACTGATGATAGGTATGCTGTAGTAGTGATGTCTATTAAAAGTATGCCAAATTTCAGTCCCTTTGTCTGAGTAAAAGGTGCTATTGAGCAGTAACCAATTAAAGTCGACATTGGCAGATATAAGATTCAATGCAAGATTGTAATTAAAATAAAACAAGATATAAGATAAGTTAAATAAGATTATGTATGTCGTATTTTTGTTATTACACTTAAATGTTGAGTGCGATTGATCAATATCTCCATTCTATATAATTTAAAACTATTTTTATAAAAGGCTACTGATATATATCCTTCAATATGCACAGCTAACTTTAGTAACTCATACTTTGTAGCTATGGTTCCTTGATTACTAAATTTATGAAGACGTCGTCTGATTTAATGGGCTCTCTCGTCTGTCTTCACTCAATAAAAAAATTCAAATAACTCATCAATTATCAAGTTTCAAGTTTTACTTTATTTTGAACTGCAATCGAGTACGCACCATCCCAAATATCACAACAATGATTAATTTCAGGTTAATGCATTCTTCTAGAGTATGCTTTATATTAATGATGGTTCTTTGTGTTGTAGTCGTAAGGTTAAAAAAAAATAAAGCAAAAAAAAAAAAAAAACAATAAAAACAGCAACAAAAATAAAAAAACGCAGCAAAAAAAAACAGTAACAAAAAAAAACAATAGTAGCAATATAAGATTAAAATCCTTCTTTATATTGCAAAAGAGCCCCGTTTTATGGATCAAAAGTTGGCATCTATTTATATTCTTTGTGAGCGTAGCTATAAAGGATATAGGTTCGGTAACGATGTCGTGCTGAAGAACCAATGATTAAGCTAAAGCTTGTCGATGTTCTAATATATGCATTTGAAATTGAACAATAGAAATAATAACCAGTCAATTAACTTCGATCTAATTACTTTTGGGGTTGACAATTGATTAAACTCTCTAGGATGACGAATACTGATCTTATTGTTCTAAATTTGGAAAAGTGTAGAATTGTTTAATCATAATTTAATCTTTTGCGTATCTTTATTTATTATAATTCAGCTGGAGTCGTGTAGAAAATAACTATGCTTACAACACTTCGTTAAGTATCAACTAAAGTAATAATTTTTTTTTCCTATTGTTAGAAATCTAATCCAATGTCATGAGTTCTTCTGATCTCACATAGATGAAATAACGCTATTCAAATCAGTGAGGAATCCACAGAATAAAAGATAATCTATCACAAACATAAAAAAGAACAAATGAAAAGTTTTCATAATCATAATTAGAATAACACTTGCTAAAGTATCTGAAGATTAGACGAACGCTTACAGTAGAAGATATCAAGCCATTCATTCAATAAGATATAAATATCTGACTTCAATTAGAATATTTTTAGTTTACATTAAACTGAAATATAAACCAGTCTCATGCAGGACTTACACTCTTTCCTTATTATTGTTCAGTCATTTTTTTCATTACATGACAACTGGGTATATGTTACGATTGTTATGTAAGATACTACGAAGGGCAATCTTTAATAGAATGAGCAATCAATGTAGAAATATCATCTGAGATTCTCAGAATACCTTAAGTGTAACTAGAAACAATATTCAGATTGCAGTCTACTTGTACAATTTCTTGTCCATCAGCAAAAGCACTTTTTTCACGCTTTAAGACGGATACCAAGCTGAGTTTCGATGTGATCACCTTGTAAATACCATCATTAAATGCGGAAACACTGTTTCTACCTATGGATAAGCTTGTCATATTGGTAGGACAAGAATTCGGCTTGTAATCCTTTCTGGTAGCATAATGTCCGTCCGACCAGGGGGTTTTTTCGTCTTTAAAAGCCTGTACCTCCTTGTGTGTTACAGTGAGAGATCTATGAGTACCGCCATTGGATTGGAAAAAATTATTTGCATCGATTGCGGTACTGCTTGCTGATGTTGTACAAATATTGGTAGAGTAATCCCTCCGCATCGTTTTTGTGGGGTCAGCTCAAAAGAGGTTTTTTCGTGTTGCAAGCGCCATATCTCTCTGAGTTTAAACGTGACTGCCTCGAAAGTAACACCATTCGATGCGGAAAAATTATTTGCATCGATTGCTATATTTGGCATCTAGGTAGGACAAATACCCGGCCCGGAATCTCCTTGCATCGTATCTTTTACATAGTCCTGGGAACGCTTATTACCTTTATGCATGAACCCAGAACAAGTCTCTTGTGTTGTAGAACAGAGTCTGATCATAACGGACATTGAATAATCACAACTAAAAGAAGTATATTAAAATTGATAAAAGATAATAATTTAAATCTTTATTAAATAAAATATATTCTTCTTCTTTTTATATAAAACTATCACTATTCGATTCATTCTATAAAATAAACATGAATACTAAATAAGTCATGATCTTTACTATTCATCATTTCTGTAAATGAATAATAATGGATCAGGTACCTAGTCAACTTTGATCTGACTGGAGGCATTTCATATAAATATATCTTTCCTCTCAATGAAGACGGGACAACTCTCCCAGATCAGTTAAAGAACAATAAGATCTATAAAAACAACGAATTAAAAATTTTCATAATCGATTCAGTGATCACTATTCAATCAAACGTGTCAATGATTGGATCTACGCTCATAACTACTCATTTACCCGTCAATTGATAGAAGAATATAAATAGTAGACTTTGTAATGTTTTCTTTTTAACAATTAAGATTGTCTTAAATAAAGTTCAGTCTCAAAAAGTATTCTTTTGGTTTATCTTTGTTATTTCTTTTACTTTACCAGAACATAACATTTTACTTTTTGAATTCCAAACTTTATCGCAAATATGTCTACTGATCAAGAAAACCCCATGGTTGACCCCGTTGTCACTAGCTCCCCTGGAAATGAAGGTTCTATCATCTCTGATCTTTCTTCTCCTCTGTCCGAACCTCAAGGAAGTATGGCTAGCAAGTACGCTTCTGAACCTACCCCTATGGATACGGATACTGCTACACCTGCTCCTAAAGTGCTGGAATCCACTGCTGATATCATAAAGCGCAAGTTCCAAATCATTGAAAATCTCAAGAACCACGCCAAATTGCACTTTATGGAATATATGGTTCTGAATGAAGACGATTCTGATCCTGCTGCCGCTCTTATTGCACATCAAAAGTTCAAAGAGTGCGAAGAAAAGGTTAATAGAGCAAAGGAGGCTCTCAAGTCGTTCACTGCCATGTTTGAAGAGGTGAAACCCCCTGTTGATGGTCCCAGTAATCATTATCTTCGTCTGGTTGTACCAAATGATCTGCCTACGCTGCAATTAAAAGGTGATGCAATTTGGAGAAAGAAGGCTGAGTGCTACGACAGTGCGTATGATTTTTGCAACACCTTTGAAACTGTCTTGCGCGCTCATGGTCAAGCCCTCAACTCCAACTGGGAACGTTTGCTGCCGCTCTGCATGAACCCTGAGCAAGTCTCTTGGTGCAGGGAAGCACTGCTCGAAAAGAATCTCTCTTGGAAACAAGTCCGCCCTATGATCTTGGATCATTTCGACACCCCTTACCGCAAGTTCTTACTGATGGTTGAAGTCGGTTCCATGTGTCAAGGCACTTACGAGAGTAATAGGGAATACTCTAACCGTTTCCAAAAGATGCGTCGTGAAGCTGGTATGGAAGACAGCACTCTCCTGGCTGTTACCTATTTTGCTTCATTAAAAGCATCTGTCAAGTCTGTCGCGCAACTAGCGATATCCTCTCACTTTGGCTCTCGCTTACCTAGCTCGATAACTCAAATCATCGACTTGGTACTTGCCTCTGGTGAAGATTCTGCTTTTGCTGCCAAGACTCCCCATAAACGTGCTCGTCCTATGAACGATGATGAACGTACACCTCATAATGCTGGTAATACTAGTAAAGCTCCTTTTGGAACTAATAAAGTATTGGCCAACAAGTTCAAGACACCTCTGGCAAATAAGGGAAAGTATAAGCCCAAGCCATGTACTTACTGCCGCAAGGATTGGTTCCAAGGTCATAAGTGCAAAGAGTTCTTAGATGCTAAGAATAATAATAGCAATAATAAGGACAATGTTGTACATATAAACCGAATGGCCGTAAGAACTGAAAATAATGTATCCGATGAAGAGGATGAATGTGAGATAAACAGCCCTCTCAACCGTATGGCACTTGACTGTAAGTCTAAAAAAGAAAAAGAATTAATAGTTACTCGAGACTTTAAAAGTACTAATGATAATTCTATAACTTTTCCTATACTTGTAAACAATAGAAAAGCCATCACAATTTTGGATACGGGAGCAAATTTTTCCTCTATAAATAAAAAATTTTGTTTCCAAAATAATTTTTTAATTATTCCTCCTAAAAATAATAATGTCATAAAGTTAGCTGACTCTGACTCTACTACTAAGAGAATTGGTTTAACTGAAGTAAACATTAAGTGTAATGGAAAAAGTTTTAATCATACCTTTGAAGTAATGAATTTAACAAATGATCATGATATGAGTATTGGTACTGATTTTATGAGTAAACTTGGTATTGGTCTTACTGGTCTTCCTTATAAATGGGATGATAGTAAAGTATCTTTAGACAATTCCAAAGTACCTGAACATAAATTCAATGACTTTAGTGAACTCTTGAATAAAGTTGATGATGAGATGTCTGAATTAGAGAACTGCCCCGCTGGTTCATCTAATGAATATCAACAAGCATTAAACTATATTAAACCATTAATTCAATTAAATCAAGCAATACCTAAAGGTTCCTTTTGTACTATACCGGAATCTGTTGTCTCGATTGAAACTCCTGAAGGTGTCACATCTTATCGACGTCCCTATCCTGTGCCTTTAGCATATCATAAGATAGTACAAGATCAGATAGATGAATGGCTGGAGAATGGTGTAATCAAGAGAGCTCCTGCTAACACCGAGTGGAACTCAGCTTTGACTGTAGTAAAGAAGACCAATGCTAAGGGTGAAGTAACTGGTTACCGTGTGTGCCATGATCCCAGACATGTTAATGCTCTTCTAAAGTCAATTTACAGAATGCCCTTACCTAAAATTTCTGAATTATTTGAGGAATTGAAAGGAGCAACTGTATATTCCACTTTGGACCTTAAATCTGCTTTTAACTCTTTAAAAATGAATGAAGAGCATGCACACAAATTAGCTTTCTCTTGGAACTCTGTACAGTATATACCTGTTGGTACTCCTTTTGGTTTAAAGCATGTATCCAGTGTAATGCAGAGAACTATGAGCATCGCATTAGAAAACATGTCCTTTGCTAAATGTTTTGTTGACGACATAGTTGTAGCATCTACTTCCATTGAAGAGCATAAGCAACACTTGAAGCAAGTAATCGATAAACTTACTAAAGTAAATCTCAAGTTAAATCCTGATAAATGTACATTTTTTCAACGCAAAATTAATTTACTTGGTTTCAGAATATCTCCTAAAGGTGTTTCTCTTGACCTTCGTAAAGTTGCTAATGTGCAAGAATTTCCTGTTCCCAAGACTGGAAAGGATATAATGAGATACTGTGGACTCATAAATTATTTCCGTCCTCATATTCCTAAAGCATCCGCATTATTAGCTCCATTGGATGCGTTAAGAAATGAAAAATCATTGATTAAGTTATGGAATGATAAGCACCAACAATGTTTTGACAACTTAAAGAAAGTATTGTTAGAAAATGTAATTCTTTCATACCCTGATATGAATCAACCTTTCTATGTCGCTACCGATGCCTCTAACGTTGGTATAGGTGTCATTCTGTATCAAAAGATAAATGGGAAAGTACATTATATCTCTATGATAGCTAAAACTTTATCTAAAAGTGAACGTAACTATTCAGCTACTAAGCGAGAATTATTAGCAGTTGTATATGCTCTGAAGAGGTTCCATAAGTATTTATGGGGAAACAAATTTACCCTGTATACTGATCATAAGGCACTCACTTATCTTCATACGCAAAAGATTGCTAACGCTATGCTCATAAATTGGTTCGATACACTGCTCCAATATGATTTTAAAGTCGTTCATTTACCAGGTGTAGATAATATTCTCCCTGATACACTTTCTCGTCTATATGAAATTGAAGATCCTGTCAATGAACTGGGAGGGGATAAGCCTCATCTTTTGAATAGAGCAGCAGTAAAACTACCCAGTGAAGACAAAGGTGAATACATGACACCTCCGGATCCAGAAGAACGTAAACTACTTCTTCTACGTGAGCATATTAAAGGACACTTTGGTTCTGATGCAATTTACCATGCCTTAAAACGTAAAGGTATCTATTGGTCCAATCTGAAAAATGAAGCCGTAGAACTTGTTAAGAGTTGTATTCCATGCCAACAATTTAACATAATCAAAAAGGGTTATAATCCTCTAAGACCCATTACTGCCACATTACCTGGAGATAGTTGGGGCATTGACTTAGCTGGTCCCATGAAAACTTCCTTGAATGGCAACAATTACTTATTGATTATGGTTGACATTGCTACACGTTACTGTGTATTGAAACCCTTGCCTGATAAGCAATCTATGACAATTGTAAAAGCTTTAATCGATGTCTTCTCGCATTATGGTTTTCCACGTGTAATCCAATCTGACAATGGTGGTGAATTTGTAAATGAGCTTATGCAGTTACTTGCTGAAAATGCTGGTTATGACCATAGACTCATATCTAGTTATCATCCCAGAGCTAATGGAGTAAGTGAACGTTGGGTACAAACTGCTGTAAATGCAATAAAGAAACAAATCGAGGGTGCTAAAGCAGACTGGGATTTATATGTTCCTTCTACACAACTCTACTTGAATGGTAAACATAATGAACGTACTAAGACGCCACCCTTCACTTTAATGTACGCTCGTAACATGAATGACTTTGAAGATTTTAGCAAAGAAAAAAATAAGGCAACTAAAGAAGAAATAAATAAACAACTCCTTCTCAATATAAAAAGAATGACGGAGATTGTATTCCCTGCCATATATGAACGTACAAAAATAATCACAAACAATCAGAAGGAAAAGTTTGATGCGTCACATAAACTAATTACGATCCCTGAAAATAGCTATGTAATGGTAAAAGTAAATATTAAAACCAACAAGTTAGATCCTAACTATGAAGGACCTTATAAAGTAAAAAGAATTACTCAAGGAGGATCGTATGTACTAGAAGATGAAATGGGTGAATTGTTATCTAAAAACTACCCACCTTCTGCGTTAAAACTCATCTCACAAGATGAAGTTATATCAACAGATAAATTCTATCAGGTAGAAGCCATCTTAGCACATAAAAAGCTTAAAGGCAAATATCTTTATAAGTGCAGATGGAAAGGCTATGATAAGAGCGATGATACCTGGGAGCCTGCCTCTAACTTTACCGATCCTAAATTCATTACTGAATATTGGCAAAGAGTTGGTATAGTTCCTGAAGATATTAAATATAGATATGACCTTCAAAATAATAAAGGAAAATCTAATAACGTGAAGTTAATAAATACTTCTCATACAGGCAAACGAAAGACCAGAACAGATCTTAATGAAAACAGCCACTCTTCTACAACAAGTAGTAATAAAGTAAATGGCAATATAAATTCTAAAAGATCTAGACGGTATTAGTTATACCTGGGAGGGGATTATGTTGTAGAACAGAGTCTGATCATAACGGACATTGAATAATCACAACTAAAAGAAGTATATTAAAATTGATAAAAGATAATAATTTAAATCTTTATTAAATAAAATATATTCTTCTTCTTTTTATATAAAACTATCACTATTCGATTCATTCTATAAAATAAACATGAATACTAAATAAGTCATGATCTTTACTATTCATCATTTCTGTAAATGAATAATAATGGATCAGGTACCTAGTCAACTTTGATCTGACTGGAGGCATTTCATATAAATATATCTTTCCTCTCAATGAAGACGGGACAACTCTCCCAGATCAGTTAAAGAACAATAAGATCTATAAAAACAACGAATTAAAAATTTTCATAATCGATTCAGTGATCACTATTCAATCAAACGTGTCAATGATTGGATCTACGCTCATAACTACTCATTTACCCGTCAATTGATAGAAGAATATAAATAGTAGACTTTGTAATGTTTTCTTTTTAACAATTAAGATTGTCTTAAATAAAGTTCAGTCTCAAAAAGTATTCTTTTGGTTTATCTTTGTTATTTCTTTTACTTTACCAGAACATAACATCTTGGTCCCGTGAAGCCCTAATGAACAAGCGTTACACCTGGAAGGAAGTCCGTCCTATTGTTCTTGACCACTTTGATACTCCGTATCGAAAGTTTTTGCTAATGGTTGAAGTTGGCTCTATGCGTCAAGCTCCTTATGAAAGTAATAGGGAATATTCGAATCGGTTTCAAAAGATGAGAAGAGAAGCGGGTATGGAAGATGGAACCCAACTAGCTGTAACATACTTTGCATCACTTAAACCTTCTGTCAAAACCGTGGCTCAAGTGGCTATATCATCCCATCTTGGTGCTAAACTCCCTAGCTCAATTAATCAAATAATTGACTTGGTCCTTGCTTCAGGTGAAGATTCTGCTTTTTCAATTAAAAACCCACACAAGCGCAACAGAGGATCTGAAGAAGAACAAGTGTTTAGGATAGGGGGTTTTAGGTAAAAGTAGTATAACAACAAAGATAAAGAAATACTGTTAGAACTTGGTATCTCTTTATTAAGTTAAGATAACTAAGATTGAATATCATTAATTCTACATGTAAAAAGTGAGAGTATTTATAGACATGATACGGATAAAGAATTAGGACAGATTTATGATCAATTCGACAGAATAGATGATTACTATTTCTAATTATTAGTTTAGCCTGTTCCTAGCTTGTATTGTCAATTATGCTATTGGGATGGTTTCAGATAACTCTGGATGTAGGACTATTTAGGAGACGGTACGGATGAATATAAAATCCTCTAGTTCCGTGATTGGATATTATGGCTAATAATAATATCTCAGTTAGGATAAATGTTTGCGTGACTTAATGATGATCCGGTAAGTAATTGTCATTCCTTATTCAACATGCTCATATCATCAATAAACTATATTACAACCACGCCATACATTTGACTGTGTGAAGTTAATATGAATAAAGCTTAATATAAAAATCTAATCAAAGTCTTTATTGATCTGTGCTGGGAATAATGTTATAAATGATTCCAAAGTTATGTCAACATATTATTTAGGATCATATGAGATTCCTTTTACTAAAATAAAGTGACTATAATCTTATGTATCCTTAACAACAAGTCTCTCGTGTCTCTTTCGTAAAGACTAATAAAGTTTCAACAGGAACTAGTAAAGTCATGAATGGTATCAAATCGAACAACATAAGCACCAATAAGGGTATTAGTAAGCCCAAGCCGTGTACGTACTGTGGTAAAGAATGGAGTAAAGGCCATCGCTGTGAAGAGTTTAAAGAGGCAAAGAAGTCTTTAAATAATGCTAAAGCAAATGAAGGATTTTCTCTCTCCCGTGTCAATCGTATGGCAATTCGCTCCAATAATGATGAAAAATCAAATGATGATGAAGATGTAACTAACGGTCATTTAAACCGTATGGCTCTTGATTGAAAATTAAAGAATAAAGACATAACTGTTACTCGTGATTTTAAATTGACCAAAGATAATTCTATAAGCTTTCCTATCCTTGTAAATAATATAAAAGCAATGACTATCTTAGATACAGGTGCAAATTTTTCGTCAATTAATAAAAAGTTTTGTCTAGAACATAATTTTCCTATTGTTCCATCTAAGGAAAAAGATGTCATAAAGTTGGCTGATTCTAAATCGACAATTACACGAATTGGTACAATTGAATTAAACATCAAATGTAATGAAAAAAATTATACTCATAACTTCGAAGTAATGAATTTAACAAATGATCATGATATGAGTATAGGTACAGATTTCATGACTAAGCTTGGTATTGGTCTTACTGGTTTACCATATAAATGGGATACTGATGAAGTAGACAATATTGAAGCTGCACAATCTAAATATAGTGACAATAGTGAGCTCTTAGAAGAAGTAGATAAGGAAATGTCAGAACTTGAAGACTGCCCTGCAGGAACTCCTGAACAATTTCAATCTGCTATAAATGATATTAAACCATTGATTCAATTAAATCAAGGCATACCTAGAGGTTCTTTTTGTACAATCCCAGAATCTGTTGTCTCAATTGAAACTCCAGAAAACGTAACATCTTATCGAAGTCCTTACCCGATCGCTTTAGTGTATCATCAAGTAGTACAGGATCAGATTAATGAATGGCTGGAAAATGGTGTCATAAAACGTGCTCCTGCTAACACTGAATGGAATTCGGCTCTAACTGTAGTAAAGAAGACAAATGCCAAGGGAGAAATGACTGGTTACCGTGTATGCCATGACCCTAGACATATTAATGCTCTTTTATCTTCTATTGACCGAATGCCTTTACCAAAAATATCTGAACTCTTTGAAGAACTAAAAGGAGCTTCAGTATATTCAACTCTGGATCTTAAATCCGCATTTAACTCTTTAAGGCTGCGAGAGGATCATGCTCATAAATTAGCTTTCTCATGGAATAATGTACAATACGTGCCAATTGGTACTCCATTTGGTTTGAAACACATATCTAGTGTGATGCAAAGAACAATGAGTATAGTACTTGAGAATATGCCTTTTGCTAGATGCTTTATCGATGATATAATAGTCGCATCTACTTCAATTGAAGAACATAAACTACATTTAAAAGCAGTAATAAATAAGCTGACCAAAGTAAATCTCAAATTAAATCCTGATAAATGTAAATTCTTTCAAAATAAGATTAATTTACTTGGTTTTAGAATATCGCCTAAAGGTGTATCTCTTGACGTTCGTAAAGTTGCTAATGTACAAGATTTCCCTGTACCTAAAACAGGAAAGGATATCATGAGATATTGTGGTCTCATAAATTACTTCCGACCTCTTATCCCTAAAGCGTCCACACTCTTGGCTCCGCTAGATGCATTGAGGAATGAAAAATCACTTGAAAAAATATGGAACAGTAAACATCAAACATGCTTTGATAATCTTAAAAAGGTACTTTTGGAAGGAACCATTTTAGCCTATCCCGATTTAAATCGACCTTTCTGTGTTGCCACTGATGCTTCTAACGTTGGTGTGGGTGTCGTTCTATATCAAGTGATTGATGGAAAAATGAAATATATTTCCATGATGGCGAAAAGTCTCTCTAAAAGTGAACGCAACTATTCAGCTACTAAGCGTGAATTATTGGCAGTAGTCTATGCATTAAAAAAGTTCCATAAATATCTCTGGGGTAATCACTTCACTCTATATACGGATCATAAAGCATTAACCTATCTTCACACGCAAAAAATAGCAAACGTAATGCTGATAAATTGGCTGGATACTTTATTAAAGTATGACTTTAACGTCGTTCATCTGCCAGGAATAGATAACATCTTACCTGATACACTTTCTCGTCTCTATGAAATTGAGAATCCTGTCAATGAACTGGGAGGGGATAATGCTCGTCTGCTTAACAGAACAGCTATAAAATTACCTAGTATTAATGACGGTGAATACATAACGCCAGCGGATTCAGAAGAACGTAAAGAACTTCTTCTTAAAGAGCATCTAAAAGGACATTTTGGTTCTGATGCAATCTATCATGCTTTAAAACGTAAAGGTATCTACTGGAATAATCTAAAAGAAGAAGCAGTAGAATTAGTAAAAAGTTGTGTACCCTGTCAACAATTTAACATAATCAAAAAAGGTTATAACCCTTTAAGACCTATAACAGCAACATTACCTGGTGATAGTTGGGGTATCGACTTAGCTGGTCCCATGAAAACTTCCTTGAATGGCAACAATTACTTACTGATTATGGTTGACATTGCTACTCGTTACTGCATATTGAAACCTATCCCTGATAAACAGTCTATGACGATTGTAAAGACATTAATCGATGTATTCTCTAATTATGGTTTTCCTCGTGTACTCCAATCTGATAATGGTGGTGAATTTGTAAATGAGCTTATGCAATTACTTGCTGAAAATGCTGGTTATGATCATAGACTTATATCTAGTTACCATCCCAGAGCTAATGGTGTAAGTGAACGTTGGGTGCAAAGTGCTGTAAAAGCCATAAAGAAACAAGTCGAAGGTGCTAAAGCAGACTGGGATTTATATGTTCCCTCTACACAACTCTACCTAAATAGTAAATATAATGAACGTACTAAGACGCCACCCTTCACTTTAATGTTCGGTCGTAATCCAAATGACTTTGAAGATTTCAGTCAGGAAAAAAATGAAGCAACTAAGGAAGAATTAAATACAGAACTTTTAAAAAATATAAAAAAGATGACAGAAATTGTATTTCCTGCTATATACGAAAGAACAAAAATAATAACAAACAAACAAAAGGAAAAATTTGATGCGTCACATAAACTTGTATCAATCCCCGAAAATAGTTATGTAATGGTAACAGTAAATTATAAAACAAATAAGCTTGATGCTCCATATGAGGGACCTTATAAAGTTAAAAGGATCACCCAAGGTGGATCATATGTGCTTGAAGATGAAAAAGGAGATTTATTACCTAAAAACTACCCACCATCCGCACTCAAGATGATATCACAGGATGAAGTAATATCCTCAAATAAATTCTATCAAGTTGAAGCCATCTTAGCACATAAAAAAGTTAAAGGAAAATATATTTATAAGTGTAGATGGAAAGGTTATGATGAGAGTGAAGATACCTGGGAACCTGCATCTCACTTTGCAGACCTTAAATTCATAACTGAATATTGGCAAAGAATTGGTATTGTACCTGAAGACATTAAAACAAAATATAAAATTCTTGATAAAAAAGAAAAATCAAACAATACAAATAAGGAATCTAATCCTCAGTCAAGTAAACGTAAAATATCAATAGACTTAAAAGAAACCAGCTACTCTTCCACAACAATTGATGAGAAGAATAAGAGCCAAGGTAGACGTAAAAGATCTAAACGGTATTAATCATACCTGGGAGGGGATTATGTTGTAGAACAGTAACTGATTGTAGTTGACATTAATAAATATAAGTCTTAATACAAGATCATAATTAAAATAAAATAAAATATAAGTTTATTTAAATAAGATCATACAATCAATTCCAATTAAACATGTTCTTTTAGAATATGTATTGTATTCATGAGAGTTCTTTGATAAGAAGAAGTATCAACTAAAATAACCAAATCCAATCCAATGTCAGGAATATTGCTAATCTTTCACATAATTGAAATAACGCGTAAAATAACGTTATTCAATTCAGTGAGGAATTCCCAGAATAAAAGATAATCTATGACAGACATACAAAAGAACAAATGAAAAGTTTTCATAATCATAATTATAGATAACACTTGCTAAAGTACCTGAATATTAGAAGAACGATAACAATAGAAGATATCAAGCCACTCACTCAATAAGATATAAATACCTACCTTCAATTAGAATAATTTTTACTTTAACTTAAACTGAAATAAAGATCAGTCTCAAAAAGTACCCAAACTGTTTCTTGATCTTTGTTTTTACCTTTTCCTTTATTATTTAAACCATTATACAACAATAAATACTCTCACTTTTTACATGTAGAATTAATCATATTCAATCTTAGTTATCTTAACTTAATAAAGAGATACCAAGTTCTAACAGTATTTCTTTATCTTTGTTGTTATACTACTTTTACCTAAAACCCCCTATCCTAAACAATAATAAATAAATAAAGAAATTGTGATTTTTTCAATATGCTCCCAAAACTGTCCCAATGCACCGGTCATTTTTTACATTCATGATCTCCGTCTGTGTTACATAACTTGAGAAGCAGTCTGTACCACGTACATCTACACCGCCACAGCTTTCAAATGAGGTACAACAAGGCATACTTTACGCAATCAGTAATCGCACAATTGACGGTAAAAGACAAAATTACAAAACATTGGGACAGTTTTGGGAGTCACTGTACTTTTCATTGGCTGCTAGCCACTCCGTTATACATCTACAATTTAATGGGACCACCATTATTCTTCAAAAATACATAAGGCCACCATTACCATCTTCATTAGCGACTGATCAAGCATTAGGATAAGGACCCTCTTTAGGACCCTTAACTTCCACCTTCATTTCAGTCTCAGCACGACCACCACTCAGGGTCAAATAACCTTCCGGTCCATACTCTAGTCTATTCCGGTCATCTTCTCCCGGACCCATCGGTGTTTCATTTGGAAAAAGAGGTAGACCTGATAAACATAGCACATATCAAAATAACGACGTCGCTTTGGCGGAGTGGTTAACGCGGTGGCCTGCTAAGCCATTGTCCTTTGGACGCGCAGGTTCGAATCCTGCAGGCGACGCAATATTTTTACTTTGTCTTGAAATGTGTTGTCGTATGTTTCATTCTTCTTTTGGATTATGTTGTTGTAACACAAATGATGAAATTTTAGATCAAGAGAACAATGCTGATCACAAGAATAATTTTGATGTCCAGCGACATTGATGTCGTTCGACATAGATGTCAAACAACACAAACAATAAGCCACGCCAATTTTTATATAATGTGACAATAGAAGTGAATAAAGAGGTCACACGAAGCAAAAGTGAAAGAAGTCAAAATATGAAAAAAGTCGAAAATTGAAAAAAGTTGAAAAATGAAAAAAGTCAAAAAAAAAATAAGAAAAGCTAAAAAGAAAAAAAGAAAATATTCATATATATATATCCCATCTTTTTGTAAAGAAAATGTTAGTCAGTTTAAATAAATCATATATTTCTACTCAATAATTAACAAACTTTAACAAGAAAGTCCCTGTTTACCTAAACTTTTTACTCTACTTTAACTTTTATCAAGAAACATCGTATTGATCTTACACATAAGATCTGGTGGTCACTACTTATCAAGCATCTGCTTAAATTCCATACAAAACAACAACTTACAAGGCAATCACAACCTTAAATCAAGCTTTACAAGCAAACTTTACCCAATTTAACACTCAAACTTACAAGCCAACCTTTAAAATAACAATAAATAAGATGAATAATTTTAAACAAAATAACATTATCCAATAAATTCAATAAATCAAATCCTCTTGCGCTTAAAAAGCAATCTTTTCTTATTGGGTCACAATTACCTTTTCTTTTCTTTTTATTTTTACTTCTTCTTTCTGATCTGATACCCGAGTTATCACAAATCAAGAAAGATCCCTTTTATTTTTATCGTTTATCAAACAATCTTATTCTTAACCTTATTGATCTAAAAAGATCTGGTGGTCACTACTCAAAGACAATTTACTCTAAAGAACTGTTAAACGTTCAATCAAGTTACCTAAACTCAAGTCATTCAAGACTTCAAACCTCAATTTAAACAAATCTACATCACTTTAACACAAGCCAAGTCCCAAGTACTAACAAGTTACAATGTCAAACAACACAAACAATAAGCCACGCCAATTTTTATTGTAACACAATGCAGCAAACTTTGGCAGCATTCGACTTTTCTCTCTCCAATTAGTTTAAATCCAGGAACATACAAACAAATACGTATGAATACAGATAAATCCAGAAAAATACAAAAAAATATAGAATATCCATAAAATCATCAAAAACAGCATATAATCAGAAAAACCAAAAACATATAAATAACTTCAATATTTCTTATGCTTTTTACTTACTTTTGTTCTTACTTACTTTTGTTTCTACATAACCTTGTTTCTACTTACTTCATATTACTTTTTGATTATTTCAAATAAATATCATTCAAAGTAAATTTCTTTTATTTTTCTTTTATTTTACTTAACATCAAGAACAAGAAGTCCCTTGAAGCATATACACTTCATTGTAATCCCTATTATATTATCTTTTTATTTTACTTTACTCAAAACAGTTTGATCTACTTAACAAGATCTGGCGGTCACTTATTACAAGCGAACTTATATTCAATTTATTACTCTTTGTAATGAAGTTGTTTTGTCAAGCCAGAGAGGAGAGAGAGAGAGAAAGAACCGGACAGGAACTAAGAAGCTTGGATAGACAACTACAAGAGGACAAGAGAAGGTGGCGTTAAGGGCTTGAAGGTGTGAACTGCAAATAGGACTTACGATAGTTGATAAGTAAGAACGAGACAAAGATAAGTAAAGACAGGAATAGACAGACAGTCTAATAAAGAGAATAATACTTGATAATTGACTGATGTTTATTTAAATAAAAGATTATGGGTATTTATACTATTATGAGGAATGTGGAATATGATTCTTATTAAATTGAGGGTTTTGTTTATAATTAAAAAGAATGTGCCCTAAGGGCCGATAATGTCATGACATTACCTCCTCCTTTGTGATCGCGTTCTACAAGATCGGCGTAATGGTGTTGGATTTTCAACATGCTGAGAAGTAAGAGAGGAAGGAAGTAAATTTTGATGGCCACATGGTTTGTTTGGATAGGTACGATGAAAGTCACGTATGACGTCAAGGCAGTTTGTCAGATTTTCTGTCGGCTCCCAAGTATCTTCTGTTGGGTTTTCATAGCCTTTCCATTTTACCAAATATTGTACCTGACCACGATTCCTTCGACTATCTTTTATAAAGTCCACTTCGTATTGCTCTTCACCTTCGACTTCAATTGGGGGCCTTGGAGGTACCACACGACCAGTAATATCAGGTAGATGAGACAGCTTTTTTGGAGTCAAGAGGTTGACATGGAAAACTGGATGTACAGTGGGTCAAAATACCTCACAAACCTCAGCACTTTTTGATGTTATAGTCTTCTGGATTACTCAATAACTTTTGTATCTTTCTCAAATTTTGCACAGATGTTATCCAATACGTTGTGTATGCTGTTATAAAATTCCGACGACGGAAATTGAAAACTGAGCGAATAAGTAACGATGAACTGGAGGCGGTCTATTTGTGAAGTATTTTGACTTCCATCAGTTATTTCTTTTCTCCGCCATAAGTCATTCTAAACAATGTTCCGGCAAGTTTTAGACATTTTCCGGATAGCGCAGTCATCCCGGAACATAAAATTTAAATTTTGGAAAAGAATTGATTATTCTTTCTTTCGCTAATCCGTAAGTAAATTTCTATCTACTGCATCATCTATCCATCTGCAAAAATGCCCAAATCCTTAGCATACGAAACTCAAATGGGCATCAAATCAGCAATAGAGCATGATGTATTGACTGATGTTGTTGCAAAAAGGTTTGGAGTGCATCAAAACACTGTTATCAACCATGCAAATAAGTGGATGCCTAACCGGATTCGCAAGAAAGATGGCAAACAGCATCTTGTAAGCGACATCGCTCGTCGTCTAATCAAGCGAGAGGTCCTAAACGGCTCATTAAGGACTGCCAAGGAGGTCCACCTGAAGTTGGAAGAGTTGGGCTATTCTATGTCGTACCAATGCGCTATTAACGTTTTGCATTCTGTTGAGATTTTTGCTGAGATAAAAAAGAAGAAGCCTTTACTCACTGCACAGCACAAGAAAGCTCGATTAGCTTGGGCTAAAAAGCATCAGTATTGGACCATTCACAACTGGCGACGTGTCATCTTCTCGGATGAAGCCAAAATTAATATTTGGGGCTCGGATGGCTGTATATACTACTGGAAGCGTAAAGGAGACCGTCTTCGGCCTCATCACATTGAAGTTACAGTGAAGCATGGTGGTGGTGGTATCATGTTGTGGGGCTGTATAACCAGTGAGGGACCTGGGTATGCATGTCAGGTATATGATGGCATCATGAATTCAGACGTATACAGTGACCCACAAAATTGTCCCAATGTTTCGTAATTTTCTCTTCTAGAGCTTGTAGAACCATAGTTATTAAGCTAATGTACACCTTGTTGTATATCATTCAATAGCCAAAGTCATGTATAAGCAAAAGGTGTGACGCAAATTCAGATTAAAACAGCGCCAACGGAGATAGAGGAGCTAAACAACAAGCGGTGCATTGGGACAATTTTGTGGCACTTTTGAAAAGAAACAAAATGGTTTATTTATCTGATATTAATAGTCAGTCCAGCGTCCTTTGTTCTTGATACATTGTTTTATACGCTTAGGCATTGTTTCTATAACCTTTTGACACTCTTCCGGCTTCATTAAGTCATACCAAACTTTAGTTATTCGTTCGTATAATTCATTCATGCCTTTTGGTGCTGTTTCATAATCATTTAGCCTTCTCTTTAACAATGACCACATATTTTCAATTGGATTCAAGTCAGGGGACTGTGCAGGCCACTCCAGGATGTTGTAGGATTGCTCTTTAAGGTATTCTTTTACTAATTTAGTCGTATGTTTGGGATCATTGTCATGCTGGAAGATCACCTGACGTCTTTCTAGCCCTAGCTTATTGGTTCCATACTCAATTGTACGCTCCAGTTCATCCTCCAAAATCTCTTTGTACAATGTTCTATCCATGTTACCATTGATTTTGCACATCCAATCAACTCCAGCGTAAGTAATGGCACTCCACAGCATGATATTGCCTCCACCGTGTTTTACAGTCATCTTCACATGATGCGATTTTAGGCTTTCTCCTTATCGAATCCAAGTCCAGGTGCGTCCATCCGAATTGAATATGTTGATTTTTGTCTCATCCGACCAAACAACACGTTTCCAATCATCTATTGTCCAATCCTTGTGAGCCATACACCAAAAACCTCTTACGGATGTTTTTAGCACTAAGCAAAGGCTTCTTTGGCTTCTCAATCGCACCAAGACCGGCCTTGCGAAGGGTTCTGCACACGGTTTCAGCACTTACTTTTCTTCCGGTGTCTTTTCCTAGCTCCTTAGCCACCTTTGTTGCGCTAGACATGCGGTTTTTGGTCACTTGGCGCACACAATAACGCTCATCAGCCGCAGATAGCACCTTGGGCCGACCAGCTTTTGGCTTTTCAAGTCCAACGCAATGGGTTTTTCGGAGCCTCCCAACAGTACTCTTACTTAGGCCAGTAACACCTTCCACTTCCCGAACCGACTTACCTTGTTTAAGTAACGAAATTGCTCGAACAACTGTATCTTGAGAGATTTGTTTCATGTTGAGATAGAATGGGCGAGTAATAAATCAATAGGAGATTAAAACTTCAGCAATGAGTAAAGATCAACTTAGAGTCATACGATGTGCATTTGTAAACAGTTTGGTACATCTGTACAACTTGTAGGTCGATATTTCATCGCTTTTCGTTTTTTTTCAAAAGTGCCACAAAATTGTCCCAATGCACCGCTTGTTGTTTAGCTCCTCTATCTCCGTTGGCGCTGTTTTAATCTGAATTTGCGTCACACCTTTTGCTTATACATGACTTTGGCTATTGAATGATATACAACAAGGTGTACATTAGCTTAATAACTATGGTTCTACAAGCTCTAGAAGAGAAAATTACGAAACATTGGGACAATTTTGTGGGTCACTGTACCAAGAAATCTTTGGCACAAGCCTTAAAGACACGCTCGGGTACTATGGCCTAGATTGGAAATCATCCATTTTTCAGCATGACAACGACCCAAAATACCGATCAAAGTCTACAAAACAGTATATGGAAGATAACAGTATGTGTTATATTGATGACTGGCCATCCCAAAGTCCTGATTTGAATCCAATCGAGCATATATGGCACCATCTTAAGCTGAAGCTAAGTATGTACGAAAATAGAGCAAAAAGTATACATGAACTGTGGCAAAGAGTGGAAAAAGAGTGGAATTCATTTACAAAAGATCAGTGCTTAAAGTATATTGACAGTATGCCAGAAAGAATACAAGATGTCATTGCTGAAAAGGGCGGATCAACTAGATATTAATAAAGTCAAAATACCTCACAAATAGACCGAGGTTAAGTATCTGTCTCCTAATAGATCTCAGCTAATGATCTGAGTTTAAAATTTTGGTACACAGTAGTGTACATATGGATGACTTTATATTTCAAATTTGAAATGATTGAGCCAATTTCTCATGGAATTACATCAAAAATAAGTAAAAATCATCATACGTTTGTGAGGTATTTTGACCCACTGTATTTTCATTGAATGTGGGAGTTCCAATTTGTAAGCGTGCGATCCTACTTTATTCAAGATCTTGAAAGGACCCAACCTCTTGTAGTCTAGTTTCTCTGAGGGACGTAAAGTTCTAATATTTCTGCCAGATAGATAGACATATTCCCCAACTTTATAGTCTGGAGTCGGTCGATGGTGCTCATTGTAATACGTAGCTTGTTGCTTTTGGGCCAGTACGAGTTCATTTTGAAGATCCTTATGAAGGTTTTGAAGTGTAATGCACAGATTCTCGCTTGTTGCTGCGATACCTGGATTGGCGCCCTTATGTAAAAATGAGAAGCGGGGATGGAAGCCATAATTTGCGAGAAAGGGGGAAACCTTAGTACTTGCTTGTTTGGCGTTATTGTAACTGAATTCTGCTAATGGCAACAACGGGACCCAGTCATCCTGCTGATAATTGAGATACATGCGAAGGTATTGTTCCAAAATTGAATTAGTCCTTTCTGTTTGACCATCAGTTTGGGGATGAAACGCTGTTGACATTTTTGATTCAATCTTCAGTAATGAGAGTAAGGATCTCCAGAATTTGGATGTGAATAGTGATCCACGATCACTAACAATGCTATTAGGTAATCCATGAAGGCGGAAGATGTGCCTGATGAACAGCGATGCGAGATCTTCAGCAGTGATATTATCCTTGCATGGGATGAAGTGGGCCATTTTGGTTAAGCGATCTACCACCACCCATATTGTATCGCAATTTTGCGATAAAGGCAATCCTACTATGAAGTCCATACTGATGGATGACCATGGAGTATTAGGAATTTCGAGAGGTCTAAGTTGGCCTTGTGTTTCTTGTCTGGATGGTTTTGCACGAATACAACTAGGACAATTCGAGACATAGCGGTTGACAAATCTTCGCATGTTTGGCCAATAGTAGTTACGACTAAGGAGTTCACAGGTCTTTGCTTGTCCAAAATGACCTGCTAACGATGTATCGTGATGTAGTGCAAGTAATTCGAGTTTTAGTTCATTGTTATCTGGCACGTAGATCAAATTGTCAAAAAGAAGGAGATTTGATTCAGGATCAATTGCATAGCGCTTTATTCTTTTACGTAACTTGCATGGTATGGTGCTTGGTGATTTGACCAGATCGATAAGTTTTAACAATTTTGTATCTGATCTAGAGAGTTCTATAATTTTGTCGCAAAGATCGTTGCTTGGGGTAACTTCAAAAGTAGCATTGAGAGCTAATTGCTCAGGGCGAAACATTTGCTGGATCGGTTGCTTTGCGCTATCCCCCCCTTCAAAAGCCATGTCGGAACGACGAGTGAGGGCATCGGCTTTGGGGTTCTTGGTGCCAGGACGATAAGTAATAACAAAGTCAAATGAATTCATAAAGATGGACCAGCGAGCCTGTCGGCGGTTCAATGACTTTGTAGAAGCGAAGTATTCAAGATTCTTGTGGTCAGTATAGACAATGATTTGATGAGAAGCACCTTGTAAGTAGTGACGCCAAGTTTCGAAACAGTTGACAATTGCTAGGAGCTCCTTATCATAGATGTCGTAGTTGGCTTCACTGATAGTCAGTTTGCGACTGTAGAAAGCAACTGGATGAAGGAGGTTGTCAGTACCATATTGACTAAGGATACCCGCAACAGCAGAATCAGAAGCATCTGTTTCGACAATTATTTGGGAGTTAGGGTCGAAGTGGCGAAGAATAGGTGCGGAGGTGAAGGCCTGTTTCAACCCTTGGAAAGCAGCGTCAGCATCGGATGACCAAGTGAAGATGCAGTTTTTCTTGGTGAGGGCGGTGATAGGCAAGGTGAGCTTTGAATAATCCTTGATGAACCGTCGGTAAAAATTAGCAAATCCCAGAAAAACTTGAACATCGTGGACTGATTTTGGGGTAGGCCAGGCTGTGATCGTGGAGACCTTAGATTGATCCATGGATATACCTGTAGGACTAATGGTAAACCCAAGAAAATCTACTCGATCAACATCAAACTCGCATTTTTCAGCTTTAGCGTACAGTTTAGCTTCTCGTAGCTTTTCCAAGACAAGGCTGACGTGGTGTTGGTGTTCTGCAGTTTCTTCACTAAAGATTAGGATGTCGTCCAAGTACACGACAACAAAGCGATCCAAGAACTCCCGAAGTGTTTCGTTGATGAGACTTTGGAAGGAAGCAGGAGCGTTAGTCAAACCGAAAGGCATCACGGTGTATTCAAATAGACCATACTTTGTCCTAAATGCGGTTTTCCATTCGTCACCTTTGGCAATGCGTATACGATGGTAAGCGTTACGGATGTCGAGCTTAGTGTAAACTTTAGCGGAAGATAGGCGATCCATGAGTTCGTTTATCAGTGGGAGAGGATACCTGTTTTTTACTGTGATTTTATTGAGACCTCGGTAACCGACACAAAGACGTAGAGAGCCATCTTTTTTCTTGACAAACAATATAGGCGCAGCTGCAGGACTGGAAGAGCGACGTATAAAACCATTTGCAAGGTTTTCTTTAAGATATTCGGACAAGGCCTTAAGTTCATCTCGAGACAAAGGTGTTAAGGATACATAAGATTATAGTCACTTTATTTTAGTAAAAGGAATCTCATATGATCCTAAATAATATGTTGACATAACTTTGGAATCATTTATAACATTATTCCCAGCACAGATCAATAAAAGACTTTGATTAGATTTTTATATTAGGCTTTATTCATATTAACTTCACACAGTCAAATGTATGGCGTGGTTGTAATATAGTTTATTGATAATATGAGCATGTTGAATAAGGAATGACAATTATTTACCGGATCATCATTAAGTCACGCAAACATTTATCCTAACTGAGATATTATTATTAGCCATAATATCCAATCACGGAACTAGAGGATTTTATATTCATCCGTACCGTCTCCTAAATAGTCCTACATCCAGAGTTATCTGAAACCATCCCAATAGCATAATTGACAATACAAGCTAGGAACAGGCTAAACTAATAATTAGAAATAGTAATCATCTATTCTGTCGAATTGATCATAAATCTGTCCTAATTCTTTATCCGTATCATGTCTATAAATACTCTCACTTTTTACATGTAGAATTAATGATATTCAATCTTAGTTATCTTAACTTAATAAAGAGATACCAAGTTCTAACAGTATTTCTTTATCTTTGTTGTTATACTACTTTTACCTAAAACCCCCTATCCTAAACAAAAGGATAAATAGGTCCAAAAGGAGGATGGCTACCGTCAGAAAGTGGGATTTGGTGGTCAGCTGGCCCATGGTCGGGTAAGGAACTTGCATTTGCTTCACTAAAGACTGTCGTGTTTGGTCATTAATGATGTCTTTATTTATTATTTTATTATTGATCTCAGTCCAGCCTACGTCAGACTATACAATTAATAGTCAGACGATATAATCCAGGGTTCATTCTAAATTATTAGTTCCTCTCCTTTTTCTTACTTAATAAATAGTAGTTGTTAGCTATTGACTTCTTACTGTTTTTACATTATAAGTACCAAATATCATATTTTTTTCAATAAGCCACTCCAACTGCTATTACCTTTATAACATGGCCGTCATCACCCGCAACAACCGCCCCACTCGCACATCTCGTGCTTCCATCTCTTCTGTTTCCTCTTTGTCCTCTGTTGTTTCTGAGGTTGCTTCCTCTTGTCCTGCTTCCCCTGTGGCCCCTGGCCTGGACAACTTTTCTGACCGTCCTGGGTCGCCTTCCTACGTGGAAATGGTCACTGGTTCCCGTTCTCGTTCGCCTTCTCCTGCTGACTCAGTCAGTGGTGCTATAGGAGAGAGACTTAACTCTCTTTCCATAAAGAAGGACGAATCGTCCTTAGTACGTGGTGACGCAATTAGTCTGTCCACTGCTGAAGATGACGTTGTCATGGAGGATGCACCTCTGAACAACGCTCGCCACGCCATTAGTGGTGAGAAAAAGAACGCCTCGCGTTCTTCTAAGTCTGTTTCGAAAAGTAAGAGCAGCATCCCTGAGAAGTTAAAACGCTTTAATCGTAAGTACGATGAGACAGCTGACTTGCTCGACAAGTTAGTTGAGAAGCGTGATCTTGAAGAAGATGAGTCAAAAAGAAAGGCTCTTAAGATCCAAATACGCGAGTATAGGGAAGATTTGGATTATTACGAGGAGCGTATTACCAAGCTTGAGGTTAGCGCTAATGAAATTAGCCAAAAGATAAATAAGGTTGGGAACAATACCAACAATACTCGTGAGTCTGAGCCTACTGTCCCCATCAAGGTCATACCTCCCTTTCGCCTGTTGGTCAGTGCTGCTTACAATCCTAAGTATTACTCTTCCAGCAAGGTCAGTCCTGATGATGTGAAGAATGACAATGCCTTTAAGACAGTAAAGGACTTCATCAGGAAGTTTGAGGCCATCGTGAAACATTATGGTGTCAACATTGACAAGAACTGGCTAGGATATCTCCAGTTGTCCATTGAAAATGGCCAGGATGATAGGAGCATCAATTGGCTCCAACATAAGCTGACTGTCGCTGATTTTAAGAACAGCAATTGGGAAGGTGCCAAGACCGCTCTCATAGGCAAGTTTGGTGAGTCCTTCACCTACTTGCAGTATCGTCAAAAGCTGATGAGAATCAAGCAGCCCAACGGCGAGTACTTGAGCATGTATGTGGACAGATACATAGATCTTTTGACCAAAGCCAAGTTTGCGGACAGTCCGCTGGCAGTGATGCACTTCCTGGGCACATTGCTTCCACCTGTCAAGGATTGTTTGGAAAGAAGACTGGCTGAAATACGCGCCAAGAAGAATGCTGATTTCATCTTGGAAGATGATACGTTGTCGAAAATCCAGACAATCATAGAAAACAACAAGATGCATTTCATAGAAGAATGCAAGAAGATCTTCCCTGGTTTGAAAAATCAGGAACGATCTCAGTTCAAGCCTGCCGACAAGAAGGCACCAAGGCAAATAGAAACGAAAAGAAAGTTTCATGGCGACGAGCAGAGGTACTTTCCCGAAAACAAGAATAGGGAAAGGAATTTCCATAAAAGGCCGGCACACAGCACGCCTAAATGTCGCTATTGTGGGGAGAAATATACCCCAGGTCACCTCGACAAATGTCGAGAAATGGAAAAACGTCGTGACCATTACTTGAATAAAGATACGGGTTTTAGAGCACGCAAAGATGCACCCAAAAGCTACACTGGTAATTTTTCCCAAAGGCGTAGATCATTTGAAGAGAAAATTCATAATGCAAATGATTCACGTATAACGGTTCATAATATTGAGAAGGTTGAGAAACAGACCGCTACTGAACCAGAGATCATGCAAACACATCCTGCGGATGAGGTTATGAATGACCTCTTAAATGATGATGAAATCATCAGTCCGTTTCAAAAAGCGTTAAAACAAATTCGGGAGAAAAAGAAGCACAAGCAAGGTAATATTCGTTGCTATAGTTTAAAAACAAAAGAGGAGACACATCCTACTATGCTTCAAAGCCCTTACTCATTACACACTCCTTTCTTATTGAACAATCATAGATTAATAGCTCTCGTCGACACAGGCGCAGATGTTTCTTTCATAAGCAAAAATGTTGTTAATAAATTGAAACTGCGTATTATTCCAGTTCATGGTTCATTACTGTTAGCAGATAAAGAAAAAACTGTTAAACGATTGGGTGTGACCGATAAATTAAATGTCGGATACAAAGGGCAAACTGTAGCTCATGAATTTGAGGTGTTAAATATGCATGATAAAGTAGACGCTATTTTCGGAAGGGATATTTTACCAAGTTTAGGAATTCACCTTGTTGGTGTTGCCACTAATTGGGATGATAACAAAGTCAAATTTGATGATTCTATTGAAGACTCAGAATACATTCCAAATGTTTCCAATGCTGGCACACCAGATGAACATGAAGCTTTACTAAAAGCACTGCAATCTCACATTGATAAAAATCAGCAGATTGATGTTCATTCCTTATGTAATCTACCAGAAGCAGTAGTGAAGTTAGACACCTCTCATGGAAAACATGCACATGTCCGGCAGTATCCTATTGCAAATAAGATGATGCCAATCTTTGATGAGGCTGTAAAAACATGGCTCGAGAACGGTGTCATTGTACGTGCACCATCCTCACCATGGAACAGTCCAATCACATTTGCTCCAAAAAAGGATGCGAATGGTAATCCCACTGATTACAGACCATGTATTGATCCTCGTAAAATCAATGCTCTATTGGAATCTGATAACTATCCATTGCCGTTGATTGACGACATTTTTCATGATCTTGCGGGTTCTACAATTTTCACCTCACTCGATCTCAAAAGTGCATTCCATCGATTACCCATTCGTAAATCAGATCAGGTCAAAACCACTTTTACTCACAGAAACAAACAATACATGTTTCGTTCAGCACCATTTGGATTAAAACATGTCTCTAGCCATTTCATGCGCATCATGAACCTCATCCTCAGTGATCTATCCAATGTTCATGTATACGTGGATGATATTGTGATTGGCACTACAGGTGATTCCATGGAGAAGCATTATCAAGCTGTCAGTGCAGTCATTGATAGACTCACTCAACATAACATGATCCTCAATCCTCAGAAATGTCACTTTGGCAAAAGAAGTGTTCATCTGTTGGGTTTCTGCATTTCTGAAAAAGGGAAAAGCTTGGATCCACGTAAATTGACCAATATTGCTGACTGGCCCCGTCCCAAGACCGGCAGAGAAATGATGCAATGGCTGGGCACTGTCAATTACTTTCGTGCACACATCCCTTGTGCTGCCACACTCACCGCTCCTCTAGATGCGTTACGAAATGTTGCGTTCATAGATGATATCAATTGGACACGCGAACTGCAAGTTCACTTTCAAAGCATCAAAGACATATTATGTTCCAACGTTGTTTTGAGTCCATACGATCCTACCAAGTCTCTTTACGTTGCCACTGATGCATCTAACACTGGTGTTGGTGCAGTTCTGTTCCAGAAATTTGACGAAAAACAGTCGGATGGACTCACTGTTACCACCATCAAATACCTCGGCTTCATGGCACGCTCTTTATCCCAATCTGAACGAAATTATTCTGTCACTCGACGTGAACTCCTCGCTATTGTGTTTGCTTTGAAAAAGTTTCACAAATTTCTATATGGTCATCACTTTACCTTATATTCTGATCATCGAGCACTCACATACTTGTTCACGTCCGATGAACTCAACCCCATGATGGTGGGTTGGATGGACACATTATTGTCCTATGATTTTGACATCGTCCATATACCCGGTGTACAAAATGTTTTACCTGATGCTCTTTCACGTCTTTTTCCTCCTGAAAAAGAACTGGCAGGGAGTGATTCTAATAGCAGCACAGTAAAACACCAAAATCTTGCTTACAAACCAAATCTAAAAAAGGAACATGAATTAAAAATGAAAAAAGAGAACCGAAAAGTGTTCTATGTCCAAAGTCCTACCAAATTCAGTGACAAGGATTATATCACTCCACCATATGAGGATCGACAAGAGATTCTTGATGGAGTCCATAAATTCGGACATTTTGGAGCTGATCATATTGTAAAATCAATCCACAACCAAAACCTACATTGGCCAAATTTATTAGCCGATGCAGTAAACTATGTAAGCAAGTGCAATACCTGTCAAAAGTACAATATTGCTAAAAAGGGTTATAATCCTCATCGACCTGTCTACGCTTATGTTCCTGGGGATGCCTATGCTTTTGATTTAATTGGGCCTTTTCAATCCAGTAGCAACATGTATACATACGTGTTGATTCTAGTCGACATTTGCACCAGATTCTGCGTATTGAAACCCCTAGTAGACAAAAAGGCAAAAACCGTCGCAGGTGCCATGGTTGATACATTTTCCTTACTCGGCTATCCTAGACACTTTGTATGTAGCGATAACGGCTCTGAATTCAAAAATGAAATTTTAGAGAATCTGTTCAATGCAATGGGTATCGACAAAAGATACACTACTCCTTACCATCCCTCAGCAAATGGAGCTGCTGAACGTTACGTTCAATCTGCTAAAAAGATATTAGCAAAGTTCCTTGAAGGTGCCACCGAAGATTGGCATCATTACATTCCATCTGTGCAGCTCATGATCAACAATAAGATCTCCACACGCTTGCAGACCACACCTTTTTCATTGATGTTTGCTCGCAACATAAATGACTTCATTGAATACAGGGATGATGCTGGTGAATTAAAAAAGAAGGAGTACATGCCGCACGATGAGTTGCTGAAAAGAATCGACTATATGTCGCAAGTTGTCTTCCCTGCTATACAGGATAGGACCGACCTTTACACCAAAAGGCAAAAGGAAAAAGCTGACAGCAAAAATCGTCAGTCCACATTCCCGGAAGGAAGTTACGTAATGGTGCGTGACAGAGAGCAGTACAATAGCCTCTCCCCGGTTTACAAAGGTCCATATCGTGTTGTACGCCAAGTACAAGGTGGTGCTTATATACTTCGTGATGTTGACGAAACGCTCATGTCTCGAAATTATTCTCCAGAAGAATTAAAGCTTATTTCACAGGATGAAATCATTCCAAAAGATGAATTGTACGAAATTGAGGCAACCATCAATCATAGAGGCGAACCTGGAAATAGAGAATACCTCGTACGCTGGAAAAACTATAGCAAAGACGATGACAGCTGGTTAACTGCTGAGGCATTCACTGATCCCGAGTCAATTAACATTTATTGGCGCAAACTGGGTAAATCCATAAATCAAAATGATGAAGTAGTAAAAAAGAAAAATAATGAGGCTGAAAACAATAAAAAGCAAAAATTACCCTCAGACTACGCCCCTAGTAAATTACTGACTACGACAATTATGAATGAACAGTCAAAGTCTGGAACTATGTCGCACAATAGACAATCTCATAATACAAAAGAAAAAAAGAAAGCTCAACCCAAACGTAATGGCAATGCTTTATCCAGATATCCCAAACGAAGACTACAACAAAGTCAAGAAGGCTTTGATCGAAAAACAGATCATCATGAAAGCTCTGTAAAAAATGCTGTGACTGCAAATAGTAATCTTAGGCACAGCAAGCGCATAAAGAGAAATTAGGTCACACAAAAATTTATAACTGTTCAAACACTTCCTATTCAACTTCCAAACGTTGATACCAACTGGTAGGGGATGATGTCGTGTTTGGTCATTAATGATGTCTTTATTTATTATTTTATTATTGATCTCAGTCCAGCCTACGTCAGACTATACAATTAATAGTCAGACGATATAATCCAGGGTTCATTCTAAATTATTAGTTCCTCTCCTTTTTCTTACTTAATAAATAGTAGTTGTTAGCTATTGACTTCTTACTGTTTTTACATTATAAGTACCAAATATCATAAAGACGTCGAGGTAGTCACTGTATTTGGTAGGAACGTTTACAGTTAAACATGGAGCAAGGTCAGTAGCGGCACATGTGTTGATGACAAGCTGGGGATCAGAAGTTGACTTGTTGAGCGTATAAGCTATTTCTCCATCAGCGACAAGTTTACTGAAGGATGCAGCACTGACAACTTTGATATCGTAAGAAGATGTTGCTTTGATACTGTCGGCTTTTATACACTTATAATCGACATTCTCCGATGAGGCGTTGACAATAGGAGAGTAGGTGAGACAGTTTGTAGAACAGAATTGAGAAGAGAATACAATTTTGCGTGTATCCCAATGAATTATTGGATTGTGGATTGTTAACCAGGAAATACCTAAGATGACAGGATAATGTCCCAAGGATACCGAGTCAAGAACAATATGTTCTGAATGATTACCAGTGGTAAGACTTAGTCGACTCTCGTGGGTGACAACACCAGATGATATTGAGCTACCATTAACGTTTTGAACTATAGCGGGAATCTCACGTGGATAGAGAGGTATATTGTGATGTTTAACAAAATTTGAATCAATGAAGTTAGACATTGCTCCTGAATCGATCATGGCAGTTGTAAGAATGCTTTTATTGCCATAGGTTAACTTGATTGGAATAGTGAAATGTTGATATGACGATGAAGATTCATTGGAAGCGAAAAGAGTGGACTTATGAGTAAGTAACGAAGAAGGACAGAGAGGTTTGACATTAGAGAATTGTAATGTTTTTATTGAAGAACCCAAGATACACTCTCTTACGAAGCTTGGGTGGGACCTTTTCCCAGTTTCTTCGGACAATGAGGAGCAGAATGTCCTTCATCTCTACAATACATGCAAAGATTAAGATCACGGCGACGTTGTTTTTCCTTCGATGACAATGGCTTAAATTTTTTGGTGGTTATCGCGTCAATATCCATTGGTTCTGGAGTATTTTTTGCTGGTAACGGCATTCGACCAAAAACAGGAGGAGGAATGTATCGTGGTTTGGGAGGGGGTGTACCAGAAAAATGTGAATGGCCGGAATGGTGGGATACCTTACGTTGAACTGCACGATCACGAATCAGATTGTCCAGTTCTACACAACAGGTAACAAAAGGCCATAGGTCACTAGGTACCACACGAGTTGCTAAAGCATCCTTGACCTCTTCTGATAAGCTGTGACGAAAGATACCAAGTAGTGCAGGCTCGTTATACTGCGTCTGGGAAGCAAGACGACGAAAGGTAGCAGCATATTCTGCCGTTGATCCTTTACCTTGACGCAGATTTAGAAGACTAGTTTCGACATGTAGCTGAGCGTTAACCTCACCAAACGCCTCCCGAAGAGCAATAGTGAAGGTGTTGAAAGAGGTCATACATTCAGGTAAGGCTTGGTCAGTATCAAGAGCATCTAAAAAAGGCTGTGCCCAAGAGAAAGCATGACCAGACATGAAAGAGCATAGAAAACAGATCTTGCTAATTTCATTCACAAAACGGGAACGATCAACGTTGATACACATCTTAACATGTGTGAGAAAATTCGCAAGTGTTCCAGGTGCGCCATCATAAATAGGGGGATCATTAACACGAATAACCCTAGGTTGATATTGAGGAGGCAACTGAAAGGCAGAAGGAATATCATTGGTATTGGCTGCCCGAATGGAGTCAGAAGGAGAGACAGTCAAATTAGCCATTTGATCTTCTACTTGTGCGATTTTTGAAGTATCAACGGATTTCTTTTTTCCTTTGGAACTAGAAGCCATGTACGATTAGTATGGTATTGATTAAATTAAAAGAAAAAGGAAATTTGAGGGGTCACTGGAATTCGTAACACAGACAAATTTTCAGGGTGCAGATCACGGACTATATTGAAATTTGACAGGGATGGAATTAATTATCAAATAACAAAAATGATCAAGCGGTTAACACAGTGAGTCAATTATACTGTAATGAAGTTGTTTTGTCAAGCCAGATGTCGTATTTACCTTAATAATTTTCTTAATGTCGTGTGAGATCACTCAAAAGATTCTTCAACTAATAATTTGACTGTATATCATATATAGCCCAAAGTGCTATATACGATAAACAGCCCACACAATTTATACCGTACTACCTCGGACCCTAAATCACATTATTATATTCTAAGACGTAGTTTGTATTGAATGGGCTCCCTCTCTCGTCCTTACTCAATAAAGAGGTTCAAGAGACTCATCGATTTTTCGACTTATTTTATTACTTTTATTAATCGAGAGAAATAACACGCCTATTCCACACCAGAGAGGAGAGAGAGAGAGAAAGAACCGGACAGGAACTAAGAAGCTTGGATAGACAACTACAAGAGGACAAGAGAAGGTGGCGTTAAGGGCTTGAAGGTGTGAACTGCAAATACAGTTGTTGGAATAATTGTTCGAATGTTTTGCAATTTTGTACGTTTTGCTTTGTATCTCTGCAGTCAGATAAGATAAAGCTACGTACAATACCTCATTAGAAATCGACAATTGTCGGATATAACATATAAAAAGCTAGGGTTACGGAATTACTTCCGTATATAGTAAGATCAAATTGCGTCAAGCATATGCATTCGAACAATTTTTCCAACTCGATGCATTCTATAATGATGATATCGTTACCGCTTCTGACATCACTAATACAGCATTACTAAATGATGTAATTGTTTTAATCGTAAGATTAAATAAAAAAATTAAACAAAAAAACAATAGCAGCAATATAAAATTAAAATCCTTCTTTATTGCAGATTTCTTTATATTGCAAAAGAGCCCCGTTTAATGGATAAAAAGTTGGCATCTATTTATATTCTTTGTGAGCGTAGATATAAAAGATATAGACTCGGCAACAATGTCGTGCTGAAGAACCAATGATTAAGCTAAAGCTTGTCGATGTTCTAATATATGCATCTGAAGTTGAACAATAGAAATAATAACCAGTCAATTAACTTTGATCTAATTACTTTTGGGGTTGACAATTGATTAGACTCGCTAGGATGACAAATACTGATCTTATTGTTCTAAATTTGGAAAAGTGTGGAATTGTTCAATCATAGTTTAATCTTTGTGTATCGTTATTATTTTAATACAACTGATATCTTATAGAAAATAACTATGTTTACAACAGTAATAATGAAACAACGCTTTTGCTTTTAGTCAGAGCTTAAAATATATAAATAAGGCTGGATTTTGCAGTGTTTCCCATCTATCTTGTACAGCCTATACTTCTTTATATCATGGTATATACTTTATCTCGTAGCAAGCAAGAAAGCATCCGGTAACTGTTGAAAAAGGGTTTATCATACTCAGAAATTATGAAATGTGTTCCAGGAGTATCAAGGTCCACTTTGAGCAAGTACAAGGGCTTGTATACACCTAAACGTGCTCGATGTCATGCTGGTAGAAAGATTACTCTAAGCTCAACAACAAAGAATTACCTGAAGAGAGAGCTTATAAATGGTTCACTTAAGACTGCAAAGAGCGTACGGTCATACTTAAGCAGTATTGGTCAAAAAATAGATTAGTTTGGTACAGTAAAAATGCTTCACAGCATGGGTTTCAATGCCCAAATTAAGAAGAAAAAGCCTCTCCTCAAAAAATGACACATGGAAGCTAGACTAAAATGGGCTAAAGCTCACAAAGTCTGGACAGAAGATGACTGGAGACGTATGGTGCTTTCTGATGAGACCAAGATTAATGTTTGGGGTTCAGATGGCTGTAAGTACTTTTGGAAAAGACCTAGTGACAAATTGCAACCTCATCATCTTGACCTTACAGTCAAAGGAGGAGCTGGCAGTGTGATGCTTTGGAGTTGTATGACGTGAGATGGTCCTGGAATACGCCTGCGCAATTGAGGACGATACTATGAAAGCATCAGATTATGTTCATATCCTGTCAACTACACTGATGGGCAGTCTGAAGTACCATGGTTACGAACAGGAAGCTATTTATTTTCAACAAGGCAACGATCCTAAGCACACATCAAAGCTTGCTCGTGCTTGGTTTAAGGAAAATGGGTTTAAAGAAGAGCATACTTTCAATTGGACTGCTCAAAGTCCCGATTTGAATCCTATAGAGCATCTCTGGCACCATTTAAAGTTGAGGCTGAGCTTATATGAAGGTAGGGCTAAAGGAGTGCATGATCTCTGGTCTAGAATCGAGAAAGAATGGAACTCTTTTACCAAAGAGCAATGCCAAGCATATATCAAGAGTATGTCAGCTCGTTGTAGAGCAGTTATTAAAGCTAAAGGCGGTTATACACGATATTAAATAAAAGATGATTCAATTGGAAAAATTGTTCGAATGCATATGCTTGACGCAATTTGATCTTACTATATACGGAAGTAATTCCGTAACCCTAGCTTTTTATATGTTATATCCGACAATTGTCGATTTCTAATGAGGTATTGTACGTAGCTTTATCTTATCTGACTGCAGAGATACAAAGCAAAACGTACAAAATTGCAAAACATTCGAACAATTATTCCAACAACTGTAGGACTTACGATAGTTGATAAGTAAGAACGAGACAAAGATAAGTAAAGACAGGAATAGACAGACAGTCTAATAAAGAGAATAATACTTGATAATTGACTGATGTTTATTTAAATAAAAGATTATGGGTATTTATACTATTATGAGGAATGTGGAATATGATTCTTATTAAATTGAGGGTTTTGTTTATAATTAAAAAGAATGTGCCCTAAGGGCCGATAATGTCATGACAGTTACTCATCTTCACCAAGATCCTAATAGCTTACGCACCAATGTGAATGTCAACGAGTTCGTTACTGTTCTCTTGTCTCAGGCTCCACCAACTAGACTTCACAAGCCAACTATCAATTTGTCGCCTACTTTCCATCATCTCCAACAACTTCCACACACTACTTGCTCCTCTTCGCAACTTCAAGCAAAACTGGCTTTTCTTTTAGGTGTTACTTGCTTCCTCAGACCATCTGACTTGCAACGTATTCCATATCGCTCAATACAAGTCTCCCCTAATAGTGCGTCCCTCTATTTTGAAGTTCATGCACCCAAAGAAAAACGAAACCGTCGTCTGATTATCAAGTCGTTCACTGTCAAGGCTCATGTACAAGTTTCTCTGTGTCCTATTGCGGTATTTCTTACTCTGCGTGCTCGTCGCCCGGTGAACTTGCGGCAAGATGCTCTATTTCTCAACTCTGTTGATTCAAGTGTCCCTTTGCAAACTCGTACCATCTCTGGCTAGATACGTCGTCTGCTTCGTTTTTCCACAAGCGAACCTCGAGTCACTTTGCGCTCAATCGCTTCCTCCTTTGCTCTTCAGGCTGGGATCCCTCTCGATGATGTGGTAACCATGGGCAACTGGACTTCCTCTAAGACCTTCGAAAGCCATTATAGACGTGAACACTTGGCTACTTTTGACTTTACAAATACTCTGGTTTCTTTGGGTGATCTCGAACTTGACGATTAACTGGTATTACTATCTCTCTGGATTAGCAATCATATGTCTTATTGTTATATTGGAGTGTCTCACACAATTCTGTAAGAATTATATTCGCCACTCGAATTGATTATTTAGACATGACAATATAACAATAAGACATATGATTCCCCGCCCTCCCAGTAGCCCCTTAGTTTTCCTTTATAAGCTCAAAGAAGATCAAGTTTTATATAATTTAAAGATTTCTAATTTTATTAAAAAAATTTTTTTTTCGCTGACCTTAAATAAAAAGAAGATAAAGCAATCATATGTCTTATTGTTATATTGTCATGTCTAAATAATCAAGTACTACATTTAGATACAAAGAAAAGTTATGGCAATCAAAACATGTCTTGTTTAAATTTGCTGAAATAAATAGAACTAATGGTACAGGCACACTATTAATTCTTTGATGTTTTGCCAAATATGAAATAGAAGACAAAAACTACAAAAAGACGATAGTTGTGAAACTAAAGATTATATATGACTTTATTAATAAAAAATATTGAGAGTATTTATACTTTTTGAATGTCTGGGTCTTTACCGCTATTTCAATTGATCGGTTAAAAGAATGATATGGAATATAAGGAAGGATAGTAGATAATCAATAGCCGCTGTCTACTTGACGAATCAAGGGACAATGAAGTAATTAAACTATTGATCTAACGATAATTATAGAATAGGATTGAACTGCCGTTGTTGTAATCAGGTTCCGATATAGTCTTTTAGAACGCTGGTAGGACAACAGGGCAAGATTGGCTATTGCAGAATTCTCACGTTTATTAATAGAGATCTGGTTAGACTATAATTCTGTAGTATCCAAGTTTATCCATGAATGTTCACTTTATTAGTTGTGTGGATACAACATTTGACATAATGCTTACATGTCTTCTTTTCACAGTTTAAATTTTTTTTAAAAACATGTCAGCTAGAGCACAAGATGTAGAAGTGGTTTAGGATACGACAATTGACAGTAGCATAAAAAAACGTGAGCTTTGCTTTTTTTTTACATTTTTGGCCGTGATTGAGTTATATGTTGTCTCTTTTTGTTGTTGCAAATTATCTATTCTAAAAACAGCCGCAAAATATTGTTCAAGAAAGAAACAAAAAAGAAACTTGCAGAGCGTCTTTTTTAAAAAAAATAAAAAGTTGCATATAATCTACTTTGTTTGTGATTGCTTAAAGAAACTAATGAATAGGGATCTCTTTACGACCATTACAGTCATAATGCACAAAAATGCAAGCCGTGTAATATCGCTTCGTTTCGTCTTTTAATAGCAAAACTCAGGTTGTGTATAGTTTAAAACGTGATTTTGCCAAGTAGATCCACTCTATTTCAGTATTTACATGCCAAAAAAAAAATGTAGCAATAAAAAAGAATGAAGCGTTTTAAAAAAATGCGGAGAACAACTTAAAAAAAGTGGCAAAAAATATGCTCGAAGTAGCATTAAAAGACACTCCAGCAAGCGTACGCGTGCTTCAACTCGTGCTCTTCTGCGCCGTAGTGTAAATTAAGATAACTAAGATTGAATATTGAATATTGAATTCTACATGTAAAAAGTGAGAGTATGATACGGATAAAGAATTAGGACAGATTTATGATCAACTCGACAGAATAGATGATTACTATTTCTAATTATTAGTTTAGCCTGTTCCTAGCTTGTATTGTCAATTATGCTATTGGGATGGTTTCAGATAACTCTGGATGTAGGACTATTTAAGGAGACGGTACGGATGAATATAAAATCCTCTAGTTCCGTGATTGGATACTATGGCTAATAATAATATCTCAGTTAGGATAAAGGTTTACATGACTAATGATGATCCGGTAAGTAATCGTCATTCCTTATTCAACATGCTCATATCATCAATAAACTATATTACAACCACGCCATACATTTGACTGTGTGAAGTTAATATGAATAAAGCCTAATATAAAAATCTAATCAAAGTCTTTTATTGATCTGTGCTGGGAATAATTGTCGTATCCCAACATACTTTAAACATGATTCATATTCAATTTATAAGAAATCAGAGTAATGAATGCTTTACAAAGATTTATTACAGTCTTTTCTCTATTATTCGGTCATAACTAATTCCACTCCTTTAACTCAATGCAAGCTTTTAATATAACTCCTGATGCAATGCAACATAAATGAAAGATCAGATCTACTTAAGAAATAATTATAAAACAGTCCACTTGCATAACCAGGAACAGATCCTCACATTAAAACTTATTGACACTAGATCTACAGTTATAATTAATTAAAGTATCTTGAAAAGGATTTAATTAAACCTCCATGAAAATAGTATAAATACCAGACATTATAATATTAAATAAAGATATAACTTTTTTCAGTCTCGTTGAATTTTATAGTCTTTTTTATTCTTACGAGATAACACAATAATGTTATAAATGATTCCAAGTTATGTCAGCATATTATTCAGGATCATATCCGATTCCTTTTACTAAAATAAAGTGACTATAATCTAATGTATCCTTAACATTATCCTCCACCAGATTCAACAACACCTTGTTGATTCGGCATAAGAGTGAATTGGTATGAGTATGAAATGCCTAATCAATTTGGTAGATCATTTTCATGCTAAATTGTGGGGTAATTTACCGTGACTATCTTTGTCCGTGATTATTATTGTTATTTTTATTATTATTATTTTTTCTCCCTGTTAAGTCTTCTCTTTAACAATCTTTCTTCTCTACTAAGCTTTGTAGGAAGAGTTCTTTTCTTTGTCTCAACAGAGTACACTTTTTTCTCATCACTCACTTTAGATGTGGAATTTCTATTGGACTCATTATGTTTGGAATTGGATGATGCTTTATTCACAATGTGTTCAGCTCTCTCATGTTCCAACTTCTTCAGTTCGTCTTGTTTATCCCAATATTTCTGTATGATAGTTGGGTCTGTGAAATCACTAGCTTTTTGCCATGTGTTAGCACGTTCGCCATAACCAGCCCATTTAACTAAAAACTCTCGATGACCGATTGGTCCGCGATGGTCACGAATGTCTTCAACTTCGTAATATTCATTTTCGATATTTGACTCATCCATGTTGACAACTTTTAATTCAGATGGCGTGTAGTTGCGATGTAATAATTCATTCTGCTCATCTTTCAGTTCATATGAACCTCCTCTATTCTTTCGAACCACTGTATAGGGACCTTTATATAATGGAGCAAGTTTACTTGTCCTATTTTCTAATCTCACCATAACATGCGATCCAACAGGGATGTCAACCATAATGTTTTTATTATTGTATCTCTTACTGTATTCCTCATTAATCTTTTGAGTTCTTTCTAATATAGCAGGGAATACGATTTCCTCCATATGTTTGATACGTTCTTCTAATTCTTCAACTGTCATCAAATCATTGGGGATTGGATACTTTTTATTTGCGTAGTTGTCAGGCATATTAACTCTGCGAGCATACATTAATGAAAAAGGAGAGCTAAGTGTTTTATTTTTTATGTATCTATTTATACAAAGCTGTACAATTGGAAGATAATGATTCCAATCTCTGCCATTGGATTGAATTATCTTTCTCAATGTGTTCATCGCAATTTTAACACTAGCTTCAGCACTACCATTACCTTGTGGATGATACGCAGTAGAATATCTACGATCTATACCAAGGTTCTTTGAAATATGACTCATCAGTGAATTTCTAAATTCTGTTCCATTATCGCTCTGGATGATACGTGGGAATCCATAGTCTCCAAAGATACTTATAAGTTCTTTTGCAACTGTATCGGATTGTTTGTTCTTTAATGGTCTAATCACAATGTACTTGGTACATATATCAGTTAGAACCAATAGATATATATAATCATCTCCAGTAGCAGGAAGTGTTCCAGCAAGATCTATAGCAATATGATCAAATGGCCTATGAGCTACAACATTGGTCAATGGATGATAATCTCTCTTATTTATGTTGTGCTTCTGACATTCACTATATGAACTAACAATATTTTTTGCTTCATCATATATATTGGTCCAATGCATACCTCTACTGTGAATATCACGTACGATAGCTTGGTAACCATAATGATCATATGAGTGAGTTTCTCTTAATATGGCATCTCTCTCTTCTTCAGGAGGAGTTAAGTAATCAGTTAGCTCATTTTTATTTTCTATTAATCGAGTAGCGAGTACATTAATTGATTTGTCTCTGCAATACTTCTTTCTTTTTACAACAACTTTTATAATTTTAAGATTATTCTTGTTTTTTTTTATAAACACTATCCTCCACCAGTTTGTTATCATCTTCTAAAGGAGGATACAAACGACTTAATTGATCAGGGAGCTTGTTCAAAACACCAAGAATATGGACAACATCAAAATCAAAATCGAGAAGTGTTTCCATCCAACCAATCATCATAGGATTAGCTATTTTCTGTGTGTGCAAGTAGACTAAAGCTTTATGGTCACTATAAATAGTAAAGTGTTTTCCCCATAAGAATTTTCTATATTTTTTGTGTGCTAAAATAATTGCATATAATTCCCTTTTAGTAGTACTCCATCGCCTTTGAGATGATGTCAAAGAAGAGGATACGAAGCTTATATATTTATCACGCTGTAATTCATCCTTTTGATATAGGACAGCTGCGACGCCATATAGGGATGCATCAGTTGCCACAAAAAACTTCTTACTTAAGTCTGGATAATGAAGTACAAGGTTTGATTGCAGTATGGCTTTCAATGAATTGAAACTGTTCGTTTGTTCATCAGTCCATAGTTCTCTAATGTTCACAGCATTACTCAATCTGGTGATTGGCTCAGCAACTCGTGAAATCATTGGAACATAATCCCTAAAATAATTAATTAAGCCCATAAACTGTTGTACATGCTTATAACTTTGATTTGGGATTGGCCAGTTCTGAACATTGGTCAACTTATTGCGATCTACTTTAGTGCCAGTAGTATTTACTACAAAACCCAAGAGTCTGACTGAATGTTGAAACCATACACATTTATCTGGATTTACGATCAAATTCACAGATGTCAATTTCTCTAATACTAACTTCACATCTTCTGCATGTTGCTCAAAGCTATTGCTGGCTACAATGCAATCATCTACAAAATTCTGAACACAAGATATCCCATCAAAGAGAATAGCAAGGCACTTTTTAAATTGTGATGTCAACATCTTTACTCCAAAGCATCCTTTTATGAACGAGTATTGAGCATTATCATGTGTGAATGTTAATTTATGAACATCTTCAGGTGCAACTTTAAATCGATGATAGGCATTAGATAAGTCAATAGTAGAAAACACTTTTTTACCACTCAAATTATCAAAGATATCTCTGATCAAGGGAACAGGATAATTGAAAGTAGGAGGTAATATATTATTAAGTAATCTCACATCCAAACATACACGATGATTTACTATCTGGCCTGCTTTGTTTCTTTTTGGAACTAAGAGGAGTGGACTATTAAAAGATGTGTTAACTTTGGACTTTATGATAGTTCCCGTCTTTAACCATTCTTCAATTTGTTTATTTAAAACAGGTCTTAAAGCGTGCGGAATTGGATACTGCCGTCTATAAGCCGTAGCACCTTCTTTCGTTGGTAAATGAATAATTGACTCAGGCATGGGACATGACGATGTCACTGGAATACTCTGGTTCATTTTCAAAACATCTTTGATCGTATCTGTTAAGGATACATAAGATTATAGTCACTTTATTTTAGTAAAAGGAATCGGATATGATCCTGAATAGTATGTTGACATAACTTGGAATCATTTATAACATTATTCCCAGAACAGATCAATAAAAGACTTTGATTAGATTTTTATATTAAGCTTTATTCATATTAACTTCACACAGTCAAATGATGGCGTGGTTGTAATATAGTTTATTGATGATATGAGCATGTTGAATAAGGAATGACAATTACTTACCGGATCATCATTAAGTCATGTAAACCTTTATCCTAACTGAGATATTATTATTAGCCGTAATATCCAATCACGGAACTAGAGGATTTTATATTCATCCGTACCGTCTCCTAAATAGTCCTACGCCCAGAGCTACCTGAAACCATCCCAATAGCATAATTGACAATACAAGCTAGGAACAGGCTAAACTAATAATTAGAAATAGTAATCATCTATTCTGTCAAATTGATCATAAATCTGTCCTAATTCTTTATCCGTATCATGTCTATAAATACTCTCACTTTTTACATGTAGAATTAATCATATTCAATCTTAGTTATCTTAACTTAATAAAGAGATACCAAGTTCTAACAGTATTTCTTTATCTTTGTTGTTATACTACTTTTACCTAAAACCCCCTATCCTAAACAGTATCAAAGAAATTTGCTCTTTGCTCAGCTGTTCCGGCAGGCGAATTATCAGGTTCAAATTCATTCATTTGGTCAATGTTTATATTTTCTAAAATTTGAACTTCATCAGCAGCTGTATCAGAGAGTGAATGTTCACTGTTGTAGAACAGTAACTGATTGTAGTTGACATTAATAAATATAAGTCTTAATACAAGTTCATAATTAAAATAAAATAAAATACAAGTTTATTTAAATAAGATCATACAATCAATTCCAATTAAACATGTTCTTTTAGAATATGTATTGTATTTATGAGAGTTCTTTGATAAGAAGAAGTATCAACTAAAATAACCAAATCCAATCCAATGTCAGGAATATTGCTAATCTTTCACATAATTGAAATAACGCGTAAAATAACGTTATTCAATTCAGTGAGGAATTCCCAGAATAAAAGATAATCTATGACAGACATACAAAAGAACAAATGAAAAGTTTTCATAATCATAATTATAGATAACACTTGCTAAAGTACCTGAATATTAGAAGAACGATAACAATAGAAGATATCAAGCCACTCACTCAATAAGATATAAATACCTGCCTTCAATTAGAATAATTTTTACTTTAACTTAAACTGAAATAAAGATCAGTCTCAAAAAGTACCCAAACTGTTTCTTGATCTTTGTTTTTACCTTTTCCTTTATTATTTAAACCATTATACAACATTCACTGCTAAGTCTGAACGCCACACCTGTTAAACCAATATTCATTTTTGGTAAGATATCGGTGCCAAGCTGTCATGTTTTGACATGTCAATAAGATAACAGTCTTATCATTCTAAGCTAAATCTTTACAAATGAGTTTGAATAAGAATAGATCCTGATAATTACCAACTGCCCTGAACAGCCAAGTTTCACTTTCACCTCAACAGTTGATTATTTACATCAGTTTATAAAATTTTTCTTATACATGTCAAATCATATCGGTCGTAACTATCTCTTGTCATTTAATCTCAGGTCTTGCTCAAACTAATATAAATAGCCTTGGAATCTTTCTTTAATAAAAGTATTCGACTTTAGAACTATTGTTCGGTCTCGTTAATTCTTCTTTTTCATATTTTAAATACTTAAAACACTTCAACATTCTTAGCATTTTTATTTTGCTGATGGATGGATGAAATAAGCGTTATGAGGAGATTTTTTGCGCCATAGTGTTAATAAAGAGATACCAAGTTTTAACAGTATTTCTTTATCTTTGTTGTTATACTACCTTTTCCTAAAACCCCCATCCTAAACAGAGTGTTCCGATGAGTGTTCTGATCGATGAGTGTTCTGATGAGTGTTCCGATGAGTGTTCCGATGAGTGTTCCGATGAGTGTTCCGATGAGTGTTCCGATGAGTGTTCCGATGAGTGTTCCGATGAGTGTTCCGATGAGTGGGCTGAAGGAAAAGATACTATTCAAGGAGATTCCGGGTCGGGTATTTGCCCTACATGAGATCCAAATATAGCAATGGATGCGCCCGAATTTTCTGGATCGAATGATGTAGCGCTAATGACCGTCACTCTTAAACTCAGCTCGTAAATCGCATTACAACAGAAAAAAACTACCTTTGGCGGACTAAAAAAGTGAGATTGCGTGCCCGCTGTTTGTTGCACACAGGCATACATTACCTCAAACAATGCAAATAATGTTTCCGCATTCAATGGTGGTATTTTTGAAGGTGTCACTGTACTACCCGATGAGCTATGAGTATTCAAAGACTGTATTTGTCGTGTTTGGTCATTAATGATGTCTTTATTTATTTATTATTTTATTATTGATCTCAGTCCAGCCTACGTCAGACTATACAATTAATAGTCAGACGATATAATCCAGGGTTCATTCTAAACTATTAGTTCCTCTCCTTTTTCTTACTTAATAAATAATAGTTGTTAGCTATTGACTTCTTACTGTTTTTATATTATAAGTACCAAATATTATAGTATTATCTCGTAAGAATAAAAAAGACTATAAAATTCAACGAGACTGAAAAAGTTCTATCTTTATTGTGTTATCTCGTAAGAATAAAAAAGACTATAAAATTCAACGAGACTGAAAAAAGTTATATCTTTATTTAATATTATAATGTCTGGTATTTATACTATTTTCATGGAGGTTTAATTAAATCCTTTTCAAGATACTTTAATTAATTATAACTGTAGATCTAGTGTCAATAAGTTTAAATGTGAGGATCTGTTCCTGGTTATGCAAGTGGACTGTTTTATAATTATTTCTTAAGTAGATCTGATCTTTCATTTATGTTGCATTGTGTCGTATCCCAACATACTTTAAACATGATTCATATTCAATTTATAAGAAATCAGAGTAATGAATACTTTACAAAGATTTATTACAGTCTTTTCTCTATGGTTCGGTCATAACTAATACCACTCCTTTAACACAATGCAAGCTTTTAATATAACTCCTGATGCAATGCAACATAAATGAAAGATCAGATCTACTTAAGAAATAATTATAAAACAGTCCACTTGCATAACCAGGAACAGATCCTCACATTTAAACTTATTGACACTAGATCTACAGTTATAATTAATTAAAGTATCTTGAAAAGGATTTAATTAAACCTCCATGAAAATAGTATAAATACCAGACATTATAATATTAAATAAAGATATAACTTTTTTCAGTCTCGTTGAATTTTATAGTCTTTTTTATTCTTACGAGATAACACATTTTTTTCAACGAATTCTAAATTTTATTGCTCTATCAATTTTCTAAAATGGCCGCTCAAAATAACTTACCTATGGAAATCAACACCATCAACAACGCTCAAGATGTTAGCCCTATGGTTCCTGCTGATATCCGTTCTTCATCAAGTCAAGAAGCAACTGAACCGGTTTTACCTTACCAAAACGATGCTGACATGATGGAGACAGCTGATGATAGTCTCCTGGGTATTGGTAACACTGATTCCTTGACTATACTTCGCCAGCAACTTCAAGAAGTATCACAAAGGTTTGCTAGAGGCGTATCAAACCATTTACCTATGGATCAACTGGAAAGCCTTCGCAATGAAGCATCACACATTGCAAACTGTATCAAGTACCTTTTGGAAGTTCAAACCTATTGCGACCCTCCCAAGATTTGAAACAACTCAACAATCCATTTAACCAGTCGTCAAACCGCTTTGATCATTTCATCACAATGATCTTCCTTACATGGCAATGGGTTGGTAATGTGTGGAGAAACGGACGTAGAGGTTCATGATTCAGTAGAAGATCTCCTGGACACATTTGCATTAATTGTAAGTTCCAACGGACTTGCAATCGATCAACACTGGATGCGCTTGGTTCCAATCAAAATGAATAGAGACCAAAGATCCTGGTTTAATGAGGTGCTAAAAGGTCGAAGCTTGAACTGGGATGAGGCTAGGTCTATCATCATCAATACGTACGCCACCCAAGATGTCGCTCAGACGCTAAACAGTATTGATCAACTCTTGACCATCAAAATGCAGCAAAACGAGTCGATCGAGGCTTTTACTGACCGATTCCAAAGAATCAGACGCGCAGCAAAATGGCAAGATGATATTAGAACTGCTGCCTTGTTCAAACGTGCTTTGCCCCTCGCCTTATATAAGGAAGTGTCCCGCTCCTTGCTAAACTTACCTTTGAATCAGCAAGACTCTGTTTGTAAGGTGTCTGCCAAGGCTCGTACTGTGATCTCCTCAAATATTTGCAATGATGAAGCCATGGCTGCTGGTGTTACAAAACATAACATCACAACTCAATCGCCTGCGAACCCAATTTCGTTTGTGAGTGGTGCTGACAAGTCGATGCACAATCCCAAAAATGCTAGTGGTCCAAGCAAGCAAGGCCAACCTCAATTCAAGCCCAAATCAAAATGTCTTGTTCATGGTAATGGTAATCATACCACTGAACAGTGTAAAGTCCTCAAAAGGATTGCCACTGCCAATACCGCCACTACTGCCACTACTGCCACCAACGTCACTCCACAAGCATCAAATACAAAGAAAAATTGTTACAAATGTTCGGCCAACGTACCATGGAGTCCTGACCATGCAGCTACATGCAGCAAAGATAAAGTCAAGAGGTTCAATGGACCAACTAAAGCTTTCCGTTCTGCTCGTTTCTCTGGTTCTCACAATCGAAGTAAACATTTACCTGCCGCTGTCAACTTGAATGATCAAGAGCACAGCCACGGCAGTATGGACATAGATCTTAGTAGCTTGCCTACAAACTATGACTGTAAGGAAAAAACTAGCAAACAGAATGAAGTGAAAACTAACCATTCTTTGTATGTACCTATCACTATAGAAAACATCGACACCTTTGCCCTTGTGGACTCTGGTGCTTCTTTTAGCTCGATAGATATTGCATTCGCTAATAAAAATAACATTAATATAAATAATAACGTTTCTGGTTCTATTATTTTTGCTACAAACGATAATAAGAGTAAACGTTTTGGTACAACTTCTAAAGCTTTAAGCTTAATTTATGGTGATAACGATAATACTCTCATTCACACATCACATATTTTCGAAGTTCTTCCACTTTCCTTTGATACAGATGCTGTCATTGGTTTAGATTTGATGCCTAAATTAAGTATTTTGATAACAAATTTAGCTGTAAAACATCCAAACAAAAAACCTGCCGCAAAAGAAGAAATCGATGATACTCCTGAACCAAACAATTCCCCTTATGGTACCACTGATCAACAAATAAATTTTATGGCGGCAGTTAAATCCGATCTCGATCAAAATGCACAGATACCAAAGAATAGTTTTTGCAAAGTACCTGAATCGATTATTCATCTTGATACAGAAAAGAACAAAACAGCCTATCGATCACCTTACCGTATTCCACTCAAACTGATGCCAGCAATGCGAGAATGTGTTGATACATGGTTAAAAGATGAAGTAATTGAATATGCTCCACCAAGTTCAGAATGGAATTCTCCTCTCACTTTGGCACCCAAAAAGGATTTACAAGGGAATCTCACAGGTTATAGACTATGCCTAGATCCTCGTCTGCTGAATTCTATTTTGATATCTAATGATAAACAACCTATACCTAAAATTGATGAAATTTTTGATCAACTTCAAGGTTCAACTATTTTCACTACTTTAGACTTACGACAAGCTTTTCATCGTTTCCAAATATACAAACCTGATCGTGTCAAAACAACCTTCACCTTTCAAGGTCAACAATACATGTTCAAAGGTTGCCCATTTGGTCTCAAGCATATTGCTTCACGTTATCAAAGAGTTATCAATTCTATCCTAGCTGATGTTCCTTATGCTCTTGCATTTGTGGATGATATTATCATTTTTTCTAAATCTTATGAAGAACATATTACTCATGTACAAAATGTCATCAAGAAGCTCACCAATGTTAACTTAATCCTGAATGTTGACAAATGTCACTTTGCTCAAACATCTGTTTACCTACTTGGTTTTTGTGTTGATGCCAAAGGATCTCAACTCGATCCACGCAAGGTTACAAACGCACTTTCTTGGGAAAAGCCATCCACAGGGAAAGACATTCAACGCTTCTTAGGGTTGGTAAACTACTTTAGGAAATACTTGCCCAATCTATCCGAAGTTACAGCTCCATTGGATAAATTGCGTTTTGAAGGCAAGCTCACCAGCAAAATTTGGGATCAAGAACAAGACGACGCATTCACAAAAATTAAACAGCTACTTGCTTCTGCTCCAGTCTTATATCATCCTGATCTCAATGAGCCATTCTATGTTGCAACAGATGCCAGTAATTATTCCATTGGTGCTGTTCTCTACCAGATCATTGATAAGCAAATCCGTCATCTTGGTTTCATGGCTCGTGCTTTGTCTACATCTGAAAAAAATTACTCAACTACTAAACGAGAACTACTTGCCATTGTTTTTGCTCTCAAGAAGTTTCATCCATTTTTATGGGGTAATCCTTTCACTCTTTACACGGATCACAAAGCCCTTACTTACATCCACACTCAACCTGTCGCCAATTCTATGATGATACAATGGTTAGACACAATATTGGATTATGACTTCAAAATCATACACAGACCTGGCATTCAAAACGTACTACCAGATATGTTATCGCGTCTTTTCGAATCCGAAAGAACGCTGGTAGGGGATAAAAACCAACATAAAACCTGGATCACACCTCACATAGCTAATTCCAAAAACACAAATATGACTACTCGCATGATGATGTCTGATGATCTTGTAACCCCAGCACCAGAAGAACGGCAAGAATTATTACTCAAAACCCATCTTGAAGGACACAGAGGCTCACAAGCAATGGTTACCACTCTACACAGTGAAGGAATTCATTGGACAAACTTAAAGCAAGATGCATTAGATTGTATCAACAGCTGCCCTGATTGTCAAAAGTTTAATGTTGCCAAACATGGATATCATCCATTATCGTCAATCTATGCTGATGCACCCTGGGATCATATCTGTATCGATACTGCCGGACCTATGACTACATCAATTCAAGGAAACAATTACATTCTAGTTGTAGTAGACGTATTCACAAGATTTTGCGTACTCAAAGCAATGCCTGATAAATCTTCACATACCATCGCACTCGCATTAAGAAGCATATTACCACTTTTCGGTCGTCCAAAAATTATCCAAAGCGACAATGGAACTGAATATGTCAATGATATCATCCGCAAATACACTGAAGTTTCTGGTATCGATCATCGTCTTATAACAGCATATCACCCTCGAAGCAATGGTATTGCAGAACGTTGGGTTGGAAAGACAAAGAATATAATATATAAAAGACTTCAAGGCAAGAACGATGACTGGGACTTATACCTTGACAGTACCCAAGAAGCTCTAAATAACACGCCAACTGCCTTACACGACACAAGACCATTTTCACTGATGTTTGCTAGACGTCCAAATCAATTCAAGGACTATAGTGACGTGTCAATTCCTACAAACTATAATGAAACAAGAAAACAGTTTAATGGACACATTACGAAATTTAATAACACTGTTTTACCAGCTATTCGCGAGAAAATCAAAACTTCTCAAACTGCTGCCGAAAACAAGTTTAACAAATCTCATCGAATTATCAAGGAAATACCATCTGGTAGTCAAGTCATGATCAAGAATATAAACCGAACTGCAAAAACAGATCCACTCTACATTGGAAATTATACAATTGTCAGAAAGAACCAAGGAGGAAGCTATATCCTAGTTGATGGTACTGGCGCACTTTTACCTCGAAATATTCCACCTTCGCATATCAAAGTAATATCAGAAGAACAATCTGAGGTATATGATGTCGAAGCCGTAATTGACCACAAAGGCACTCCTGGTAACTGGTTATACTTGGTACGTTGGAAAGGCTATGATGCGAAAGATGATACTTGGGAACCTGAAAAACACTTTCACGACAACAGACCGATACTAAAATACTGGAATCGTCGAAATGGACAACATAATGTTGAACCTAATTCAAGTGAAAAAAGACCAAGAAAAACTCACGACAATTCAAGCCGTAAAAGAGCAAGAAATTAACCGTGACTGCAATTCATCTTATTACGTATTATCTCAACGCCTTACGCTACCTTTCAATAATTCAAAAACTTCCAATAATCCAATCTACAATGTCAATTTACATTCAATCCACAGTTCATTCACAAGTAGAATCGTCAACATAAAAAACCTTTCACATGTTGCTACCTATACATTCTTATAACATGCACTTACGAATTACATTATTGCCATAACATATTGCTTTGCTCAATATTACAAAACAGAGAACTTCACTTACACTCGTCTTCACAATTGAACACTCATGAATCTAAATCCAGAAGTAGTTATGACCTGGAAGGGGGCAATGTCGTATCCCAACATACTTTAAACATGATTCATATTCAATTTATAAGAAATCAGAGTAATGAATGCTTTACAAAGATTTATTACAGACTTTTCTCTATTATTCGGTCATAACTAATTCCACTCCTTTAACTCAATGCAAGCTTTTAATATAACTCCTGATGCAATGCAACATAAATGAAAGATCAGATCTACTTAAGAAATAATTATAAAACAGTCCACTTGCATAACCAGGAACAGATCCTCACATTTAAACTTATTGACACTAGATCTACAGTTATAATTAATTAAAGTATCTTGAAAAGGATTTAATTAAACCTCCATGAAAATAGTATAAATACCAGACATTATAATATTAAATAAAGATATAACTTTTTTCAGTCTCGTTGAATTTTATAGTCTTTTTTATTCTTACGAGATAACACACCTAAATCACATTATTATATTCTAAGACGTAGTTTGTATTGAATGGGCTCTCTCTCTCGTCCTTACTCAATAAAGAGGTTCAAGAGACTCATCGATTATTCGACTTATTTTATTACTTTTATTAATCGAGAGAAATAACACGCCTATTCCACAAAAGATAATAATTTAAATCTTTATTAAATAAAATATATTCTTCTTCTTTTTATATAAAACTATCACTATTCGATTCATTCTATAAAATAAACATGAATACTAAATAAGTCATGATCTTTATTATTCATCATTTCTGTAAATGAATAATAATGGATCAGGTACCTAGTCAAATTTGATCTGACTGGAGGCATTTCATATAAATATATCTTGTTATGTTCTGGTAAAGTAAAAGAAATAACAAAGATAAACCAAAAGAATACTTTTTGAGACTGAACTTTATTTAAGACAATCTTCATTGTTAAAAAGAAAACATTACAAAGTCTACTATTTATATTCTTCTATCAATTGACGGGGAAATGAGTAGTTATGAGGGTCAACCCAGTGCCTGTCAGGTCGGATCGAATAATGATCGCCGAATCGATTATGAAAATTTTTAATTCGTTGTTTTTATAGATCTTATTGTTCTTTAACTGATCTGGGAGAGTTGTCCCGTCTTCATTGAGAGGAAAGATATATTTATATGAAATGCCTCCAGTCAGATCAAATTTGACTAGGTACCTGATCCATTATTATTCATTTACAGAAATGATGAATAATAAAGATCATGACTTATTTAGTATTCATGTTTATTTTATAGAATGAATCGAATAGTGATAGTTTTATATAAAAAGAAGAAGAATATATTTTATTTAATAAAGATTTAAATTATTATCTTTTATCAATTTTAATATACTTCTTTTAGTTGTGATTATTCAATGTCCGTTATGATCAGACTCTGTTCTACAACATATCTTTCCTCTCAATGAAGACGGGACAAATCTCCCAGATCAGTTAAAGAACAATAAGGTCTATAAAAATAACGAATTAAAAACCTTCATAATCGATTCAGTGATCATTCTTCAATCAAACATGTCAATGATTGGATCTACGCTCATAACTACTCATTTACCCGCCAACCGATAGAAGAATATAAATAGTAGATTTTGTAATGATTTCTTTTTTAACAATTAAGATTGTCTTAAATAAAGCTCAGTCTCAAAGAGTATTCTTTGGTTTATCTTTGTTATTACCTTTTACTTTACCAGAACATAACAACTGTGACTTCTACTCTGAAGATTTACTCTTTTCATGGCAGCAATAATACTACTGCTAGTTGATACTTGAGAACTGTTACTTGAAGTTTGAGAGCTTGTAAAATTCTGAAAGCTATCAACATTGCTTATCTCGTCGTTAGTGTTTTGTCGATAGATTTGTCTTTGGTCTCCCTGCAGTTTTTGAGAAAATGCACTTAAAGAATGCAATGACTCGTTATCACCAGACGTACTGTTATACTGTAGACTTTCAAGCATTTCACTTTCCAGTGATAGATCGGAATCTTGATGCCTATCTTCATTGCTTTCTTCATCCTCATTTTCTAAAATATCGTCGTTCAGGTCTCGATCTCTTGTGCTGTCAAAATGATTGTCTTCGTCTTCTGACTGTGATTCTTCAAATTGACTTTCGATTTCATCGTTGTCAGAATGAAGTACATTTCTATTTTCATGCATATGTTCTTCTTCAGGGTTATCTGCGTTACTTTGTGGATCTAGATAAGTATAGGTTTAGACTTGATATTAGTAATATAATTTGTGTTTGTGAACAATGGCTTTAAAATACGACACCCTCTGACGCGTGAAACTCAGGAGGACCAAACATTTGATTTGCAGATAGATTGACCATGTAATATCCACTCTTAATACCTTTCTCAAACTGGTTTGGAGATATATCAGGGTGCACCATAATTTTCATGTGTTCAAGAATCAAAGGAACACAAGGTAAAATGAATGCTGAGAGGCATTTTACATGAAACTTTTCTTCAAATATAGTACCTAAGAATGATCTACCAATTGCTTGTTGCTCCATTTGACCATTTATTACCATCATGACAGGCTCTTTTCTATCTATAAAGGCTTCAAGATCTGACTTTGGAAGAAAGTCTTTAACAGCCTTTTCCATCAAGTCTACAGTGGCAATGGCTTTGACACTAAATTTGCTGTTCAGAAGTTAGACTATAATAAAGTGATTTAACTGCCTAAAATACCATACGCAGAAGAAGCTTCATACAAGTGAATATACACTTCATTGCTGTCTTCATTACATACAATAGTATGAGGGAAGCATACACCAAAGAATGTTGATATGATTGATTGTACCATATGAGGGCTTGTAGAAAATTTTAGGTAGTTAAGAAAAGAATTTCGTTAATAAGGTTTGCTTTGATTTCTTTATAAGTAAATCTGATCAATGAGTTTTCTGACTAAGTTTTAATAAAATTGTTCAAGACACAGATGGTCACACTTAAATCCTGTAGTAATTTCTTTTTACGATTAAATATAATGACCACCTTTGGAGGACTGTAATCATGTATGATATGCAAGACCAGAATGACATTAAGCAGTGTAAAAAAATCCCAGGCTTTGAAAAGAATCATAAAATAGTCTGGAAACTATGCTATAGGTGCTCTCTTTTTGATCTGACATAGCAAATGTTTTTCTGGATTGGCTTTTATACAAAACAAACAAACTTCTAGTACAAAGTAACACTAATTTGGTGAGGGAACAAAAAAAAAGAAGAAGCGTGTGTTTTATAAGTCAAATTAGCTTTCTTTCCTCGCTACACCCAAACTCTAATTACGTGGTTGTTGTCACTTCTAAACTTTATAGTAAAAAAATATATAGTATACATATGTTTGTAAACGTATTTTACTGCAATTCAGCTCAAAAATACTTTTGAATTGCGAGCATATAAACTAATATTGACAGTAACATTGTTTTTAGCAATAATAATTTTTTAAACAAAATTTTTTTTTAAAAAAAAAAGTCTTTAAGATACGAGTCAGTATACTTATTAAAGCAAAGCTACATTGTAAGTAGTTATTATTATTATTTTCAGAGTACACCAATCAAAAGTCATACATACATATAGCTCATACAAAACTCAGGTATGCTCAACCGTGCTATCAGAGATATCTATAAATATCTTGTTTTCTACAGCTCTTACATATGGAAATTGAGTGGGACTTCCTTTAGCATAAATGCTCTTGCTTTCAATCAAAAAAAAGTCTTCGCCAATAGCGTATCTTTTTGTAGTCTCATAAAAAAAAAAAAAAAAAAAAAAAAAAAACACACACACAAGCTCTGAGAAATTAAATTCCATTAAAAAGCTGTAATTTTGAGATTGTATACACAAGTCACTATTTTAATTTTAAACAAGTGCATGCTGTCAAAATCAATGTCTGACTGTGTGTTTAAAGCGATTTAGATTTTGAGTTAACAGGAACTCCTTATAAATTAATTTAGACCAAAGTATAAAATAAAAAGTAAAACAAGCAATGATGTGAATAAGAACAATCAATATGCATGCGTTTTATAATAATAATCATCAACGTCGACAAAAACAACTCTATCATAACTGGAAAAAAACAGCTATCTAACAACTGACCGTAGAAAATAGAATTTGCCTGATATATATTGTAACTAAGTTCCGTATAACCTGCCATTTTACCTTGTAAAGTTTTGTACTCAAAGAAATAGGTTTACCTAGCTATAGAACAGTTTCAATGCTGAATTCGATTTTGCAACAAGTGTAATATAGCTGAACAAGAAATACCAATGGCTATAATAACCCGTTTTTACTAGTTGTTTAATAACAGCGAAAAAATTAGCTGGAGTGACTGAGGGAAAAAAAGCTGCTGTATCTTATAAAGTTTAAATCGCTCTCTTTATACTTATACATTGTATCTTAAATAGTCCTTGTTAAATGAATCCTTGAGATCTTCCTTAATGGATATCGTCAGTCAGTAATGTAGATACACAGTGTTGTATCCACACAATTAATAAAGTAAACATTCATGGATAAACTTGGATACTACGGAATTATAGTCTAACCAGATCTCTATTAATAATTGTGAGACTTCTGCAATAGCCAATCTTGCCCTGTTGTCCTATCAGCGTTCTAAAAGACTATATCGGAACCTGATTACAACAACGGCAGTTCAATCCTATTCTATAATTATCGTTAGATCAATATTTTATCTACTTCATTGTTCCTTGATTCGTCAAGAAGACAGAGGCTATTGATTATCCACCATCCTTTATTTATCTTCCATATCATTCTTTTAATCGATCAATTGAAATAGCGGTAAAGACCCAGACATTCAAAAAGTGTAAATAACCTCAATATTTTTTATTAATAAAGTCATATATAATCTTTAGTTTCACAACTATTGTCTTTTTGTAGTTTTTGCTTCATATTTTTATTTGGCAAAACACATAGATCTATTATTTGTTTAAAAAGAGTTTCAAATGCAAGCATTAAGTTGTTGATTTATTGAAAAATGCATGAAAAAGCTTAAAGATATACTCTTTCATTAAGTATACTTTACATAAACAGTGGGTTTCTTTCCTTTAATTCTACATTAATGCTCCATTTGTTTTTGACTATTACAAATTAGAAAAGCTTTATAATAATGTCATGTATGTATAATCTTACATTCAAAACTTTTTGAACATGCGTGCAATATGTCTGCTGCGGTGCTTTAGTAGATGTCCTCTCTTCTCTGTTAGATGACTTTTAGTTATATCCTTTATTTTCTTAGCTTGGTTTTCATTTTGTATTATATCGAATAATGGCAGCCATAGTCACTTAAGATGAAGTCAACCGAAACTTGCAGTTAATCATATGCGCAGGTTTAATAGTTGAACTATTTCAGATTATATACGCTCCTGTTAGTGTTTACGGTTTATGAACATAACTTGGTATAATAAAAATGTACTTGTTTATAGTCTTTTAAATATTCTCATATTCCTCAAAATTGTATATTATAAGAAAAGTCTGTTCTTGAATTATAGCTATTAGCGTATACTAAAAGAGTAGCAATCACAGATAACATTACGCATGTAAAGTTTCTTAATATTTTCTTTTTATTTCGATATATACGTCTCTTTTAATGACTATTTCTACCAGATATAGTTTACTGGGAATTGTCATACGTCATGTGGCATCTTATTGAGTTACACCTTGAATTTTACTGGATGAAAATTAAAATTGTATACAAGCCTTCCATCTTTATCGAGTGATTTTTTGAACTTTTTTTATCGAATCGAAACTCTGCATACATACTCAATATAATATAAGTAATCCTTGGTATAAGTCTTAAACAGCTTCAGTGAAAAATGATGATTTGGCAGGACATTCTTTTATCCTTTTTTTTTATTTACTCGACAAATATAGACATTGTATACCTTCCATATATGTCGAGTGAATTTTTGAGGTCCTTGCATTAAGCTCAAATTAAGTATAAGTACTTCTCATGATATCAATAACCTTTGGTGAAATTTTCAGTTAATTCCAGTTGAAAATGGATCTTTATTTAAACATTATATTTTTTTTTACAAAAAGTTACTCGACATAGATGGAAAGTATACAATATCTAAAAAGGTCTAGTGGCCCTTTTGGTTGTACTACAAGCTATAAAAGGCGATTTTTTAACCAGAGAGGGTTCTAAAAACTTACAAAATGTTAAAGTACTAAAGATGCCATTCATTTATTTTTATAAAGATATTTAATAATACAAATATGAATAAAAATCAAGCAATTAAAACAAGTGAAACGAAAAAAACCCTAAAAAATCGGAGAACGACCAGCTTGAGCGATTAAGTGGTTGCGAACAGAAATTAATAATCTGAGGAATTGTGTATTTGTTGACAAGAAAAGAAAAGAGAAAAAACCAGTAAGTGTGTGAGTGTGAGTGTATAGTGATTTTTTCAGATCAAGCAAAGGTGTTAAAGGTGTTGACGATGTACTTGGCGGTAACTTCATTGGCAACAACCAAGTGGGATTTTATTCCGTTTGCCAATTCTTCAAGTTTTCGATTCAGATTCGCGTTGCCAAGAATGGGTATATCATCGCCTTCAGGACCAAAAAGGTCAAGGATATCTGTTAAGGCGGTCTTGGCGGATGATCCAGAACACAATGCAAGAGTGTCTTGCACTCGTTTCTTGGAGAGGCCAGCAGCTTGACCATTTTTCAGGACTGATGTTGCTATTATTCGAAATATAGCAGAAGCTGGGATGCTTTTAAACTCGGACAAAGTGAAAAGCGAGCATGGTTGGTGCAGGTGAGACATGGTGAGCGGCCCAGTAGCTCGGCATAAGATATATGCATCAGTGGTATGGAATTTGCTGCGGATGGCCCTGAGTTGACCGAGGATCAGGGTATCTGACAATCGATGAATGCCTGGGTTGTTCACAATTGTCATTGCCTGATCAAGCATGCTGCGGTCCATGAATAGCTTGCAATACAATGAATCCTTAGTGCTGGGTATTGTAAAATTGGTAGTGATACCGCCAATGGATGGGTTTTCAATCTTATCCAGACGCATGGAGGAGGTAACCAAGATATTTGATACGTTCGTCCCAATAACAAGCTTTAATCCTTCAGACGACGCAAGGGTTGTTGGCCACAGCCCAGGGTATCTTGTACGGATGGCTGTGGGGGGTATGGATGTTGGTTGAGCGGAGCCTTTAATTTTCCCAAATGGCTCACAGAAGACATCAACAGGCTTGGTTCGGCCATATACTTCAATGGTGTTGAGGATTACTGCTTGATTGTTCGAAACGTTGACAAGGATCGCACCCGCTAAAGCCATTGCTGAAAAAAATCTGAACTGAGGGAAGAACTCCCAATCTGAATTCAGAAAGTGGCAAACTTGATCCGAAATTTCGACAAAGTTTTGTTGTGACAGCAGCGTGGTATATGGTGACATGAGCAGCAAGTTCTCCAAACCGTCGGTCGCTTCAGTCCGACATTGAACACATAATGCACCCTTGTCAATCATATCTGAGTAACTTCGTTTACTAGTGAGGATTGGCTTGATGGATTCATGAGTATTCACCAGTTTGTTGACAACTTGTGCATGGGTGAGGGCGATGTGCTCGGTACCTTGTTGATCGGTGATAGCGATTGGTTGTAGGGAAAGAGAATCCACTAAGCACAGTGTCTTGATCTTTTCTTCGTCGCAAACGTGTTGTTGTTGACAAGCATATAGAACAGCTTCATCATAAGATCGAGGAGAGGGTTTGCAAGATATTTGTATTGGTGCTGCAACGGTACCAATGTAGGATGATTTTTGTGGTATGGGAGACACAATAATATCAGTCGGATCGATTGTGAATGTATTCCCAGGTTGAAGGACTGGATCCTCCACAATGTCATCAGTGGTATCATGACTGGTAACAACATAAGTGAGAAAAAAAAAAAAAAAAAAAAAACGAAAAATAGCTTACTTTGGGTCTTGAGAGGCTATATCGTCCAAATGATTGACAATGTGTTGACCGAAAAGAGTTAATGATTCAGTGACAATGTTGCAAGAAGGGCATTTATAATAGACAGCAGTGGCGTTTTCCTTCGCTTTCACGATCTTGCAATCTGGAGGAGAGACGGGCTTCGCGTACCTTGTTGTAGTCGGGAGTTTCATTTCGTGAACGTTCAAATAATGTAGCCGCAGGTTTCGTTTCTGGAAGAAGCCATCTTTTTCACAAATGTGGCAAGCAAGGTTAAGAAAAATTGGTTTTTCGATCATAATAAGTTCAATGAAAGAAAAGAAATGTTGTCTCAGAACTCATTATATTTTCGTATACAACATTTATGTCATTTTGATATCCTTTAGCTGAGGGCTGAATAATCAGAGTTAATTAATTTGTTAAATTAACTTTCTAACGTTTGCATGAATACCTGCTTATTTTTATTAAAGTAAACATCAATTATAGTTCTCTCTATTAGACTGTTCGTCTATTCCTATATTTGCTTACCTCTGTCTCGTTCTTGCTTATCAAGCATTGTAAGTCTTATTTGCATTTCACGCCTTCAAGCCCTTAACACCACCTCCCTTATCCCTTCTAGTCGTCTATCCAAGCTTTTGATTTACTGTCCGGTTCTTTCTTTCTCTCTCTTTAGCTTGAAAGAACAACTTATTATAGTATAGTTGACTCACTGTGTCCATCGCTTGATCATTTGCCATTTGATGTTTAATTACATCCCTGCCAAATTTCAATATAGTTCGTGATTTGCACTCTGAAAATTTGTCAGTGCTACATGTTCCAGTGACGCCTCATTTTTTTTAATTTATCAATACAACCCTAATCATACATAGCATTTAGTTCAAAAGTAAAAAATAACTCTGTTAATACTCTAAAAATTATACAAGTAGAAGATAAAACAGCTACTTTGACTGTGTCGTATCCCGACATACTTTAAACATGTTTGATACTCAATTTCAAGAACGTATCTTCATAATGAAATTTATTCACTGCCCCATCACTTTTCAAAAATGACTATTCAAGATAGCTTAAGTGTTGTCTCGTAAGAATGAAAAGACTATAAAATTCAACGAGACTTAGAAAATTGTTTTTTTATTTAATGTTATTGTATCTGGTATTTATATTCTTTTCATCAAGGTTCAATTAAATCCTTTCAAGATACTTTAATTAATTATAGCTACAGATCTAGTATGCATAAATTTAAATATGAAGACATATTGCTAATTATGCAAGTGGGTTGTTTATTATTATTTCTTAATCTGATCTATTTTTCATTTATGTGTTATTGCATCAGGAGTTATATTAAAAAACTTGCATTGAGTTAAAGGAGTGGAATTAGTTGTTGTTTAGGAAAGAGGAATTTTAGGTAAAATATAATATAGAAGAATAATTATTATTTACTGATATTGTATTATAATTAATATAGTATCAAAAACTATAAACTTTGTTCACCACGTTAGAGCTTGCCATCTTCTGCAACTCTAACCTCTAAATCTCATCATCAAGCAAATCGTCGTCACAAGCTCCTAGATTTGAGGAGGGAATTCCTCACTCCCGTTGCGGGACCTTTTAAATCCATAATAATTAATTTATTTGTTTTATAATTTGTATATCTGCTAGTTGATTTTCAATCAACATATATTGTTATTATATGATATACCCTTTTTAATTTTTTTAAAAAATATAGATGTATAAATTAAAAGTTAAATTTTGATAAAAATAAAAAATAAATTATAATTGGTTTTTAATTTTTCTCTAGAAGTAAAAATATGTCTACTAGGATATTAAAATATCCATACATTGTTTTAAATCTAATATAATGCATTTATATATAAAATAATATGAAAATTAATAGTAATGGACTAGTCTTCATAACAACAAAGATAAAGAAATACTGTTAGAACTTGGTATCTCTTTATTAATTTAAGATATAACTAAGATTAAGATTTAAAATGAATTCCACATGTAAAAAGTGAAAGTATTTATAGACATAATACGGATAAAGAATTAGGACAGATGTATAATGAATTTGACGGAATAGATGATTATTATTTCTAATTATTAGTTTAGCTTGCTTCTAGTTTGTATTGTCAATATGCTATTGGGATGTGTTGTATCCACACAGCTAAAAAAGTGAACATTCATGGATAAACTTACAGTGGGTCATAATACCTCGCAAACTGTCATGTTTTGACATATCAATAAGATACAGTCTTATCGTCCTGGACTAAATCTTTACAAATGAGATTGAATAAGAATAGATCCTGATCATTATCACTGCCCTGAACAGCCAAGCTTCACTTTCATCTCAACAGTTGATTATGAACATCAGTTTATAAAATTTTTCTTATACATGTCAAATCATATCGGTCGTAACTATCTCTTGTCATTTAATCTCAGGTCTTGCTCAAACTAATATAAATAGCCTTGAAATCTTTCTTTAATAAAAGTATTCGACTTTAGAACTATTGTTCAATCTCGTTGATTCTTCTTTATTCATATTTTTATACTTAAAACACTTCATACATATTTTCAAACAAAATAACATCCATTCAATAAACAATCTTTTCTTATTGAGTCACACTTACCTTTTCTTTTTCTTTATGACTTATCCTTTCACCTTCTGATCTGATACTTATATCTCAAGAAGCCTGAAGGAATCCTCTTTATTTACTCTTATTTTATATAAACAACTTAAACCAAACTCAATTGATCTATAAAAGATCTAATAATCACTACTCGAGCCTTAAACACTACTAAAGAACGCTTAATTGCTTACAAGAGCTAACCTACCCCAAGTCATATACTACATTTTCATGAAACATTACACAGATCTGCCTATCTTTTACTCTTTTAACAAACCAGCTTTTACCAAGTTACAATAATGTAACGAAAAAAGAAAAAGAAAAGAAAAAGGTAAAAAAAAAAGGTCCTCATATTGTCAAACTAATATGAAGATCAGTCAAATCCTTTTTATATCTTTATACTTTACTCGAAAAACAGGCCGGCTTTGCCTATTAAAAGTTCCTGATCTCTTATTTTCTTTTATAAACTTTTATTAAAAAAACCTCGTTTTGATCTTACATAAAAAATCTAATGATTACTATCTAAATATTCAATAAAATCAAACATCTTTATCTCTGAATCCTTTGGCATAACACTCTTACATACAAGTGCGTCAGCTTTTTTGATTTCTATTAACTTTATTGTAAACACTTACAAATCCTTATCAAGCTACAGTAGCCGCTCTATTTAAGGGTGGCCAAAATTTTTGGAATATCCACCCTTAAACAGAACATACCTTTAAATCGAATTTCGTGACCGTTAAAAAACGAAGTCACTCAATATGTATTGTAGCTACATTATAGACATGTTTGTACATGTTTCCACATAAGCACTGTCGGTTGGTATAGATTTGGTAATTGTGTAACGACATTAACAAATCAAAGCTTGCTTTTAAGGCTTGATCGAAGCTGCTGGAAGGATAATATACGAGTCGTAGACTCAAAATAATTTTGATGAGAATAAATATATGATATAGTAAAAGTTATTCTCTTTCTTTAGATTCTATCTATAAAAAAATGTCTAATAATAAACGTGTACGCCTGTCTATTTCTCAAAAAATTGAGCTTTTGGATCAAAATGCTACTGGACAGCTTAATCAAGCAGAATTAGATGAATGAGCTATGAAGAAATTTAATTTAGATCAACCACTTACCCAACAGACTATATCAAACATTCTCAAAAATGCTGAAACGTTATATAGTAATATTAATGTTGTCAAAAATGGCAAAAATCTAAAAACAACACGCTATCCTCAACTTGATGATGAAGTAGTAAAGTTTATTGCAGACATGAACAATAACAATTTGCCAGTCAATCGAGACTCAATCCTTCGATATGTGAGACATATTGCTCAAGTGAAGTATAGAATCCCTGAAAAAGAAATTTCATTTTCTTCTAGATGGCTCACAAAACTTTTTAAACGAATTTGAGTAAAATGCAGGCCAATGCATGGTGAAAGTGCCTCGGTAGACATCTCTTCTGAAAACATTCAGAACGAATTGAGGAAGATAGAGGAACTTCTTGAGTCATATGATCCTGCAGATATCATGAACTTTGATGAAACAGGTTTATATTACCAGCAACCACCAAGAAGAACCATATGCTCCGAGTGGCTTGGTGGCCTAAAAAAAAGTAAAACTCGTCTGACAGTTGGGTTGCTCTGTAACTCGGATGGGTCTTACAAAGGGCACCCAGTTGTTATCGGACAACACAAGAGCCCCAAGTGCTTTAAAACAAGAGCTAATTTGTTATCCATGACAGCAATTGGAAAAAAACATGAAGTTGAATACCACTATTCTACTAATGCTTGGATGACAAATGAAATTTTCACATCATACGTGAAAAAGTTAGATGTTGCCTTTGGAAGACAAAATCGAAAAATTGCTCTTCTTTTGGATAATGCATCGGTTCATAAAATAAAAATTCCGCTCAACAACATTAAATTGATATTTCTCCCAGCAAACACTACTAGCAAGCTACAGGCTCTTGATGCAGGTACCCTATTATTTGTTGATAAAATGCTATATAAGCTGTCTTTTTGTTTTACAGTTTTCTCATTAATATTTTGTATACACAGGAATTATTGCCAACTTTAAGGCACACTTCCGAGCCCAGCAATACGATCGTGCTTTGTGTCTGTATATCAGTAAAAAGTTGGATAATCTGGATGTTTACAAAATGGATCAAGCTCAGGCTATGTTTTTTCTAGCTAATGCATGGCTTAAAGTAAAACCAGAAACGATAAAAAACTGCTGGCAACATACAAAAATATTGGCATTTAAAGAAAAGACAATTTGTGATTTTGAGCCAGTTGAGTATCCAACGAGTGCTTTGCCATTGGAAGAAGAGATTGTTGCCGAGCTAAATGGAATACTCCCAGATCTCCCCGGGAACTTTAACAACGAAGTTACTGATGTTAGTCAGTTGAATCTTGAAGCAGATGAAAGCGAGATGATAGTATGTTATACAACAAGCACTACTAACAATGAAGAAACGGCAGAAGGCAACGTAGATGAAACAGAAGAAAATGACAACACAGAGCAAGATGAGCAGTGTGTTGATATAGTAGAGTGTAAAAAACGGTTGAGAGAAGCCTACGAAACTATTCTCATGTACGAAGTTCCTTTGGACGACCTTGATCGTAAATTACATCGCCGAATTCGAATGAGATTGGCTGACTCTTATGCTGAATTAAATAATTCAAAAGAGCAAGCAGATCTTCGATCCTATTTTACAAATTAAAAATTTTATTTTTAGAGTACTCCAAAAAAATGTCACATAAAATTTTTTTGCGTTCCACCCTTAAATAAAATAGTGGTATAGTGGTATTGGTTTTTGACTGTAAATTTGCGGATGACTTTTTTTATTTTGCGGACAGTGATTTTTATTTAGCGGACAATGATTTTTATTTAGCGGATAATAATTTTTTATTTTGCGGACAATGGTTTTTATTTTGCGGATAATAAATTTCATTTTGCGGATGGTGCATTTTTCATTTTTTTGCTTTACTTCACTACAAAATGTCTATTTACAGTGTACCAGAAGAGTATATGCATTGTTTTAATGTTTTTGATGAGATTCCAGATTATGAACCAATGGAAGTTGAGAATATAAATGACTTGTACCAAACAACTGAATTAGAATGGCATCACTGGAAAGGACCAAATGAAGATGAGAGTGTGTCTGAACCGGCAGTCAAAAAGCTTTTGGATTTAAAAAGCTACCAGGTATATCGTCAGATCTTGGAGAATGAGCACCATTCAAAAGCAGAAGAGCAACCAATAACTGTGGAAATTCAGAATGACTTGAAGCAATCTAGAAAAAAAATTGTATCAAAAAAACTCGAGGAGCGTATAGAACCTACTCACCCAAACAAGTACAGGAGCTTCTTGATCTTGTTATTGAAGAAGGACTTTCTGCAAGAAAAGCAGGCGCAATTGTTGGAATTGTTGAGCGAACAGCACAAAATTATGTAAAAACTTATAAGGAAGATGATGAAAAACGCTTGCCAGGTGGTAGAAAGCAACGAGTAAGTTGGGAAAGAAAACTTCAGCCTCATCACACCAACTTCCTATGCGTGTTTTATGAGAAGAACCCACAGGCTGTACTCTGGCAGGCAAGGGATGCACTACTTGAGGCTTTTAGCGAAATCCAATCAATCACATTATCTGGCCTTCATAGACATCTCGTCTTACATGCTTCTTTAACTCTTGAGAAACTAGAAGCAATTGTATCTTCAAGAAATACTCTTGGTAATCTCCAAATACGTAGAGACAGGGTTCTTGAGTGGAAAAGTGATGAAAATATGAACTGGCATAAAAACTGTGTTTTCATTGATGAGGCAGGTTTTAATATGCATATTCGTAGAAACTTTGGCAGATCTAAGAGGGGAATGCCTGCTAAAGCAGTAATACCTGCAAACAGAGGCATTACAGTATCAATAATTGGCGCTATTTGTGAAAAGGGAGTGATTGATCTTACTCTTCGTAAGCCAAAGGCTGTTCAGAAGAAAACGAATAGTAACAAGAAAAGAAAAAGAGAAAATGACAAGGCTGAAGTTGTTGAAGCAAATGCTAGGATAGGTACTCGTAGTGAGCATTTCATAGAGTTTTTGATCGGTGTCATGGACACTTTGGATCAATTCGATATGAAAGGGCGTTATCTTGTTATGGACAACGCTGCCATTCATTAAGTCACTGAGGTTAAAGACCTAATTGCATCGCGCGGATATAAAGTTATATACTTGCCACCTTACTCACCATTTTTGAATCCTATTGAATTATTCTGGTCTAAAGTGAAAGGAGGAATTAGGAGAGATTGCTTGAATTCAAATGACAATCTAAGCACGAGAATTATTGAATCAGCTAAAACTGTATCAGTTGATGATTGTGTAAATTGGATAAATCATTCATATTCATTTTTCGATAGATGTCTGGCCCTTGAGCCAATGCTTTAAAAATGTACCATCCGCAAAATGAAATTTATTATCCGCAAAATAAAAACCATTGTCCGCTAAATAAAAATCATTGTCCGCAAAATAAAAAAAGTCATCCGCAAATTTACAGTCAAAAACCAATATTTATGCTGGGGACCTGTGCCGTTCTTTAGAATTACACCCTTAAATAGAAAATACCCTTAAATCGAACACCCTTAAATAGAGCGGCTACTGTATCTTATTACAAACAAGTATCATCGCTTTAAAAGATTTGGTGATTAATTATGACAATCGGATCAAACGTCAAATCTCAATTCAAGTCCTTTTTTTTTTATCCATTTGATTCTATTTAAAATTGATAGCTTTTACAAACCATTAAAAAGATTGCAATACCTAACTTTACCGTTTTTATTAAAGTATTGAATCACTAAATACAATTCACATTCAGATATTTTTAAGTTGGTTGACAAAATACTGAATAAAGGCTTGGGTATGTCCAATTGGAACAGAATCACATGCCTTTTATCCTTCTCAAATCTTCTTTATCGATAAATTCAGATGGGCTGACCTTGTTCCTAACTTTTAATCAAAATTGTTGAATAAGACTCAGCTCAGAATAAGATGAACATAACTATATTTTTTTGTTTAATTCCTCAATCTCATTGAAAGTGTGAGTCAGAGTGTTGTTTATAACAAGGAAAAGACATTTCATCTTTGGAAGTCTGTCGAGTTCGTTTAGTGTTTTTGAAATAAACTTCAGTGTCGAATAGTATCCACTTTTATATATTCTTTATTCGTCAAATTTTAAATTCAGTAGATCACTCATTGTTACGCGTGCAAGTAAATCAGGGACTGAAAGCGATACGTTTGTTTGGATACACCCTTAGAGACTATGAGGATTAAGTGTAAGCTAATGATTCATAATGCCAATGCACTCATCGAAAAGTAGACTTATTGGTATTCACACAGGTTATGCTACCGATCGAGCTTTGATCTCCATCAGCAAATGAACAACAAACCATAAAAGTGCAAGTTTCATCAATACTTGCTGCAATTATTAATTATAGGATATTACTCCCTTGAGTTTTTTACAGTTTTATTTGATCATTAAATATTGCTTAAACAAGACATTAAAAATCTATCCAATGCCCTTCTACACTGAATGACAGCAATGCGTACAAGCTATTTGATTCTCAATACATCTTGTTCGTTCGTCTTTGCCTAGTCTTCACAACTGCATACTCGAACCATTAAATTTGGAATACGATCCACCAAATTATACACTTGTATGTGTATTGTGCTAGAATATCCAAACAAAACCTATGGTCAGAAGCAAGAAGAAGACTGCCTAATAGTAAGAGCGAGGAAGCATTCTATTAAGGGAAAACTACAATATAATAAAGAAAAGTACCATAGTGAAGTGGAGGGGGGAGGGGTTGAGGTAGTGTTTCCTAACTGAACTTGAGAGAATATAAATATTTTTTACACACTGGAATGTTTTGTCATTTTTAATGCTAGTTGGTTTAAGTGTTATATGAGGAATAAGAGAGCCCTAAGTTGTCTTGTTTAAAAATAAGTTTATGACCTTGTTTTGTGTGTGTGTGTGTATGTAGTGGAGGGAGATGATTAGATGAACGTGTACTGTTCTTTAAATTCATACTAAAATCGAAAAATGAATATTGACTGACCAATTCATGATTGAAAAAGCACACAAGAACATAAAGATGTATTAAGCATTCCTTCTTTTTCATTTATATAAACACATGTTTTACTAAAATTCTTCTTCGTTTGGCATATCATCCAATACTTTTGGTGATAGGACAGATTCTACTATCTGAATATCTTCCTCCTCTTCCTCCATCTTTGCTTTATCCTCTTCTTTTGGTTTCGATTCATCTTTTTTATTTTTCTCCTTCTTTTCACTGACTAGCTTTCTAAAAGCTATTATAAAGATGATTTAGTATTTGTTTGTTGATTTTCTATTGGCTTGCCTTCTAAAGATTCTTTTAATGGTTCAATCAGATGTTCCAAGTCTGCAAGTTCTAAAGCTCTAAAAACATCTGCGTTTGTGATAGATCTATGGTTTGATTCTTTTGCAACGTCATTTGAGCTATAAAGTATTTGCTTAGACAAAAGAACAGCAAGATTTACAAGATGTTACAGTGAAGCTAAATGGTTGACAAAAACGGTTCCAGCCCTATTTACAGCTATTCTTGCTTCTTTTTGTAAACTTGTTCCAGTGGGAAGCTAAAGGTTGAATAAGTAATCTATTTGGATTAGTTTACATGCTTTCTTTTTTTACAGCATTCTTTAGTAATCTTGCAATAACAGCCTTTGGTAATTCATTTTCTTCAGTTGACATTTTGAAAGAAAAAAAAAAAAAAAAAAAAAAAAAAAAAAAAAAAAAAAAAAAAAAAAAAAAAAAAAAAAAAAGGGTGAATAGAATTTTAATTAGTGGCATGTACAGAAAGAGATGGGATGATTGAATTTATTAAATGATATTCAAGACTGACTGATGAAAAGTGATGAGTTATAAAATAGTGTATGACATTCATCGATGAATAGAAATCAATTTAAATTGGAAGACTAAAGATCATTCAGGGTCTTTCTTACGTAACTTTAATAATAATAATAAAAAGGGAGGGGGGAATAAAGAATAAGTGGCACAGCCAATATATTTACAATAATTTAACCAAAAGTGGATACAATATGAGCCAATTGTAATAAATCATTTTCATTTTGATCCTTTTCATCGTCTTCATCGTCTTGATTTTCTTTTTTTTGATCTTTTGAGTCATACAACCAAGTTCTTTTCTTTATTTGATTATTTTGTGGTTGATGTGGATGAAGTAAGGTGAAAGGTAAATGAGATATTTGTGATGGCCAAGTTAAAGGACGATGTTGATAGAATAAATTGATTGTTTCTGTACTTGTCGAAGAAGAAGAAGAAGAAGAAAGGGTGGGACTCATTGTGTTTGATGATGTTGTGAGAGTACGAAGGGATTGATGATAATTGGATAAATGTTGATCGATGGTGAGTGGTGGTTGAATTTGTACTGAATCTGAACGAATCCTTTGATGAGCATGTAAACGAGGTTTGGGTCTTGTTTCTTCTGTTGTTTGCTTTTTTTGTGATCGACGTGATTTGGGTGACATATGAGTTCGATAGTGTTGCATCATATTATCTTGACGTGAAAACCTAGATTGACAACCAGGAAATAAACAAGGAAAGTTCTTTTCTCCCGTATGAATTCGATTATGTCTAGCCAAATGACCACTACAATAACATGAGTTGAATTGAATATGAAATCATCCATCACAAACCTTGTCGTAAAACTCTTGTTACAACCAGGTTCACAACAACGATATTTTCTTTTTGAATCTTCTTCTGCATGATTTAATAAACTCACATGTCTACCAGACGCATTCTTCACTGATAATAATCCTTCATTCATTTTGAGTGTGAAAAAGAAGAAGAGAGAAAAAAAAAAAAGTGTTCATGTGTTTTCCCTTTTTTTTCCTGTTTTTTATATATTTTTTTTTCTCAGCTTCTTTCCGCGGAACGGATGTCAAGAGACCCGTTTTTTTTTTTATTTTAGGGTGCAAATAGAATAAGAAATGTAATTTAAAAAAAGGAATAAAAAGAATAAAACTCAAGATGACAAGTGAAGAATCTCCTTCTCCTTTTTTATGTGGATTACATACACACACACACACTTGTCTGTCGTATAGTTTGTCGAATACAATCTATTGAATAACAAACCCTGTTTTACTTTTTTTAATAAGCGACAATTTAAATGTAGAAAAGAAAGAAATACAATTTGATTGGCTCATTCATCTCCTTTTTATTCAATGTCCGTTCATTTCATTTATTGACAACAAATGAATTTAAATAAAGAAATCTTGACGATGCAAGAATACAAAGTCATTCAAGTCTTTATGATCAATCCAGCATTTGTATTGGATTAATTTTAAAAAAGCAGATTCAATTTGGTTCATTTCTTCTATTGAATACATCCTTGATATCTCACACAACCATCGATTAGTCAAAGGAAGATGAATCCAAGTTGAATCCCAAAGAAATTTAGAAGCAATCAAGATTGAACCAAGAAAGAGTCGATGGGGTGTATCATCACTTCCAATCACTCGCTTTGATAGACGTGATTTAGCACGATACAAATAAATGAGTGCAACCAAAAGAGTTTGACAGTTGATTTGAGTTTGATGACTGACTTTATGAATAAAAAAAATGAGTTCGGGTAAAGATCGATAGGTGATTTGACGTTTGGGTATTAAATCACACAAGGTCATTGCTGTAAAATCTGATAGAATCATAAGCCTCTTGTTTATCATTCAATCTTATTTACCAATTAAAACGGATGGAATTGATTTCTTTAATAAACCTTCATCTCTTACTTTATTAGAACTAACAAGAAAGTTAAAAGAAGGAGGTTGATGAATCATGAAAAAAAAAAAGGAAAAAATAATAATTTTTTTAATAAACATAATCGATTGACAACTTTTATCATTCATTGTATTCATTCAATCTAATCCCTGGCCAGTGCTATAGTTTATTTGTTTTTTTTATTTAAAACCAATTATCCAATCAACACTTGTTTTATTGCTTTTCAGTAAGAAAAATGATTGAGTATTTTTTGCAAAGAATTTAACAATCACAACCAAAAAGTTGATATGCACACACACACAGAGAGAGAGAGAGAACACTGACTTGATTTCTAAATGTGCTTTGTCTTATAAAATGAAAAAAAAAAAAGAGAAATGAGAATCACAACTTGATCTTAGAGCATGAATTCATTGGCTGAACCATTTTACGTAATAAGCTTGCATTAAAGATTGCTTGCATTTTGTGTGACAAGAGATGTAAGAAAAAAAAAAAAAAAAAAAAAAAAAGACCGGAGACTCGGAGACATACTTTTGCTTTCTTTTCTTAATGAATTCTCAAGTACAAGACTCTGTTATAAAAACTATTCAAAGTTTAGATAAAGAACTTCGAGATATTAGCCTTAAAGTAAAGAAAACAACGACTATAAAAGAAAGGAAACTGATGATTACTTGACAGATTCATGACGATCCTGAACTAGGCAATCACGAATACCATGCTTATGAACTCTTGACTGAATATCTTGAAAAGAAGGGATTTAAAGTAACACGTCAAGCAGCTGGTTTAGAGACTGGCTTTATAGCAGAGTTCTCGAATGATACTCTTGCAAGACGAGTTGGTTTTTGTTGTGAATATGATGCTTTGCCTGGGTAACTATTTTCTGCTTCTTTTTCTATTCTGATACAGCTGACAACGAGTAGTATAGGACATGGCTGTGGACATAACTTGATCACCATTCAAGGCTTAGCTTGTGCACTGACTACCAAGGCCTTGATGGAACAAAACTTGGTTCAAGGCACTGTTGTCTTGTTTGGTACACCTGCTGAAGAATCAACCAGTGGAAAGATTGATTTTGTAAAGAAAAACATTCTTCAATCCAAAGTGGACTGTGCCATGATGCTCGTAAGTGATCAAAGAAGCAAAAAGGAAAGAAGAAAGGGGGGAAAGAGATTGAATATGATTTTGAATAGCACCCTTTTGCAAGAGATGGTTTGTATGTTAGGATGCTTGCACTTGATTCACTTGATGTAGAGTTCTTTGGAAAGGCAAGTCATGCAGGTATGGCACCTTGGAATGGTGTGAATGCTTTAGATGCTTTGATGCAAGGATTTGATAACATTGGTATGTTGAGACAGCAAACCTTGTCTAGTAACAGGTAAATAGAATAACCTCCCCTCCCCCCTCCCTTTTCAAAGGAAAGAAAGAAAGAGTGAATGAATGAATGAATGAATGAATGAATGAATGAAAACGCTTGTATTTTCATATAGAATTCACGGTATTATCAAAAAAGGTGGTGAATCAGCCAATGTGATCCCTGCTTATGCTTCTGCTCATTTCTATGCCCGATCAGTGACCAAGGCTCAACTGGAGGAATTGAAGGTCAAGATTGAAAACTGTTTCAAGGCTGCTGCTTTAGCTACTGGATGTGATATCAAACTTGCCTGGGGTCCTAAGGGTCCAGTAGAGGATGTGTTTATGAATGATGCCTTGACTGGTCGTTACAAGTATTATATGGAACAAGAAGGTGTGAGATTCAAGCCACGCGAAGAGGAAGAAAATGAGATGGGAGCTAGTACAGACATGGGTAACTTTAGTTATGCTGTACCTTCTATCCATCCTGCCTTTGGTCTTTATGTTCAAGCAGAGAATCATACCAAGGAATTTACAAAGGCTGCTAGAACCATCGAAGCACACAACTATACCCTTCGTGCTTCCAAATGTTTAGCTTTGACAGCAGCTGAGGTCTTGCTGGATGATGCACTTTATGAAAGAATAGTGCAAGATTTCAAAAAAGGAAAGCCTCAATAGATTATAATTTGAAAATGTGTATGAGTGTGGGGGGGGGAAAGGAAATAGAATAAATTGTCTTGATCGAGTTTTAAACTAAAAAAAGAAGCAATTCATGTGCAGATTAAAAAAAAAAAAGATCTGATAAAGCAAATTTTTTTAGCTTCATTCTATCAGATTTTTTTTTTTTTTTTCATTATTGCTTTATTTTATCAGATCCTTCTTTTTTTTTATTGTTATTATTTTTAGCTTTATTTTATCAGATCCTTTTCTTATTCACTTGAGCATGTATTCACAATAGAAAAAGGTAAAGGCAGCCATCAATAACTGACAGTCCACACGATCTGTCATGCCACCATGTCCAGGTATGAGCTGTCCAAAGTCTTTTATGCCCCCTGCTCGTTTGATAGCACTTGCCAAGAACCCACCAAAGGGTGCGGTGGTAGATGCATAGATTGATAAGATCATTCCGTGCAGCTGAAGATTGGATTGCTGACTTTTATCCAGTGGCTTCAACCAAGCACACGACTACTCAGCATTTTTTTTTAATGAAACAATACAACCATGTCTTGTTCAATATTACCCAATAGCTTAAGTAAATCTTACTTTTATCACCCTATTCGCTCTGCTTGCCGATGCTGGCCTTGTAGGTCTGATTTCCGCATCTTTCGCAATCTCTCTCTCATAACTTCAGCTCTCTCCGATCGTCAATTTACCATCCAATATAATATATATTCTTTCTCTAGTTTGGAATGTGGTATTAATCCTGATTCTTATACTTCAAATGCCTTCGTCCTCTGCTTTTTTCTTTGGTTACTATTGCCATATAACCTTAATGATTTCAGACGGTGATACTGTGGTGCTTAAATCTTAATCTGGTAAATGGTACATGTATCTTCTATCCGAATATCGCTAGGTTCAAGTACTATTTGCAAAATCATTACTTCCTACTCCAAGATAAAAGCTTCTCGCTATACGACAAGTGTATTCTTTTTTTTTTGCGGATCTCTTCCTATACGAGCGTTCAATAAGTATACAAATGTATATGTAGTGCGTTAACTGCAAATCGCATTAATCTTTTTAATATACCCTTTACATTCAAAGAGGGTAATAAAAATCTTCTTTACTAACAAAAACATGATAAAAAGATTATTGGAAGACTCAAAAAGAAAAATCTTATTATAATATTGAGCAGAATATTGATGACACGATATGATCAAAGTAAAAATAAAAATTAAAACAAGAAAGAAAAGAAAACCATTCTAATGACTAGAATAACAAATTATAGAGACCAGCAGCCAAAGTCGTACCAGGTTGATGGGCTTTTCGCTCCGAGAGAATATTTATTGTCAGCCATCATGTCAGTAATTGTAGAGTGCTTAAGAAGCTCTTAGCGACAAAGTCTTAAAAAAAAGAAAAGGAAACTTTAAAAAAAAGTAATCATAAGACTATTTTCATATAATCATTTTTAGCCACCATTCATCATTACAAGGAGACTCAAGTAACCCTCCCTTGATGATTTATTTAAGCATATTTAAAATGGGCTATTTATTAAACGATGAGAATTATATAAAAAAGATTATTTGGATGGATCATAAAATCCAATAGACTTCCAATGATCCAAATACTTTGAAAACAACTTAGAGTCTATGATGGGTGCTTTCTGAAGCACAGGTGCCACTTGAACAGTCTTTGTTGTTTGCCAGCGTGGCATGCTCATACCCTTCTTGAATGTGCTTTCAAAATGAGCCATCAAAGTATAGGCTGGGTTGGTATCATCCTTGGATAGCGCCTCGACCCATTCGACCGGATCAACTGTATCGAATTGCATACCGCAAGATCGCATCGCCTCCAGTAAGTCTGACCAGGATTCAGAGGCAGGGTTGACAATGTGATAGACGCTTTCTTCTTGTTGAGGACGAAGCATGATGTTCACAATAGCAGCCGCGGCATAATCTACAGGAATCCAATCAACATCACTCTCGAGCTTAGGCATCTTGTGTAGTAAGGAGCCACCTGCTACGAGCACAAGCGGAAACTGTTCTGAGGTATTCCAGACACCATTGACAGAATCGCCGCATACTTGTCCAACACGCTCAATCGAGCAAGGCATGTGCTTTCCTTGAGCGAGGTAGGTCAAGAGAGATTCACAGACAAATTTAGATTGAGCATAACCCATCGGTATCGCAGCACGAGCGTCCATCGGCAAAGCCTTTTCTTCCACCTGGGGACCCAAACCAGCACTGGCACTGACACTGGAAATAAAGTGAAGTTCCATCGGGTTGACTTCACGGTAGGCGAATCGGATGAGGTTGTAAAAAGGAGCAATGCAGGCTTTGTCATAGTGTCCGATAGACATGTTGAAATCCAAGAGCCACGCACAATGCTGAACGATGGTGACTTCCTTCTTGAGTTGATCGTAGACTTCTTTCGTCAGACCCAAATAAGGCTCAGCCAATCGCATCGGCAAGACCTCCAAACGGTCGGTTGATAGCAAGGTGGGATCGAGATGGCGTGATACAAAGGACTGAACCAGTCTGTGGCGCAAATCAGTACCACGTACCAAACAATACACCTTTTTCACTCGTCTGTCTTTGAGCAAATCACGCAGTATGAAGGAACCCAAGGATCCGGTCGCACCCGTCAGCAAAATCACTTTTTCTCTTTCTTCTTCATTGACTTTAGCCACAGGAAACTCGCTTCTAGCACGTTCAATATATGACTGAGCCAGCAGTTCTGTTTGCCCATAGCCAAGTGAGTCTCCTTTCTTTTTCAAACCGCCCACGAGGGCTTCACGCATAGAGGAAATCGTGGGGTATTGAAATAGAAAGTTTTGAGGTATATCACCTCCTAATCGGTTTGCTACCATATTACGAAGCTGAATCGCCGTCAAGGAGTTGAGGCCTAACTCAAAGACAGAGAGAGAAGGATCAATAGAGGATTCGGGCAGATGCAAGACGTCGGCAAGGCTCTTGATCAGGAAAGGTTCGATCTCTGCTGGTGATAGAGTTGTATTTGCTTTTGTACGGGGCCCATCAAGAAAGGCCTTGTACAAGTCCTCAATTACATCTTGATAAGAGGAATCAACCAGCTTGCGCTTGACGGTACCCTTGTCGGTTGAAGGTAAAGATTTGTTGAATGGCAAGATCTTGATCATCTCGGGCAAGATTATGCTGTGACTAGGACATTCCTTATTAGCCTCATCCACTGCTTCTTGAACGATAGCAGTCATTTCTTGCGGACCGTAGTTTACTGCCACCTCCATATTGAGCTCGATCAAGGCTGCGGTACATTGGCGACCCTGGCCAACCACAGCAACCTGTTTGACGATAGGGCATAAACGGATTGTGTTCTCCATTGGGACCGGGTTTGTCTTTTCGCCATTCTCCATGATCAAAGTATCATCCAATCGGCCCACATAATTATAGTGACCAGGGAAATCAGGATCCTCCCTAAAGATATCGTTGGTGTCATAGCCACCATCAGGACGGTTTGAAACACCCAGTGCAAAATTAGGATTACCAGCACGGATATAGAGATGCTTTAAGCCATCTCCAATGTCTTCCATTACGCAAAAAAACTTTCCTTCTTCATCCCGCACCACTGGACGAAGAGCATACCAGTTCTTACCACTCGGATCCATATCGGGCATCATCAACATACCTCCCTCGGTCGACCCGTACCCATTACGAATGTTGATTTGATGTTTGTGAAACCATTCGCCGGATTCATGCTTCATTGAAGCGCCAGCAAAAATAATATACCTCAATCGACGTACAGCCGAGAAATCGTTTCGCTCCTTCAAGAAAGGAATCATTTGCTCCAGAATGATGGGAGAGGCTGACATGGCTGTCACCTTGTTCTGTCTGAGGGCAAAGTCGATCTCTGCTTGAGAGGGCGGAAGCCTTTCTAAAAAGACCAGACTTGCACCTTGTAAAGTCACTGTGGCTAATGAAGAAAATCCAAACATATGAAATCTATTGAGTGGGTGAGTGATGATGAAAAATAAATGTCTCTTTTTTAAGAGATAGACTTACAGTGGCGCACAGGGAAGAACCACATCATCTTTATTCAGCAAATCCAAATCGGGCTTTTGTGTCTTGTAATATTCAAAAAAGATACTAGAGTTGATGATGTATTTGTTACTGAGATAGATAGGCTTAGGGAAATCGGTAGTTCCTGAACTATAATACATGTGAATCAACCTGTATTTTCCGTCTCTTTGTATCTATGTTACCTGTGAATGATCAATACGGGTTCATTGATATCTTCTGTTGTGAAATTCATATTGAGAATTTCTTCAGATTGAGGATGAAGAGGCTGTTTCCTTCTGTCTTCAATATCAAAGGAATCCAACATCACCAACTTGACGCCATCACACTGAGCAGTAGACTCTTGAGCAAGAGAATCAAACTTGGTAGAAGCAAAGAACAATTTTGATTTCGTCTTTTCCAACAGATTGACAATAGCCGGTTCCGAGTTACGAGGAGATATCATGAGAACCGTAAGACGTAGTTTCATCAATGCCAAGACAGTAAGCAGGAAATCGACGCCGTTAACACCCAAAAAAGAAACAACTTGAGTATTGTTCTTCAAGGCAGCCCACTCACAAGCCAAGTTGGTAGACATATGATCGATCTCAGCATAGGTTAAAGTCTTGTAAGTACCTTGAGAGTAATAGCGAACATAGACCCTGTCAGCATGACGCTTGCATTGTATTTTTATAAAATTCACGAAGGATTTATAATAAAGAGGGAATGATTCGTCTGTGTAATTGGTTGTTAGAGCGGGCATGACGACTTAAGAAGAGAAAACGAAAGAATTAGATTCTCATTTATTCTTTTGAATTATTTAAATGGCTGCTATCATGTCAGATAGGCCGGAAAATAGATTTCACTTTCAGAACAACCTGTATGTAAAAGTAACCAAAATGTTGCTCCAACTTTAAAAACTTACATAGGGTTTTGTTTAATACAACAGTGTCGCACTAACGTATCGGCTCATCTGTGAACAAAATTGTAAGTCATTCGTTACTACTTAGCCTCATTAACATTCACTATAGAAAGTATACTCTGATCTTTTAAGATTCAATTAAAAAAACAACATTTTTATTATATAAAATATACTGCAAATGATTTGAGAATGAGTGCAAGTAGGACAATCATTTTTTTGTTTTTAGAAAAAATTCTTGAATGACAGAATTTTCTTCAAGAGACATACGACTTTTCTTTCACAATCAAATGAACACAAGTGCAAAGAGTCAAGTGTTACACACTGAAAACAAATCACTAGTAGATCTCACATGAATGCTTTCCTTTAATAAACTTACTCTTTTCTATATCATCAATGGCTCCCAATAACGTTGATTCTAATATTGAATCAATTCTGAGTAAAGAAAAAAAAAGTGTTATTTTCATCCAAGCGAGCCTATAAAGTAGAACATTACCGTTCTTCTAACTTTGGAAAAGGCAATAAGGTTTATGCAACAAAGAATTTGATCTCTGTCGTGTCGTTCATGATTATCATTCATTTAGACTTGACGACTGGCTTTGATTCATTCACTATAAAAAAAGGGGCGGCGGGGCAAAAGTTTCTTTTATTACTTGCGATCCTCACATATTGTTAAATATAAAAAACAATACAGGACATTTATTTCTATTTTCTTGCTAAATTCTTTTGAAAAATTCTTGTTCAAAAATAAACGCCACAATTTATAATGCTGTTGTACGGATTGATATTAAGTTTATTCAAAATTCTTCTCAAACCTTTTATAGCTGAAATTCAAAGATTTCACAAAAATAGTAGCATTGGCGAAACAAAGATGAAAGTTGGGATGAACTCACACTTTTGGTTCTGAAAGTGGTTTTAATCAACTTGCTACCACCAACCTTGAATTAACAGATAGTCAAAAAAAATAGTGTGTACCTTAAAGGCATGCAGAAGAATAGGAAAGTCTTTTATGTATTATTACTAGAAATAAAGCAAGGCCTGGAGAGCTTTAAGAACATCTTTTAAAATTTGATTTCTTGTCAAAAAATGATAATCATTCAAAGATGTAAGACTGTTAACGATGGTTTTCTTAAGATTTCTGTAGGTCCTATTGAATGGTATCAGTAGATATTTTGCCGCTGTATATCGAAAAAGCCATCTATTCACTGGACAAACCTGATCAGATCCTCATCATTTGTGGTGGGACCAGGGAAATCAAGAATAAATGAATGCACGTTCTCTCTGACGGAGGTAAACAAAATCAAGTGAATAGTGATTGTTATTCAGATGTTTTTTATTTGTCTATGCAAAGTATTGACCTAATTTGAATATTATCCTCAGCATTTTGAAGTGGCATAATATCGAACTGTTAACATCTCTTCTAATAATTGGATTAGTTGATGAACAACAAAATGAGACAAACTTTTTCTCTACTAAAGATCATTTCTTCAATCTGTTGACTATTGATTATAACAACCTTCATTTCTTTTTTCCTTTTTTTTTTTTTTTTTTTTTTTTTTTTTGCAATATCCAACAACCCTATTTCCTTCTACTTTCATAGTTTTAATTTGCTTTTGTTAACAAGCCAAAATATGAAAGATGCTTTTTGGAATCATGTCTTTAATAACATTAATACAAGAGAGTTCTGCATAATATTATCAATCAAATTTTATTAATGAATTTTTCCTTTTATTACAAATAAATTGCAATAAGAAATAACAAGTACTGAATGCATAACTGTCTGTATTATATACTCATTAAGGTTCTTTTCTAGTGTTAGCTATATAATGAATTATATTATTGAACTTGAATCCACTTTGGTTCCTGAATAATTCCATTTCCTGTATACAGACGTAGTTTGATTAAATAGGTTCTCTCTCTCTCTCTCTCTCATCTTAAAATCTAATAATGAGGTGACATAAAGACTCATTCACTAGGTTTTCAAGTACCATTTCCTTTTTATTTCTCAAATTTATCATCTGTAAATACATCGGTGGTCTTTATTTATTTACTGCTACACGGGTTTCAAATATACGAGAGAGTAAGGTAACAGCCGCTGAGGACACGAGTAGTTTAGCTAACTGAATGACAAAGTAAGCAAGGTACGACTGATTGGCTTCATAAAAGATTATGTAGGATTGTATGAACTTGGACACGACTCTAAGACTTAACACAAATTATTCCCCTTCAGTCTATTTCAATCAATCCATTTTGTACTTTACAAACCGAAATGAGAATGATAAGGTCAGCAAAATTCTTTACAAGATCCTCTTTAGCTTGCTCCAAGGTGATAGACAGGTTCTCATCGAAAAGCTGAGAATGCTCAAGAAAGCGATTTTTTAAAAGGAGGAGGGGAGGAGATACTTTTGTGCTTTGATCAGGAATCACTGAATCACTACTGCTATTGTAATAACCAAATAGGTTTTTTTTACAAGCTAAACTCTTTAGTAGTATGCATCTTTCTGTAGCTTCCTTAGCTGAACTAACATGTTCCAACATCACACCCACAGATTTGATCTTTATATTTCAATTGAATATTTGCATGCTAGTTCAAAGCAGTTCCTTGACAGCATTTGGTATAATGCCATTTTGAGGTTTCTGAATTGGTTCAAATTCAACGAATAGTTCAATGCTTCTCACTTCAACTACTTTTATCGAATAGATGAGATTCTTGAGAATTAAGTTTGATACAATAGAAGGGAGTCTTCTATTTCATTTTGTATTGTCTAGAGTCATGTTGAAGTAACAACAGTGAATAAATAAAAAGAAGAGTGAGGGGATGGAATGGCTATTTTTAAGCTATTCATTAAAATAGAAAAGCTCCCTTGTATCCAAAAGCAACCATCTTTTTTTAATGAAAATAAGGGTTATTTTGATTTTTAAATGAAGAGTTTATAAAGTGAAAGGAGAGGAAAAAGGAAACGGGTGTTCCTTGACTTTTTTGCCATATGAAAAAAAGAAGGGATCAAATGAAGCATGAGATATCCTTTTACGACGGAGAGCGTATATCAAACGCCCAAGTATTTGGTATTTCTCCTTTTACATTCCTTTTATTATTCATCTTTAGCCTTTCTATACAAAATATTAAACATTTTTAATAATAAATACTTTCTTTTTGCTCCCTTATTTGTGGCAAAATAGAATATTAAATGTACAACTAATCACAAAGAATTCATTTTTATAGAAGAAGGATGAATCTGTTATTTGTTTACAAAATATCGATGCAAGAAGTTTATCTATGCACATGTAGGGTTCAAAATGGTATTTATGATCGTAAGCTAACCTCTTTTAGATTCAGTCATCACATCATAGCCTATCTCAGATAACAAGTGTATTATGTAAATCAAGTTCTTTTGAAACATGAATGAATCTTATTCAATCTAATTATTTCATTTACAAGTAAGTTAGAATTCATTCAATAAAAAATCAATAGAACCCTGTTTCACTCCCATTTCTTTTTCTTTTTCTTTACACACTCAGTGACAAGTGTGAGATAAGAAGGGCACATGAGAATGAGTTGGTTGAGATAACATCGATCGATGGTTTCATGATTAGCCAATGTGCTTTACTTTTGTCATCTTTTTTAATTCTCACACAAAAACATAGCATTCATTCAGACTAGAGACTTTATTAAAATTTAATAAAAACAGGGAGGGGAGAGGATGTCCCTTCTCCCTTTGATAAGGGGGAAAAACATGTTTTATAGGCAATAAAGAAAGACTCCTTTATCAAATCATGTATGAATGCCCTTTGAGAGTTGTATCATTCTATTTATCAAGTAAATAATTTCTATACAAAATTGTATGATTCCAAAGAACAATCATCATTCTTAAAAAGGAGTCATCATCTTGATGACATACATTTTCTTAGTCAGTTGAATAAAAAAGAACAAAATTCAATTTTCGTTCAATCCCTTTTTTTGTTATCAAATGAAAAACGTGCAAACGAAAGGGATCGAGTTAGAAAACACGGAGATCAAAAAAGAAAAAGAGAAAGAAAGGGACAACTTGTCTCATCTTCTTGTGAATCCTATCTCACTCACTCTCTTTCTTTTTATAGTCATTTAAATGTAAGAAGTAGTTGAATAGTTATTATTACTTTTGCTATTAAATGAAAAAAAAAAAAAAAAAAAAAAAAAGGGGAAGAAAAGAAAGGATATGATTGGTTATAGAAAAAGATCGAAATAGAATGAAAAAATTTTTGCTGCGAATTTTCTCTTTGATTAACGTCATTTCATTCAATATCGATCATATTGACCGCTGACTTTGATCGATTCTATGAAAGCCAACGAGTAACACAAAATAATAAAACGTGGAATTCAATCTCATTCACCCCCAATCTTCCCCCCCCCCTATTTTAGTTTAAAAAAAAATATATAAAGACCCTCCTTTTCTTTTTAAAATTCAATTCACATTTTAATCAATTAAATATGGGTGGATTTATTTTATTATCAAATGTCGGCAAAAAGATATCACTCGAACAAGCTTATCATCCATGCCCAAAATGTAAAAGCCAAAATTCAGTTCAGTTGACAAGATCAGAGAAATCATTTATCGTTTTAAATAAAATCATCAGTGAAAATTCAAGTGTACGATATGAATGCTCACAGTGTAAATGGAAAAATCAAATGTTACCACAAGATGCAAGAGAATCTACTGAATTAGAACGTTACTTTTCTGATACTTCAAATGATGACTTATTTCTCTCTTCTTCACCTACTTCCTCTCTTTAATTGTAAATAGAATCATTATGGCTAATGTACTTATACCCCCCCCCACTTCTTTTATTTTTGCAAAATATCCTAAATATATCTGGTATATATTCCACCTAATAAAAATATTTCCTTTTTATTCTCATTATTATTATATTGGTTATAAGAAACACCTTTCCTTATTGGAAATGATATCATTTTACCAAACTATCGGTTCAAGAACTCCTTTTTTTACGTGTTTTTAACGAGTGGTGCTGATAAATGAAATAAACTTGAGATAAACCTGATTATTACAATCCTGTGTTTTATATATAAAGTAGCTTATCGTCCTCTCTCTCTCTCTTTTTATTAAAATGAATGAAATAAATAAAAGGATTTTAACAAGTTTAATAATGTTGTGTATCTTGATTGTTTCACTGCATTTTAAACAGGTCATTCCATTACTCATCATCATCCAAACCAAGGCTTTTCAGGCAAGTATAAAAAATGAATAGAGAACAAAAAGAGAGAGAGAGAGAGATTCATCATCATTTAGGAACTTCGTCAAGTGAATCTAACACAAACTCAAGTTCATCAACATTCAGTACAAATCTATTTTGACTGGACAGTATTTATTGTCGCTCTCTTGTTTTCACTCTATCGTCATCTTTTCAGTTTTCTTCTTTACACAACATGTAACACGGGTTCATGATGTAAATGTGGGGTCTAATGATCGAGTATTAGGGTTCATGGGCTGGATTCTGTTAATCCTTGATAAAAACCATGGGTCACTGAAGGATGCACTACTGCATACATGTTGGATTCATATGGTTTTATGCTTCACAACCCTTCAACTTTACCTCATTCAACACAATCTTCATTTTGGTCTCTTTTGGTTTCTATATCCTTGCCTCTTGGTCCTCGTAAATGACACCACAGCTTATCTCTTTGGTCACTGGTTGGGTCAGCATTCATTATTGAATCTAAGCCCCAAAAAGACGCTGGAAGGTTATGTGATGGCTATGGTTTGTACCATTTTATTTGGTTATTGGGTAACATTGAACAAGACATGGTTGTATTGTTTCATTAAAAAAAAATGCTGAGTAGTCGTGTGCTTGGTTGAAGCCACTGGATAAAAGTCAGCAATCCAATCTTCAGCTGCACGGAATGATCTTATCAATCTATGCATCTACCACCGCACCCTTTGGTGGGTTCTTGGCAAGTGCTATCAAACGAGCAGGGGGCATAAAAGACTTTGGACAGCTCATACCTGGACATGGTGGCATGACAGATCGTGTGGACTGTCAGTTATTGATGGCTGCCTTTACCTTTTTCTATTGTGAATACATGCTCAAGTGAATAAGAAAAGGATCTGATAAAATAAAGCTAAAAATAATAACAATAAAAAAAAAGAAGGATCTGATAAAATAAAGCAATAATGAAAAAAAAAAAAAAAATCTGATAGAATGAAGCTAAAAAAATTTGCTTTATCAGATCTTTTTTTTTTTTAATCTGCACATGAATTGCTTCTTTTTTTAGTTTAAAACTCGATCAAGACAATTTATTCTATTTCCTTTCCCCCCCCCCACACTCATACACATTTTCAAATTATAATCTATTGAGGCTTTCCTTTTTTGAAATCTTGCACTATTCTTTCATAAAGTGCATCATCCAGCAAGACCTCAGCTGCTGTCAAAGCTAAACATTTGGAAGCACGAAGGGTATAGTTGTGTGCTTCGATGGTTCTAGCAGCCTTTGTAAATTCCTTGGTATGATTCTCTGCTTGAACATAAAGACCAAAGGCAGGATGGATAGAAGGTACAGCATAACTAAAGTTACCCATGTCTGTACTAGCTCCCATCTCATTTTCTTCCTCTTCGCGTGGCTTGAATCTCACACCTTCTTGTTCCATATAATACTTGTAACGACCAGTCAAGGCATCATTCATAAACACATCCTCTACTGGACCCTTAGGACCCCAGGCAAGTTTGATATCACATCCAGTAGCTAAAGCAGCAGCCTTGAAACAGTTTTCAATCTTGACCTTCAATTCCTCCAGTTGAGCCTTGGTCACTGATCGGGCATAGAAATGAGCAGAAGCATAAGCAGGGATCACATTGGCTGATTCACCACCTTTTTTGATAATACCGTGAATTCTATATGAAAATACAAGCGTTTTCATTCATTCATTCATTCATTCATTCATTCATTCACTCTTTCTTTCTTTCCTTTGAAAAGGGAGGGGGGAGGGGAGGTTATTCTATTTACCTGTTACTAGACAAGGTTTGCTGTCTCAACATACCAATGTTATCAAATCCTTGCATCAAAGCATCTAAAGCATTCACACCATTCCAAGGTGCCATACCTGCATGACTTGCCTTTCCAAAGAACTCTACATCAAGTGAATCAAGTGCAAGCATCCTAACATACAAACCATCTCTTGCAAAAGGGTGCTATTCAAAATCATATTCAATCTCTTTCCCCCCTTTCTTCTTTCCTTTTTGCTTCTTTGATCACTTACGAGCATCATGGCACAGTCCACTTTGGATTGAAGAATGTTTTTCTTTACAAAATCAATCTTTCCACTGGTTGATTCTTCAGCAGGTGTACCAAACAAGACAACAGTGCCTTGAACCAAGTTTTGTTCCATCAAGGCCTTGGTAGTCAGTGCACAAGCTAAGCCTTGAATGGTGATCAAGTTATGTCCACAGCCATGTCCTATACTACTCGTTGTCAGCTGTATCAGAATAGAAAAAGAAGCAGAAAATAGTTACCCAGGCAAAGCATCATATTCACAACAAAAACCAACTCGTCTTGCAAGAGTATCATTCGAGAACTCTGCTATAAAGCCAGTCTCTAAACCAGCTGCTTGACGTGTTACTTTAAATCCCTTCTTTTCAAGATATTCAGTCAAGAGTTCATAAGCATGGTATTCGTGATTGCCTAGTTCAGGATCGTCATGAATCTGTCAAGTAATCATCAGTTTCCTTTCTTTTATAGTCGTTGTTTTCTTTACTTTAAGGCTAATATCTCGAAGTTCTTTATCTAAACTTTGAATAGTTTTTATAACAGAGTCTTGTACTTGAGAATTCATTAAGAAAAGAAAGCAAAAGTATGTCTCCGAGTCTCCGGTCTTTTTTTTTTTTTTTTTTTTTTTTTCTTACATCTCTTGTCACACAAAATGCAAGCAATCTTTAATGCAAGCTTATTACGTAAAATGGTTCAGCCAATGAATTCATGCTCTAAGATCAAGTTGTGATTCTCATTTCTCTTTTTTTTTTTTCATTTTATAAGACAAAGCACATTTAGAAATCAAGTCAGTGTTCTCTCTCTCTCTCTGTGTGTGTGTGCATATCAACTTTTTGGTTGTGATTGTTAAATTCTTTGCAAAAAATACTCAATCATTTTTCTTACTGAAAAGCAATAAAACAAGACAAGTGTTATTTAGTATTATATTGTATAACTTTTATAAAAGACTACGTGTATTAATGTACAAAAGGATAACGGATGTATATAACGGTAAGAATTAACGCCTTCCTTTTCGTCTAAGATAAATCATGCCCAAAAAGACAAAGGTATTAAACGCAAAAAAGGCAATCAAGATACCAAAATTTCTCCACTTGTGTGCAGCGTTCCATCCCATTCCAGTTTCGTAAAATTCAGGACCAGATTTGTAAGTACAATAACCGCAGAATTCAGGTTGAACAGCATCAGGGTTGGCGATGTAACCTGTAGAATAGGACATGAACCTGGCTGTATATTCACCACAAGTCTGTCCGGGAGGAGGCAAGAACCGGACAAGGTCTGATTCTGTGCACTCTACCTTCAAATCAGCCAATTCGTTTACCGCCAGACCCTCAATATAGTAGTGGAAAGGATCAAGCCAGTACATCCATGAGCTCCAAAAGTGAGGCATGGCATAGGGTGACTGCATCAAACCACAAAAGAGGATGAGGAGTGAGACAACCAAAGGATTGATCACGGCGGCCATCGTAGGAAGTTCGGCAATAGCAGCAATCACGAAACCCAAAGTGACAGCCCAGCAGACAAGGACAACAAAGGTAATGTAAAAATAACCACAGGCCTGAGGCGTGTTGACCATACCTGCCGTCCAGTAAAAGCCACACATGTAAGCAGCTGCAAAAAAGATGATGTAGGGCAACTCACTACAATTAGCAGAGATACCAACGGGCACCCACCCATAGTATCTTGACGCATATTCGCGACGAAAGTAGATACGTTCGACCATGAATTTCGGCTGAGCCATGATAATCATGACCATGGCCATAATAAAGGTACTAAAGAGAGCAAAGACCTTGTAGAGCATGTCTGAGGACGAATTACCCAATTTCCAAAAGGTGAAGCCAGTGATCAGGGAGGTAAACATCAAGTTTCTGAAACGCCCAATGTTATATTCGGGTGTACGCCAATAGGCCAGTGACATACGGGTAAGAACAAGTCGTAGTTGAGTACCAAAGGATGTCGCATAGGTGTGTGCTATTCTGGTCGGGTTCTTATCCGCCGTTCGATCGATCTCGTCCAGTTCAGCGTCCAAAGCCTTTGCCTCTTTTGAGTTTGCCCAAACGTCGGCCCAGTCCTGAGTGGCTTTACCAGCCGTGCCTGCACCGACAACTTCCAGAATGTATTCAGCAGGATTGGCATTAGGTGTACAGATAGGCCCTCCGTTTCGCTCAAAGTAATCAATCATCGTACGTGAATCTTTTCCGATCTCACCGTGATAAGCTGTACGACCGCCACGGACGAGCAGCAGCAAATGATCAAAGTGTTCAAATAGGATAGCAGAGGGTTGGTGAATGGTACAAAGCACAGGCCATCCGGCATCAGCCAACTTGCGAATGAAGCGAATGATGTTGTACGAACTTTGAGCATCTAAACCCGAGGTGGGTTCATCCAAAAAGAGCAGCTGAGGTTTGCCAACTAATTCCATACCAATCGTCAATCTCTTTCGCTCCTCGACCGAGATACCGAATCCAGAACCGACGTCACCAATCTGCGCATCGCCAATATCTTCCATTTCAAGCAACTGAATGATCTGTTCCACATACTCATACTTTTCTTCTTGTGAGACCTCACGCGGTTGACGCAAACTGGCCGAGAAGCGAAGCGCTTCACGTACTGTGACTTTGGGTTGATGGATATCCATTTGCTCACAGTACCCCGTAATACGCTCAAAGTCATTCATCAAGGCTTCGCCGTTCAAGTAGACACTGCCCTCCACTTTACCAATCGTCTTTCGACGGGCGAGGACATCCAAAAGGGTCGTCTTGCCTGCACCAGAGGATCCCATCAGAGCAGTCAGATGTCCCGGTCTGACAATACCACCGATATCATTCAAGAGCTGAAGTGTGCCACCTTGAAAGGGCACGGTGTAATTGATGTGCTGCCAAGAAAAGGTGGTACCTGTCGAGATCTTGTCCATTTGGGCCATCTTTTGCTGAAGTCGACGACGTTCTTCCTCTTCCTCCACCGTACGTGGTCTAGGTGCCTTTCCTGGCAAATACAGTCTTGTCAGAGAGGCCGCCTTGCTCATCCCACCCCACTCCATCGCCAAGGCCGTCAAGAGGGTGAAGAATAAAAAGAAGGCGACGACCACAATGAAATCAGGTGCCCACAGCTGCCAAGGTTTGTAGTCCAGGGCCTCGATCAAGTAGTCGTCACCCAACACATTGGGATTTCCGGATGTACCGCCTTGCATCGTACAGACCTTATAATTCCAATCATCGTATCCAGGTCCCGAGGGGATCGCGTTGGTCTCACACGAGTAGACTTGACCATGCATCTCGTTGGACAAGAGAGCCTTGTAAGCATACGCAATAGGGTTAATGTAATAGATCCAAAAGAGCCAAGGATGCATCTTTTTGTAAGGAATTGTGTATCCGGTATAGGATGTCAGTGCGATCAGTAAGACACCTGTGATTTGTGTGGCAAGGAAAAAATCAGACATGACGGCTCCAAAGAATCGAAAGAAGCCATTCATGCACATGTTGATAAAGAAGAGGACAATGAAAAATGTAAAGAATCTTCCAGCAGATAAGTTGAGACCCATCATGAAATAAGAACAGATTTCAAACAATAATACTAGAAAAAAAATAAATAAATAAATATTTTCAATAATCCTCTTAAACGTACCTTGAGCAATAGCATAAGGAATATCCATGATGACTTGAGCAACATAAAAAGCAGAAGGTCTATAAAGTGCATATTGTTTATGCTTTTCAAGGATAGGTCGACCTGTCAAGAATCGTACCAATTCGGATTGAGAGATGAAGGCATTGAAGAGAACAGCAAAGAAGAGAGCACCACCACGAGAGAAGGCACCTGCGGCAGTGAGTGGGATTCGAAAGAAACAGGAAGCGGTGATTAGTGACTGGATAAGGATGGTACCATACCGGGAGATCAGGGCCTCTCTATCTTTGATCAACAAATGATATTGGCGAATTGTAAGGGCTTTGACCTGTTGATAAAAGGAGGCAATGTAGGGTGATTGTTTGGATGCTCTCTTTTGATGTTCTTGACGAACGGCATCTTCAAATTCAGCAGCCTTGTCTTCTCGTTGGACTAGGTCCTTGTAATCATTAAAATCACGAAGCATGTCTTGGTAAATGTCGGATTGAAAATAACGTTCTTGAAACTCAGTAGCGTGCTTGGGTGCCATCTGTTCAAAGCCTGGACGAAATTCACGTTCAAGAGGATTACACAGACCAGTAAGGAAATCAGGTGTTGACTTGCGCGGTGGACAATAGAAACCTAAAGACTCAAAGTAGGGTTTGGCTGCCTTGACGGGACCGAAAAAGATGCAGTGACCTTCATCCAAGACGAGCACCTTATCAAACACGTTGTAGATACTGTTGGAAGCCTGATAGAGTGTAGCGATTGTAGTTGTCTGAAAGATGTCGGTCATGATTCGAAGTGAACGCACATAGTCCAAAGCAGAGGCAGCATCCAAACCACGTGTTGAACAGTCCCAACAGTTGATGGTACTGTGCGTCGTCATTTGCTCAGCAATCGATAATCGCTTACGTTCTCCGCCCGAAAGACCGCGAAGGAAGGCGTTGCCGACCATTGTGTCCATCTGCTTGGTCAACCCGAGCATGTTGCCTAACAAATAAAGCACACGATCCACAAAATCGGCTTTGCTTTGTTCCGGTAGACGTTTGCCCGGTGCCTTGGTTCTAAGTGCAAATTGAAGGGTTTGCTTGGCTGTCAAGGTTGGGTAGTGCTGATCTTCTTCTTCATTGTAGCATACTTGGCCCTGGTAACGCTGAGAGAATAAATCTGGATCGATCCCACCATAGCTTACAACGCCATCAATTTTTGTAAAAGATCCACGCATGTTGGCAATCACCTTAAGAAATGAACTACAACCAGCTCCAGGACGGCCCAGGACAAGTAACATCTCACCATCTCGACAGCATCCTGTCAAGTTATCCAAAATCACTTTGGTACTTGAGTTATTCTTCTTGAATATCTTCCAAAATTTTAAAACATACATGATGCTACTGTAGACCGTTGGGATCGTAAACGCATCAGCACCAAGTCCCTATAATCATCAACAGATCCGTTTGTCACTGCGCTCTTTTTTTTTTTTTTTTTTTTTTTTTTTTTTTTTTTTAATACCTCAACGTGAAGATTTTCCCACAAGACACCTAAGTGCTTACGCTTTTTACCATTCGCATCCAGTTCTTGAGACATACCATGCAAGAATTCACTAAGGTTAAATTCATCCGTTTGTCCTAATTCCAGCTTTGAGGGCGATGTCTTTTGACTGAGTGCAGACAGTTCACGCCGAAGTTCCTCGTATTGAATTTTAGCCTTTAAGTTACACATTAAGTATGCAATTCGATCATTTTACTGTTCGGTTTATACCTTCAACATTGACTTGATCCACTTCTTGCTCACCATATGTCTCTCGGCGACCAATAGGTATATATTGATCAAGTGTACTTGTGGATGAAGCTTCAATTACTTTTTGAAACTCAATCCGTTCTGGGTCAATTTCCAAATCGTATTTTTCCTCCATAAAGAGTTTGGGAAAAAAGTAAAGAAAAAAAAAAAAAAAAAACTTGCGATGGAGCTATTTTATATCTTTTTTTTTATTTTTTTTTTTTTTTTTTTTTTTTTTTTTTTGCACGCGAGTGTGTGTGTGTTTATCCTTAGGGCCGTAAATGATCTTATTTTTCATTCTTTTAAAGAAATTGAAATCTACTTCTTTTTACTTTAAATCTATTCATATAATCAACATTATCTATTGGGATTTGATCTATTTCTTCTTTACAGATTTAATACATCTTTGAATGGATCGGTGTGCAACGGCAATAATTTGTCCGATGTCCGTTAAAAAAAATCAAAAATTTCTTATCAGCTGTATTTTCCTGATTCCCTTTTGTAGCAGGGTTAAGATTGATGTGGGACGATGATGATTACTATTATTTTTTGTCTTTTTTTTTTTTCGCTCAGCAATTTTTTATAATCTAAAAAAAAAGATTGTATGTCAAAACAAAACAAATTTTTTTTATTAAGGGAATATATAAATTTGAAAAAGTGGGTAGTTGAATACTATTAACAAGTTTCTCCAAAAGAGAGAGAATATATATATAAGTGTGTATGTATAAATATGAAAAAGGATGGTGTATGTATAGAGAAGGAGGAGTGGCATGTTGAATACAAAAGTTTAGCTCTCTTTCTCTTTCTCTCTTTCTCTTTTTTTTTCTTTAACGAGCAACACTGGATTGTAATAATTTACGAGATATTTCACCATCAATTTCTAAGTCAAATAGTCTCCAGATACCATTTTCATCTTGGAAATCATTGTGAACAATATTAATCAAATAATAATTATTGGTTACATCCAAGATCAATTCAGCCGATTCACTCTCACGTTCATAGATACGAGCCCATCTACTCCAAAGTTCAAAGGCCTCATCCTTCCAAGCCATAAAGGCAATTGCCTCTACGATCGTAGGTTGGATGATTTCTTTACCAGGAAAGACACCCCAAGTGACGGCGTTAGGTTCATCACTTTGTGTGTTGGTACGTAAATCGCCTTGTTTGTTGACAGCATAATAAGTGACTTGTGGGTCTTTGTCGATCTTTGCGATCAATTCGGGTAATTTATCGGGTGAGACAAAGAATTCGAGGTAGGCCTTTTGATAAACATAGCCATTTTTGGGTCCCCAGCCATAGACAGAATGAGAACTTTTGACCCCGTTCACAGCAGGTTGAGAATTGATTGTCAGATAACCAAGGAGATTGATGGCAGACAAGCGCTGACGAATGATTTCAGTTTCCGCATCCAACTGTTGAGAACTCCAAGGGATACCCGCAATCTCTCCTTTACAATAACGAGCAAAGGTAGAAGCGATATCATCCGCACTCTTTGGTGTACCCCACATCTTGATGCACTGTTCAACAGGATAACGCAAGTTGATACCCCAACCATCCAATTCACCAAAGGCAGGAGAACGAGAGTCACCCCATCGACCATTGGGAAATTCATCCCAAGTCTCGGTACGTTGAATATAACTCTTTGTACGATTCTTCCAAAAGATCGGTCGTACATTTTCCTTGGCACGTTTGTTATTTAATGAAGGAGACCATGGCAAAGGCTTGATGTTTTCAATAGGAGCGACCAACTCAAGACGTTCCAAGACCAAGCGTGAGGATCTTTCGAGGTTGAAAGTATAGAGATGGAAACCGTTGATACCCTCTTGTCGGAATCGCTTGATGAAGTCCACGGTGAGATTGATACCATATTCTTTAACGGCCGTATCATCTTCTTTAATGGATTCAAGCTCATCCCAAATCTTTTGAGGTACAAAATTATCATTGAATGCAATCACACGTTTCAAACCACTGTAATTTTGAATAGGAAACACACCAGGTAAAATAGGGCATTCGATACCAATAGCACGAGCCTTGTGATAAAAGGTAATAAAGGCTTCAATATCAAAAAAGAGTTGAGTTACAACAAGATCAGCACCTGCATCCACCTTTTCCTTTAGTCTCAATAAATCATCTTCTTTATCAGGATTATCGATATGACCTTCAGGATGACCTATTCTTTAAGGTTAGAAATAGTCTATAAAATAAAGAAAACACGAACCTGCAACAGCAATACAAAAGTAATCACCATATTTTTGACGAATATAACGAACAAGATCAACAGCATGTTCAAATCCACTTTCACAAGATTCCCAATTAGCTTGACCTTTGGGAGGATCACCACGTAAAGCCAAAATGTTTTGACATCCACATTTTTTAGCAGCCTACAAAATAAGTAAAAAGAAGAAGCAAATTGTTGATGTATTTACTTCTAATGCGTCATCAATTTGTTGGACAGGCATATTTGTACATGTCAAATGCATCATTGTTTCTAAACCATAAACAGATTGTGCAGTAGCAACAATCTCAGTTGTCAAATCAGCAGATGTACCACCAGCACCCCAAGTAACGTCAACGAATTCAGGGCCATAACGTTGCATTCTTTCCATACGATCATACAAGTTTTGAACACCCTAAAATAAATTAGGATCTATCAATCCCATTGTTTTATTGTACCTGAGGTGTCTTTGGAGGAAAATATTCAAAGGACCAAAATGAACGTCCTTCTTGTTCAGCTCTCTTAATCTTATCAATCACCTTCATCTAATCGACTTTCAAAAGGGAAAAAAATTAAAAAAAGAAAGAAAGGGTTGAATTGACTTGATCTTTAAATAAGCAAGAGATTGAGTTGTACAAAAAGAGAGAATCATTGGCTCTTTTGCATCCAATCACAAGTCGTCATCTCATCTGTCCTTATTTTCTATAACCCTATTCAGTAAAAGAAAAAAAATCAATGAGTGAGTGACAGTTGTTGATGATGGCCAAGTACAAATTATACTATTCTCTAAGCTTCAATGGTTGTAAATGAGAATAAAAAAACAAAAAGGGATTAAAGTAGGATGAATAACCTCTGACAGATGTCCAAGTGAAGATCTTTAATTATTATTGGGCAACTTTGTTATTTGCAACATCGCTGATAACCAATCTGAATTCATGCTAATATAATCATCTCCGATCTATTTTTATTTTTTTATAGCAAAAAACGATAGAATTCCTAAAGACAATGAAATAATAATAATAAAAAAGAATGCTTGTTTATTCATTTTACTTGTATACGCTTATTCTTATCATCCAGTAATATAAATCAGTGGAAATGACTGGATTTAGATGGCTGTAACACATTATCTTTTTACTTAATGCCGACGCATATCTCAATGATTAAATATGGCCCTGGATTCATTTCGAGCCAATCAAACTTGGATTTCATTTCGTCATTTTATTTTCTACTTTATATACCACACAGTACATCTCTTTCATTTTGAGAAAGATCTGTAACACATACAGAGACGTGGCATGCTGTGATTTCTTGAAGAGAGATCGTTTTCCCTAATTAGGAAATTTCCTTATTTGAAATATGCTTTTGCTTTAAAAACCTGTAATTTCTTGTTTTTTTTTTAAAAAAAAAAGGACTGAAACTATAGTGATTAATGGAAAATGATATTTTGTTACAAGTACACAATATAGAATTCATTTGATTATACAAATTACAATAAAGATGAGTATTTTTTTATTCTAAAAACCCTTTAGTCAAGAACGAATCATCTTTTAAAATTACACTATTTTATAATACTGAAATGAATACTCAAAAGATACAAATTGTATTTTTTTTTTTTTCGCTTGGAATAAAAGCAAATGCGCACTTGTTGGTGTTATGTATGCCTATGATCGCTATTTACTGCTCATATATTGGCCAATTGTATTAATGCAAACTTATCCAAAACCTGATACTGCAATTATTACAAACTCAGCTTATTTTTAACAGTAGTGTTATCATGAATACTATATGAGATCGAGTAATGTTGGTATCAATATATCAGATTCCTCATTATTTTGATTAATACAAGATTCAAAACAGAATTAATACAAGAGAAGGGATAGTTTCATAATAAAGTCAATAAAGCATTCTACAAATAAGTTTTATTCTAAGATTCAAAGCTCTTTTCCCAAAATCCTGTTCCTTTATCCAATTCTATATTTTTTTGCTTCTTCATAGATCTTATAGCTGCTTTAAATCCAGGATAAAGTTGAGACAGATTCATTTTCCACCAATTACGATTGTATTCCATTTGACGATCATAGGCCTTATTCAGGAAATCTTTGTAAAACATCGACATTGCCTCTGCTGTCACTTCTTTTCCATTCATTTTTACTATTCAGAAAAAAAAATTAGCTTGTGTTTGAAATGCGTTTGTATCGTTACATTCTTCTTCATAATCAGCTTTTGCTTTAATAAACATTGAATTATTTTCATACCAAAATTTATGATTAAATTCGTCTACTCTTTCACATGATTCTCTCCATTCCTTTTCCTATGTTTTCATTTTCAGTTAAAGTTGATTCATTAGATCAAATGCTTACTTCTTTAGTTTCATTGGGTAATACATAATATTTGACAGGCCGTAAATTAGAAATAGGATCAGGTGTCCCAATCATATCTGCTGCTACTGGTTTTAATAAAAGATCTCGGCTGTGATGTGCTCTATTTTCTAAAGTTTTCAATAAATAAGTACATGTGTTATAGCTAAGCACTGTTTATTTACTTTGTATAGATGCATTAGATATAGTACGTCGAGAAATAAAATGAGACGACTTTGAAGAATGCTATAAATGAACATGTCAATATTTTTTTTTCATGTGTATTGTTTTTAAATTACTTTGATGAGTAGTGACATTATATACAATAAACCTTTTCTCCAGGGTACGAACAAAAAAAAAAAAAAGAAAACCACATCCATATTTTTAAACTCATCATTCTTTCGGAAACCTAAACTTGAGCTTCACAAATAGAATCTCTTTATGCAAGTGCACGATTAACCATCATAGGCAATAGACATAATTGGGTAAAGAAGTATTAAAAATACTAATCTAGTTCCTTTTTTTTTTATTTTCTTTTTCTTTTTTGGACGACTACAAAAGTGTTTGAGCTGTCATTGAAACCGTGTGTCACCCAAGACAGCGCATGTGTATGAGCAAATAACAAAGTATGCGTTCACAAAACTTTTTTTTTTTTTTTTTTTTTTTTTTTTTTTTTTTTTTTTTTTTTTCCCCCCCCTTTTTCTTAAACTTTTTTAAAAAAAAAAAACCCCCCTTAAAAAGGGGAAAACCAGGCCCCGGAGGTCCCTTTAGTTCTGGTTCCAAAGGCTTTTTTGGAAAAAAAAGTGGGTGTTTTTCAAAAAAGGCCTTTTTTTGGGGGGGAATTTGAAAGGGGTTCCAAATAAAAAACTTTCCTTTTTTTAGGTTTTGGGGGAAACCACCCCCCAATTTTGAGGCCGGAAAAACTTGTAAAATTTTTTAAAGGTTTTGAAAAAAAATCGCCAGGGGAATTTCAGCCGGCATGGAAGGAAAAGGGGGAACCCTAGGCTTCCCCCACCTGGAATTGGTAACAAATTTTTTCCCGCCCCGAAACTTTTCAAAACTTTGGTTGGAGGCCGGAAAATATTTGGCCGGGGGAATCCTTAACCGTGGGTTTTTTGGCAGGCTTAAACCTTCTTTTATAAAAAGCTAATGAAGCTAATGCTGCCTACTTTCACTCTGTTTCAACTGAAAGCGATCTTCCTTTTCGTCCCTTCTTGAAGGCACTTGAAGGTGAAGATGAATTTATGTCCCTTGAAGCTTCTAAATTATTGACTCTTCTTGCTTGGTAACATCAAATGCTTTGAAATACAAAATTGCTTACACATCAATTTAGCTCTGCTCCTGAACCATCTTCTATTGTTGATCTTTCAACTTTATATCAGTGGATTACAGAAAAATTAACAAGTCATCAAAATGAAGTAGTAGAATTAGTCATTCAAGAATTAGAATCCTTGTTGCGTATTAGTAACTATCGATTGCCTATTTGGAATACTCAAAACACCATTAAAGAGTAAGCAAGCGTATGTTTATATATGAGATAAAGTATACTGATATCCTAACGTGCAGGTTGGTACATCATCTTTCTATTAATAAGACTTCTTCAACTCCACAGATTCAATATCAAATCATCTTTTGCTTATGGCTTCTTACTTTTGAAAAGGATATTGCTGCCCAAATCAACGAGTAAATTAATATAGCACGGATTATGTGGAATATGTATATGCTAATGATACAAACAGAAAATATGATATTATTCCTTTGTTGGTAGAAATAGCTAAATCTGCAGTTAAAGAAAAAGTCATTCGTGTTTCTATTGCCACTTTAAGAGTAAGCAACCGAAGAAAGAGATTTTTATCTTGTTACTCATTTGATCTCTTAGAATCTTGTCGAAAAGGCACCTGCTCAGAACTTGGCTGCTATGTTGGTCTCCAAGTTATTGCCTTTTACAGAAAACTTGAGTGCTCGTAAATGGTCAGATCCTGATATCTTGGAAGACATTGACTTTGTTAAAGAAAGATTGCAGGAGGATTTTCAAAGCCTTACGTAAATATTTTTTTTATTTTTTTTATACATGCTGCTCACAGTTGCATTGTTTTAGTACATTTGAACAATACGCGTCTGAAATAGAGACTGGCAAGTTAGAATGGTCACCACCTCATAAGTCAGATGTGTTTTGGAAAGAAAATGCGCACAAACTGGAAGAACACAACTATCAACTCCTTCGATCTCTTGCCCGTTTATTGAGTACTTCCAACAGTACTCTGGTTTTGTCTGTTGGTGCAAGTGATGTTGGTTACTATATTAAATTTGCTTCCAAGGGAGGAAAAAAGTAAGTTTTTAGAATAGTGTATAAAAGGAGAGATTAGCATTAATCTAGTTTGTAGGATCTTGGAAGAGATTGGTGCAAAGAGACGTATTATGGAATTAATGACACATGAGGATCAAGAAGTCAGATACCAGGCCTTATTGGCTGTACAAAAATACATGCATCAAACTTGGTAAGAGGGATGCTATCACTTGAAAAAATAAAAAGAGGTCTCTTCCCCTTTTTGATTGTTTAAGCTACAATCTGTCTTTTATTACAATGTGAACAGTGAGAGTATGATTATAACCAGATTTTATCTCCTAGAATGTGCTTTCCAGATCAATAAGGCACAAATTATAGTTTAAAAAAAAAGAATTAGAGCTTATGAACTTAGATGGACATGCAACATTTTTTGTATCTTTTTTTCTTTCTTTTTTAATTATAAAAAAAAGGTAAAATAATTCTATTTTGCCTGTAACATGCTGATTAAAGATGCTTGTGATTTCATAATCTATAAAAAAAAGTAAAATTAATATCATCTTTTTTTAATCACTAGTTCTATTTACCTCCAATGCTTGCTTGACTTCCAAATGGCGACGAGCAGCGTCTAACCAATCGAGAGCCAATCGCTTAGGCCAGCCGGTCAATTGATTGATTTCTCTAGTGGCGCTTTCCAAATCTTTTTCGGTATGAAGATAATGTTCAGCACGAGCCAATCTTGATTCAACATCATCACCAGCAACAAGACCCTTCTTTCTAAACATCAAGCTGCTCAAGACGATTGATAAAAGATGAGAGATCATGGAAGAATCTTCTTCAGGTATCAGGGCTGCACGACGCACTTCACGTGCAACGATTTCAAAGCGTTCAGAGAGCTGTGCCAAAGAGGTAATACCGTATTGAGCCACATGCTTTTGGATACTAGAAGCGACTAATTGAAGCAATTCATCACTTTGACGTTCACCCAATTTGGCAAAGGGTGTCTTGACGCTTAATTTTTTAATGGCCTCCAATTCCAATTCAAACTGTGTTTGCTGACCAGAGAGGGCAGCCTTCTTGAGGGCATCAATGGCTACGATCAGTTGGTGTGCCTTGCGGTTGTCGTCCAATAGTTCTGCATCAGCTTGAGCAAGTGATTCAAGTTCGCCTTGCTTGGTAACGATCAAATCAATTTGAGACAAGCGACCACCACGCTCGCTTTCGACTTGGTGCTTGACTTGCTCAACGTAATTAGCTTGAATCTCGATCGCCTTCTCCTTCAGTTCGCTTTCGAGCTCGTTCAAGCGTTGCTGACGTTGGGCAGCTAATTCTTTGGCATGGATATCCAATAATTCCTGCTCTGCTTCAGCCTTCTGCACAGCAATTTCAGATTCAATCGTGTTCACATATTTCTTCACACGCTCCTCTGACTTGGCCTGATGGGCCTTGGTCTTTTCCAATATTTCGCCACGGTGAGTCTCAACACGTTCAGAGACAACATTCAATTTCTTTTCAAGCGTCTCAATCTCTTCCCGGGCCTTGCGTTCTTCACTTTCAATCAACTTGAAAGCCTTATCAAGTGATTCGACGTCGCGTGTGGCCAAATCGGCTAATCGTTTAGCATAGCCTTGCATGCCGGCTTCATTCAAGACCTCAACAAGGCCTTCAACTGTCTTGGCAAACGCATTCACACATTCTTGCTCAGACTTGACAAATGTCGGTGTGGGTTGATTCTCGGTGGTGTGAATCACATTGGCAAAGAGTGCTTCGCGTTTGAATTTTCTACGTCTAGCTGAAGGTGCAGGGCCAGAACCGGGTGTGGTGGGAGGTTCCTTTTCTCCCTTAAGTTGAGCAATCGCATCCGAAACATATTCGTACCAATCTTGAGCTGACTCCTTGGTCTGGCTGGCATAGCGTTTGGCTTTATCCGCGTGTGTACTTGCTTGCTGCTTTATGTCGCTGGCTTGTTGATAGTATTGTCGAAATCGCTCGTCATCGGCCCAGTCCTCCAAGGTATCCAATAACTTTTCGCCACCGGGGACATAGGTCGTGTAAGTGTCGTAAAATGCTTCGTTTTTAAGAGCCAAGTAGGTTGCTCCAGAGTAGGCTGTGGCAGAAAGAACGGTGAGCCAGACTAATTTCTTTCCGATGGATGAACTTTTGTTGGTGGTTTCTTCAACTGTAGAATAGAATCTTTTTGACTATAATAAAGTAAGATTTCTTTTTGTTGAGTGATTGAAATTATATAATGATCTTACAGCAGCCAAACGTGCATTTGTTCTAGAGGCAGCTGCTAAGCATGCTGTTGCACGAAGTCTAGAGGCACTTCTCAACATGATGGATAAACTAAAAGTTTTTTTTGTGTATGTGGACGAAGCTTTTTTTTTTCAAACACCAGGGCAAATCAAATTAAACTCCGAGTTTGCTAAAACAGCCAAAGAAAGTTTGAATACCCTTTGATCGTCTTTAATGATGACGCAAAATGATTTAATGACCGATTCGAACAAAAATGAATTCAACACATAAAGATCATTGAAACAAGAGCGAGAACAGCTTTCCCTGATAAATGTAAATGTATCCTGATAGTGTTCATTGAGTTACGTTAAGCTAAAGAGTAAAGTAGCTTTTCCTTCATGTCTTTTTGTTTGGCACACAAATACTATTGGTGAAAAGATTTATACGCATCCAATGCAAGCGTCTATTTTTAAGCCTTTTTGCTTCCAATACTATCTTTTGCTACATACTAATTTCATATTTACAATATCGGTGTGATGTAACAATCGGATCTATTTGATTAAATACGCGATTGATCAATGACAATTATGGGAATCATTAGGCAGAGAGAATTCCTTATGATTCCATCCACGATGTGTTGCGGTTCCCTTGCAAATAAGATCATGTCAGGCCTTTGTTGAAAGGCCGTCATATTTATCTGGATGTGGGGGTTCCAAGTATTTTAAGTACTCGATAGCCGTTTCCGTTGTGACATCTATCAGAGAAAAAGAAGACAATGAGCAATGGACACAAACTAGAATGCGACCTTAAGAGGCCAATGCTATCATCGCTAGTTTGCTCATCAATACAGTTCTCTTTTCGATTGGATAAATAGGAAGCAGAGAAAAAAAGCTACTTAACCCTTTCAGTTGAAGATTTCAGAATAGCTACAGGTGCTTCGTCTTCTCAAGTGGTCAAAAAGCCTGAGTCTTGAATAGTTTGATACGTCAAACAATGACATGCATTCAAATATATATTCTTCACAACTGAATAAGCCAAGGGTTAAAAAATAATTTGAAATAGAATGACAATTGAGGATATAATAAATTCAGTTAATTGTCATGGGTCATATTTTCCTATTGAATAAGAAGCAGAAAAGGAAAATATCACTCCTCTCCTTTTTCAATGTCTTTAATGTACAATGAAGCAAAACGTTGAGATGATCATACTTTTTTTTATTGTATACATTTATTCACAATGAACTCAAGAGAATTAGGAGTGTCATGATGAGCATGAGAAAAGGTTAGAAAGTATTCCAAAATTCTATTTTTTTACAGCAGCAACAGAATGAAAAGAAACATAGCAATCCGTATGCAACAAACAGTACTTGAGTTCTTCCAAGAACTTCAAAACATCTTCTTTGCTTTCTACACCTATCAGAGGTCCTATGGAATGTATGAAACTCTTTGCTCCTTGAAGAACATCCCATGCAAAGCCTTTTGCTGTCGTTGAGTTGGTACCTAAGATTCACATTGATCTACTGTCGATATACAAAGTAGCAAAAAAAAAAAAACTTACTCATATTACAGCTTCGATGCTCTGACTGAGTGATCTTGACATCCTTGTTTTCTGAAACTAATCTTTTTAATTCTAGAGCAATCTGTGGGTTCTGTCCTCTTTGGCGACAGGCCGAATTAACTATTAAAAAATCAGTTGACATCACTCTCACTGGAGGGATCAATGGCAGTAAAACTCACAGGCGTCAATGAACTTGTAAAACGCAGACGATGGATCTTTGTTAAGCTATGAATGAATAAGTGTAAAATGAGAAAAGAGAGTATTCTGATAATATAACAAGAAAATGATCTACCACGGGCTCCGTTTCAGTTAATTGAATCATGCCTCCTGACTTTGTAACACGAACGAGTTCTCTAATAGCCATCGGCCATTCATCTTCTCGAAGAGCAGCGACCAAGAGCCTCATGTGTACGAAATCGAATGTGTTATTAGCATAAGGGAGTTTTTGGGCTACATTGCCCCGGCTAAAGGTGAACTGGTCAATCTTTAAGATCTTATTGGTTGTATCGACAATGTCACAGCCATGATAGGTACAATTGGGATAATCCGTGATCATGTCCTATAGAGTGTGTAAGAAGAAAAATAAGTTGAGGGAAGCCAGGGCTCGGCTGATAGGATCAACACCCCATTCCCTGTTACTAACCATAATCCATGAACCTGATCCACAACCCACATCAAGAACAGCGATTCCTTTTTCAAAGTCCATATTCTTCTTAACACTATTCAGCAAATTTCTTTTGATGATACAAACAAAAGGAGGAATGTTAGAGTACAGGAATCTATTCACTAATACAATGATTTGTAGTTACCCTTTATACAATTCTTTTATACTAAAGTGTTGCTAAGAAAACCAAAGACAAGTCAGTGATAAAGATGAATTTGTTATGTTTGTTTTACCCCTGTCAGTCTTCTTTGCTCCTCATCATCTTTTGGCAACCAATAAGCCGACGTCTCATCGTTATGAAACTCTCTATTTATGTTGATGGTGGTGAGGTCTCCAACACATGTAGAATCGGCCGTTGAAGTCATTTGCTCTTTTGATATCATCGTTTTACTCATCTTTCTAGGCCCTGTGCTATATTTACTGGTCTTTGGCTTAGTTTTTGCACTTTGCGATATGCTGACACAATGTCCCATAAGAAAAATGGATAACGAACCTTGTATTTAAACAAAAGAAAAGGTGTGAATATATGCAGATTAAAAAAAAAAAGAAAAGAAAATTATAAAAACGAATGATGGAATACAAAATAGATGAGCATTGTATGACTTGTTACAAGTACATTTGGATTATAGAAATTGATATTGTAGTAACACACGGGATCTCTTGTATCCAAGTGTCACTGCTACCCAAAAAGGCTGTTCAAGTCCTTGTATTGACCTTTATGAAGATGGGATGAAATTATGAATTGCTCTCAGTATGCAATGGCAGTTTTACGAATTGTCTCAGGCTCTTTATATAATCAATGCTCCTCATCCTACATTGCATCATAATTGTATTGTTGAAATCGGAGCTAGTTTATTAGTTTCCTAAAGCAAGAAAATGTAGCGTTACAAAGAATAGATGTGTTCCCATTTATAATAATTCTAAATGAGTAAGCGTGATTTTTAGGTATCAGTCTATAATTGATATACCAGTGAACTGTTTCCTTGGATTCAGCTTTTTTATTTTATGTTTGCATTACCTTATTTCAAAATTAACTGTTTAATAAACTGATAATCAAAAGAAGAGAAAGAATCAGTGAATCCTGGATTAAGATATTTGTCCCTTAGTTTATTCTGTGAAATGTAAACTAAAGACAGAAGAAAAAAAAATATGTCAATTAGATCAAAATAAAAAAGATTTTTTGAAGAATCAATGCTTCCTCTCTTTCGTATTCTGTTATAAAGCTACTTTGAATACAAAATGTTATTATGCCCATGTTTCCTATTCAGTCGTGATTTATAAACAAGTTGACTACTTTTGAAGGTGTGATGTAAATTAGAGTGTTCTCATTGCTTCAATAGCATTCGAGCTATTTAGTAATTGTCGCATGAATATCTGCATTTGAACTTTTTTTTTTTTTTCTTTATTACAAAAAGAGAGGAGTGGGCTGAATGGGAATTGCATATTTGTTACAAAAAAGCCATGCAAAAGCAGTAATAATCTCCGAGTTGCTTGTCAAAGTCTGTAAACATTGGACTATACAATTACTAACAACATACAAACCTCAAGAACTATACAATCCCCAATAATTACACAATCCTCAACAATCACGCAGTCCCCACTCTGCATAATTTTATACAACAAAAGCAAGGAGCGATACAATAAATAAGCTTTGTGCCTAGGAATATAAAGATGAAAATGACACCATAGACAGATCGCTGAATTTTTTGCATGAATTAGTAATGAGATGACCTTATTTCTTTAGCTCAGTGCAAATTACAATACGTCCATGCTGTCTATAAAGAGATAAAGAATAAGGTCACAAGCAACATATCAGGTTAATAAGGGGTCATTCATAATCTAAAAGCGAATCATGATTGTAATTGAGCATGAAAAAGAAAACATCAATCTTCTATTCCCTTCATTCCTTCAGGCCACTGGTAGAAGGATGATGAAAAAGAGAGACAGAGAATGTAAATATAAAGCGCACAGCCTTTTCCTTTCATTTCACATCTCACTTTTTTTAATAAACATGACAGAAGCACTCGTCATCAATGAACAATCGACCCATTCAGCTGTTCCCATTCGTAAAAAAAGATTTGTATGTCGCTATCCCAGCTGCATCATGCAATTTGATCGTGCGGAACACTTGACACGACATGAAAGGAAGCACACTGGAGAAGTAAGCAAAAAGAGGAAGGGTAGCACGTTGCTAACAGCAATGTGTCATTTAGAAGCCATTCGAGTGTAGAGAGCCAACATGCCACAAGAGGTTCAGCCGCTATGACAACATGATTCAGCATACCAAAACTCATGCAAATAACAAAAAGAACAAGACGAGAGGGCGTAAAAGAAAACAAAAGAAGACAACGCATGAATCACCGCCTACAAGCGAAAATGATCCAACCACGCCTCCTGTCATGGATGGCTTCCGATCAAGAAGGGAACTCTCCATCCAGGCGTTATGTCATCCTTCTAATGAAGAAATCATGACCTCTGCTCGTTCCATCTCTCACAACGAACTCCAAGCGATCAGTGTCTTGGTCCTCATGTCTCGTGAGGCGTAAACTTAAGTTGCTCTCACTCTCTCACTCTCTCCCCCCCCCCTCTCTTGATCACAACTTCATTTTTTGTGTTTTAAACATGCTTTGATCAAGTTTATTCTTGCCTACATCAATAAATTGGTGTGTTTTTTTCTTTTTTTTTCTTTTTTTTTTTTTTTTTTTTTTTTTTTTTTTTTTGCTATCTTTTTTTAAAAAAATGCAAAATGCCTCACTTTATCACAAAGTGTTATGGTGAAACAGATGAATCACTTTTGTTAAACCTTTTCTGGTTAGAAATAAAATGAATTAATTCACAAACAATTAATGTAAAACTAATTTTATTGACTCGTATTTTCCATCCTTGATTTTCAATCTGGTCTGCGCAGTAAAAGCAACAAGCATGATGCGCTTTATTGGAATTTTTTTTTCTATGCAGTCTCTACTAAGATGACATGAAACGATAATTATTCTTTTTATGCTTGTATCAATTCTTATTGGTAGTGGCAAGAAAAGAGTCAATTTGGCTGGACTGAATCCTATCTAAACAGAACTTTGTCTCTTTTTACTTTTTGGTGCAAGAAAGAAAAAAGGATGGGTAAAGAAATTATAGTTTTTCTTTGTCAGTGCTACAGAATGAAATGGCAAATTAGGGGAATTTATTTATTTGGAAAAAACTGGAGTCATTAAAAAAAATGGGCGAATGAATTCTTTCTGTTCGGTAACTTTCCAAATAAATAAAACCAACTTTAGACTTTATTTTTTTTCCCCCCCACTTTAAAATCTTATCAAAAATATCTAAAAACGGTAAACATTTTTCTTATTTTTCTTATCTTAAAATATTTCTAATTTTTCACTTTTTCTTTTTTTTTTTTTTTTTTTTTCTTTTTTTCATCCTTGATGTTACGCCACTGTATCCAACCTATCTCTCGTCGTTCATTTCACGATTGTCCTATTAATGCTATTCAACCCTTACGGCTTTTACTTATCGGTAGTCCTGTAAGTTTAATTTTTTTTATTCTTTCTCTTTACCAACTATCATAAAGGGTGCTGGAAAGGGTACACAATCATCAAGACTTCAAAAGAACTTTGGCGTATCTCATTTATCAAGTGGTGATTTACTTAGAAAGAATATTAATGAAGGGACTTGGGTTGGTCAACAAGCAAAACAATTTGTGGCTGATGGAAAGTTAGTACCAGATGAATTGTTGATATCTCTTGTTCATCAAGAATTATTGAATGTTGGTAATACGGTATGTTTTGATTTTTTTTTTTTTTTTTTTTTTTTTTTTTTTTTTTTTTTGCTTTCATTCATTCATCGTGTTTATAGAATTGGCTTTTGGATGGGTTCCCAAGAACATTAAATCAAGCGAGAGAATTGGATGCCTCATTGAAAAAGTTGATGCAACCATTGAATTTAGTGATTAATTTACAAGTCCCAGAAGATGTTATATTACAAAGAATTATGGGTAAAGAGTAAAGCTAAAGGCTTATTTTGATTACTCACTTTATTAGATCGTTGGGTTCATATTCCATCTGGTAGAGTATATAACCTGTCTTATAATCCTCCACGTAAAAGAGGATTGGATGACATAACATCTGAACCTCTCTCGAAAAGACCAGATGATACACCTGAAGTATTTAAAGTACGTCTTGATCAACACCACAAGATGGCTAGACCTTTATTAGAACATTATCAAGATATCGTAGTGAATGTCAAGGGAAATACAAGTGATGAGATATACCCTCAAATTGAAAAGGAAATTGTAAATAGATTGGGTATGTTACCTCATCGCATGGAAATATTTAAAAATGAAGAACAGAGTTCAGTGGCGAGTGTTTAATAAAACTTGTATATAAAATATTCGAATCATTTCATCTTTATTAATCCACAATGAACTTTTGTTCCAACTCTGCGAATTCTTCATAAAATACCTATTTTAAACAGTGTCAAATCTTATTCAATTCTATCCCTTAAAAACTTACTCTCAAGAGGTCAATTCCATGTTTCACATCATCCGTACCACCTGTTTCACGAATAGAATGCATACTCAACTGTGGATTACCAACATCTACTGTACGAAGACCAAGTTTAGCACTCAACATGGGTCCAATAGTAGATCCACAAGGGGAATCATTACGCACGACAAATTCCTAAAGGACATCATGAGAACAAGTACAGATGGTGTATAAACTTACTTGGATAGGAATCTTGTGCTTCTTGGCTAATTCCTTTAATACCAAACTTGTCACAGCCGTCGTAGCATAACGTTGGTTGGCATTCACCTTGATCACCGTACCCTTATGCATCTGAGGACGATGATTTTCTTCGTGCTTTTCAGCATAGTTGGGATGAATGGCATGAGCCATATCAGCACTGATCAAGATACTCTTGTGAACAGCTTCCTCAAAAGCTGTGCTCGACACATTCTCACAATCAATCACTTCCGTATTGGCCAAACGTTGCAAGGTCACAGGCAATAAGTTGGAATCAGCACCATGTGCTGTTTGAGAGCCAATCTCTTCATTATCAAACAGGGCTGCCATACGAATGTTCTTGTCACTTTCAATCGCTTCAGAGGCGATCAGTGCCTTGATGGAACAAAAGGACATTTCGAGATTATCCAATCGTGGAGAAAAGATGAATTCGTTGCAGGCGCCTCCAACAGTGGATTTTTGTGTATCGTAAACTGCTAATTCAAAATCACGAATTTGAGAGGCTAATGAAACAGGCAGATTAGAAATAGGTATCTCAATCCGCTCACACACTTACCTTCCACCTTCATTTCGTCAGCCAGGATGCGAATCAACAAAGGATGGTGGCTTTCATCTGCTTCTACACCTTCATCAGCAGTAATACCTGTCAATTGACTATTCAAATGCGTTTAGTGATAAAAAGAAACACATACATTATGATATTTACGCTTTCGTGGCTGTAGCAAGGATAGGAGCTAATTGCACTTCCTTATTAAAAGTAAACTACAAGCAATGATCAGTTTCTTTGATTTATCCACTCATTTTTTATTTCATTTACACCATCATTGGCTGTACGATCCAAATGAATAGCAAGTGTAGGAATACGCAAGATAGGTCTACCAAAAATGAGTCCTTTTTTTTCTTTTTTCATTGAGCAAAAAAAGCATCATCCTACCTATCTACTTTAACCAAAGTATGTTTAAAGGTACCATCAGCTTGTTCAACAAGCACACGACCTGCTACACTTAAATCTCTATCAAACCAAGAGTGCCTGCGATAAATATAAGTCTACATCCATGCATGTATCTCAACCATACTTACCAAATACCACCACCATAAAGTTGAACACCTACTTCTAAATAACCAGATTTTTCTTTTTTGGAAATGGGTTTTAACTATGGACGATACAATAAGCACACCCTTTTTTTTTTTCCTTTTTTTTTATTACTTTTAAGCAGGGAGAATCGGTGTGTGCGCCAACAATAGAAAAGCCATTGCCAGGTTTGTATTGACCACCGACAACAAAGGCAACAATGGCTGATCCATTACGCGTAAAGAAATATTTTCCTTTACGCTCAATCTTCCAACTCTCACGTTCTTTAATTTCTTTGAAGCCTGCAGCAATCAATAATTGAGAGGCTTCATGAGTAGCGTGAAAAGGTGAAGGTGAATTGTTGACAAATTCAATAAATTCTTGAGCTGTAAATAAAAAAAAAGTTACAAAACGAGAAAGGTTGGTTGCTTTTGGTATTGTTTTATTTACCTTCTTTAGGAATCTCCAAGTTAAGCTTTAAAGACTATTTTAGAATAAGAGTATACTTTTAAATATATGCTTTGTTTACCATTTCAAACGTATAGAAATTAAAAAAAAAAAGAAAAAGGCTGGTCTGTGGTAATTTTTTCTATTTCCACGGTTCACAAAAAGGGAACATTTTACTAAATTTGGTAAAAAGAAGAACAAAAACTTTTTACTGCAATAAAAAGGTGGGAAAGAGTGGATGCAAGTAGAATGATCAAACGAAAGACATAAAAGAGATATTTTTTTTTATTGAAAATACAATAAACATTTGATGGAGGAGAAAAATTCCATTTTTTATGTTCATGCCACACCTGTTTAAAAGATAGAATGAGCAATATCGCTACCAACTAATAAAAAATTAAGTATAAAAAAAAAAGACATGCATTGTTCTGTGAGACTTACTTGTGGCACCGAATCCCCATGTGGCAGCATTGGCAACATTGCCTGCAAGCTGCTTGCCAAACCCAGCCACTTTGCTTTCTTCTTGGGGAGCTGCAGCGGGGGCAGAGGCTTGAGGGGCAGCTACTACGGGTGCAGAAGCTGGAGGGGCATACTGGTTGGCAGCTGGGGGAGGAGCATATTGGCTGGCAGCTGGAGGAGGAGCATATTGTGGAGGTGGAGGAGTAGAATAAGGCTGTTGAGGTGGTGGAGGAGCATATTGTTGAGGAGGAGGATACTGTGGAGGCTGCTGTTGTTGAGGAGGAGGGGGAGGATAGGTAGAGGCTGGAGTCATGGGTGAATAAGAAGGTGTTGGATAGGATTGGCCTGTGGGCATACTGTAACTATCCCTTTCAGTTTTACGACTGGGTAGAGCGGGTGAAGGACCAGAAGAAGGTGGCCTAAAGATACACAATAAGTTTTTACTTTTCATTTTTTTTTTAAAAAGACTTGCTCTATTTTTTTAACATAATTGCTAGGAAACAAGCCCGTTTTTCCATTCAATGTTCCTTTCCACCAATTATCGTTTACTAAGAATAAAATGTAAGATAGATACACACAATTCCTTTATAGCGTAATAGCTCACCATATTCCACAATCTGAATCTTGTCACCTGCTCTAAAGTTTAAGTCTGCAGATGGATTGCTTCCAGTAAAGTCGTATAAAGCTTCAGCATATCCCAATTGACTTGTCGTCGTTGTCGTTGTCGGAAGTAACCTTAATATTTCATCATAAGCTTTAGGTTGAATATAATTAAATTTCTTTAGCAAGTCCAATTCACTGCGAACTGAGCTTAATAAATGTTGAGCAAGTGCTGCTTCTGCCATAGCTGTGAAAAATATGAAAAAAAGAAAAGAAAAAAAGGAAAAGAGACAATTGAAAAAGAGCGTATAAACGGTCCCGGGAAGAAGTAATTGCAGAAAATTGAGTATCAGAGCAAACCTGATTGGCTAATTTCTTTTTCAGGGCGTTACTATTTATACAATCGTTCCACTCTCAATTTGAGAATTTGTAAATATTTTAGTTGGATTTGAAAAAATATTTTGGTGCTTTTAACAAAATAAATTCCAGAATAGCAACAGGATATTACCAAAATACGAGCATAAACGGCCGTTGACTATGGCGGTAATGGGTGACAGGCACGTATCACATGGTTCTTTTGCTTACAAAACAAAAAAATCATATTTAAATCCCGACGAATTTAGTAACAAACACAACAAATTCTCTTGGTCTGAACTTAAGAGCGTTAAGTCTATAACACATGTGCATAAAGGCTATTCTAAATACAACCTCGCTACAGTCCCTAGTGTATTCGACTCTTTTTGATTCTTTCCAAAAGCATTACACCTTGGATGAAAGAGCTTGAGGAAAACAATGCTTTGATTGATGGTACAATATTCAAAACATAGCACAATTAAAAAACCTTTTAAACTCCTTCGACACTGAAGAAGCTTTTACCTATTACGGTTGACTTCCTGTCGAGCGAAAATATCTTCAACGGGCTTTTATTGAAATCACTTGAGATATTAGTAGCGACGCCTACAAACTGCTTTGTTCCTCAGGTCTTACTTTTGATGAGAACACCACTATAAAAGGCTACAAAACCTGCCTTCTAATGTATTGATAGCCTGTGTTCTAATTGAATGACTTCCCACTATCTATCTAGCCACACTTAGAGAGCAAAAGGAGCATTGTCTTTCCTATTTGATAAGTACTTGATGTTCGCTTTATTAAAAATGATGAATGCTTTGTTGGTCTAGGTTATACTACGAGTATCAATCAGCCTATTCAACAATCAAATTTTTTAGTCATTTAGTCAAATGATACATACAAAAATACTTTTGGTGACATTAGTCTCATTATTGCCTCAGCTGAATCATGGAAATCAATTTTAAACAAAAAAACTTTCCATTATAATAATCATCTTGCGAATACTTGTCTTGCTATCTCCAAATGGACAGCAGAGGAAAGCATGTACGGCACAATCTAGTTTACTTTCCTCGATATTTCTTTTCTTTATCTACTTTTTACTTTCAGTTTATTTGAGATATTTGCAGATAATAAAGCTGAGAAATAAAAAGGAAATAGTACTTGAAAACCTAATAAATGAGCCTCTTTATTAGATTTTAAGATGAGAAAGAGAGAACCCATTTAATCAACCCACTTTTTTATATAGGAAATATAATTGTTCAGGAACCAAAGTGAATTCAAGATCAATTATATTATTGGAATTGCTGGACTATAAAATTTTTTATATGGTTAACATTGGTAAGAAGTTTTAAAGGATATGTAATAATATTATGCATTCAGTACTTATTATTTCTTACATAAGATTTGAGTAATCTCATACGAACAACAAGTATTTAATAAGGTAAATACGACAGAGTGCATAAAGAAATGAGATCAGGTGAGGATACAAGTTAAAAAAGTAACATGTACTTTTGCAATGGATTACATCAACTGGAGAAAGACAATCAACCTTAAATTACAGAATACCAGGAACCAATGATTACCCAACAACCTTCTGTTGGCTGTCCGTTTCGAAAAGTTACTTATTTTAGATCAATAAAATAGCATCCTTACAACAGGAGCTTTCTGATATCCTAGCCTTAAAGGCTAGTGTTCGCTAGCAAGAAGCAGATGAGAATTCTGTCAAGTACTTGAATAAATTGTATCGCTAATATACTATCGAACGACATCTCACCACTCTATGACCTAATGACTTCAGATCCAGTAGAAGGCCGTGGTCAGATGCTTCTCATTACTCAGCAATTCTATCGGCCTTTCTATAGCATAGACCCTGTAGATGATCATCAACTAAAACTGCATCTTAATGAGATCCAAGGTTTGCTTCTGCTAACTACAACACACAATGACATCCTTCAGACTCTTATCACCATTGTAGAGATTGTTCATGAAACAGTTCGTGTAGAAAATAAACTCAGCGGCCTGGGAGAAGATGATTTTGGCTATGCCTTCTTCTACTAATTATTTCAATGCCTCCCTTTATAACATTTGGTTCTGCAGTATATAATCAAGCAATTAGCTTTTATACATTTCCTACATCATGGCAGGGATTGAAGGTAAAATTATTAGCTAAAAAAGATAATCTCATTGGCAGCATCTCTTGCTATAATATCAGATTTCCAAATGGCATGGTCATACTAAATCTCAATTACTTTGCTATTTAGGTTTCCCTTTCATTCAATTTGTATCACAACGACGATATCTAGAATATCATCTACTTTAAAATGTGAAGACTCAATGTAGAATATACTCACAGCGGCATCTATCTCTTAGAGGACGTGTGGTTATAACCAACATTTCGATATGCTCAGTTACAATAACCTATCACATCGGGTGGACTTGGTCTATTGGATGCTACCGTCCAACATTGCTGCCACCAAGTTCGATGACTAAGATATTTGTTTCAATTTGATGATCCTATTTTCTATAGTCAACTATATTTAAAAGATTTTATTCGCCGGTTTCACTCCAGGGGCACTGCATCAATACTATCTCTATTCTTTCTCTTTCTGCGTTCATCATTCTGTGCTTCTCTTGGTTCATTTATACCTATGCTCTACAATACCATAGGTGCTTTTATTCAGAACGGTCCTTCTTTTGTTTTCTGACATTCCCTTAGGTCGCTGGTTACGAAGCCGTTAGCGTTCAACATTGCAGGCATATCTTTTTTTTTTTTTTTTCACTTACGATAGCACGCATCAACGAGCTTGCTCTTTGCTAAGACCAGGCCCTCCACTTCATCCTCGGATATCCAATCGTCTAGCACGTAATATTCAATAACATATCGTCACTCTGAACAGCATGACATGAACCTTTATCTTGGATGTTTCTCTAGTTCCTGTTATTGTTCATGATCTTCCTTTTGCTTCTTGGCTTACTAGGTTTATCAACTGACGGCCTTTCCGTCCTCAGATGTATCAGCAGTCCCAATTCGATGTCTTACTATCCTGTTCATCTTCTGCCAAATGGATTCAGCTCTGGTTTCTCAAAGTTATGTCTGAGATTAGATCACTTGTTTACGGTTTCTTCGCGTAAGCTACACTGTCAAGGAACTGTGTCCTACTTTGATCCTGATGACTTGCCTGTCTGCAGATTGTATCCAAAGATGCACGTTGCTCGAAATTAGCAGGCAAACAATTAAAAATTTATTATTAAGATGCAAGTTTATTATTACTTTATGAACAAAATAATAATACTAACACAGTTGACAGTCTTTTTTAAATATGTTTTATTATTCCATATTCATATAAATTGGAGAGGGGAATAAATGATGATGTGAAAAAAAAATGCAAGACAATAGAAAAAATGTATAATACAAATGCCAAAACCTGGGCAAATTAAAGCACATTGAATTTTATTCAATGTCTTCATTATTTTACTTTTTTGATGATTTCTTTGCTTCTACCATCATGTGTGCTGATTGTGGTGCAAACTTCTTTATCGCTGCAATTAATTCAGGGAATCTTAGTGGTTTAGTCACATATTCATCCTATTAAATCACGTATCAATAAGAGGTGTACACCAATCATCAATCTCTTGTAAACTTACCATGCCTGCCTCAAGGCACTTTTCTCTATCGCCAATCATAGCATGAGCTGTTAAAGCGATAATAGGTATATGTCTATTTGAAGCAGATGCCTTTTCAATTTCTCTAATCTTCTGTGTGGCTTCAAATCCACCCATGACAGGCATCTGCACATCCATAAGAATCAAGTCAAAGTATTGTGATTCATAAGCTTCCACTGCCAATTTACCATTCGCTACCACTGAGACGTGATGGCCAAACTTTTCTAAAATTCTGACGGCTAGTTTTTGATTTACATCATTATCTTCAGCCAATAACACTTCAAGAGGTACAGTTTTGGATGCATCGCTGGGCAAAGCAACATGGCTTTCTAAGGCAGGTAGCATTACATCAGATATGTCGGCCATATTTTGAGGTGCGTTGATATAGCCAGTGATACCAAGATCGATACATAGCTTCATGTTGAGATGATGTACTTCAGGAGCAATCAAGACAATAGGTGTGTAGCGTAGTGGTACAATTTCACGAATCTTTTCAGCTAGCGACATTCTATCAATAATCACAGTATCAAAGAAGGGTGCATGTTTGCTCTTGTTGGAATTTGCATTAGCAATCGCAGTCGCTTCGTCAATGTCTAACACTCGGTAGGGCTTCAATCCTAATCTAGTGATTTTTTGCATTACACCGGTCTGGTCATTCATAGTATCTACAAATAGAATACGCCTATTCCTGAAACGACGGATCTTGTCCATCACTTCTCGTTCGTTGACATTAAAACGAAGAAGATGAACTGTAAAGAAAAATTCAGAGCCTCTTCCATATTGTGATTCAACCCATAAATCGCCACCCATGAGTCGAACAAGGTGTCTGGAAATAGACAATCCTAAACCAGTACCACCATATTCACGACTAATGAAAAAACATGTAAAGATGAGTAACATTCTTTTAATTTCAATGACCAACTTACGTAGTACTACCATCAGCTTGACAGAAAGTGTCAAAGATAACGTGAAGTTTATCTTCTTGAATACCAATACCCGTGTCACTCACACACAGCTCTAATCTAACAAAATTTTCGCCCATATTAACAGCTCTTGTACGAAGGACCACTTCACCTCGAGTAGTAAATTTGACAGCATTGCCGATCAGGTTTGTAATCACTTGCCTAAGCCTAAGAGGATCACCAATCACTTGGTCTGGAATAGATTGATCAACATGATAAATCAAATCAAGTTTCTTTTGGTTTGCCTTGACAGCCAACGTTTTCAGAACACTAAAGATGGCAGAGCGGAGTGAAAACGGGATCGTTTCAATATTCATTCGACCTGCTTCAATCTTTGAAATATCCAATATGTCATCAATAATTGTCAATAAGCTGTTGGCTAAACTAGATACAATCATCAAGTTTTCTCTCTGTTGTCGAGTAAGCTCAGTCTCTAATGTCAGAGATGTCATACCAATAATACCGTTCATAGGTGTTCTAATCTCGTGACTCATATTAGCCAAGAACTCACTCTTTGATCTGTTGGCCAATTCAGCCGCCTCCCTGGCCAGTCTGTTTTTTTGAATAGCATCACGAAGCGATCCCACCATTTGATTAATCTTTGTCTTTAAAGAATCCATTTCACCCGAGGCCTCAACCGTAATTAATTGAGAAAAGTCATTTTCCGTGGTAGCAGCAGTAGCAATCTGGGCAAACGCACGCACTTGAGTCGTGAGATTTGAAGCCATTGTATTCACATTACTTGTAATCTCGCGCCAGACACCTTCCACATCCATTACTTGCGCTTGAACACCCAGTTTACCTTCTATACCTACTTCACGCGCCACTCGTGTCACTTCTGAAGCAAATGAGCTTAGTTGATCCACCATAGTATTAATCGTATTCTTAAGCTCAGCAATTTCACCGTGTACCTCAACCTCAATTTTCTTCGAGAGATCACCTTGAGCGACAGCCTTACATACAGCAGCAATAGCACGAAGTTGATCCGTAAGATTGCTTGCCATCAGGTTCACATTATCTGTCAAGTCTTTCCAAGTACCGTCTACACCCACAATCGTAGCTTGACCTCCTAGTTTGCCTTCTGTACCTACTTCACGAGCCACACGCGTTACTTCTGCTGCAAACACACGTAATTGATCCACCATGTCATTTACAGTTTCCCTAAACAAAATTGTATTAGATTTTATATACTCTTAATAAACAACAGTAACACATTTACTTCAACTCGCGAATTTCACCTCTAGTCTCTACTTCAATCTTCTTTGACAAGTCTCCAAGGGCAACAGCCTTGGTCACTTCAGCAATCGAACGCACTTGCGTCGTTAAGTTAGCAGCCATGATGTTTACATTGTCCGTAAGGTCCTTCCAAGTACCAGCAACACCTCGGACGTTGGCCTGACCTCCTAACTTGCCTTCTGTACCTACTTCACGAGCCACACGCGTAACTTCCGATGAGAACTCTCTTAGCTGATCCACCATAGAGTTCACTGTAATCTTGAGCTCCAGAATCTCACCACGTACTTCTACATGAATCTTTTTCGATAGGTCACCATTAGCAACCGCCTTTGTCACTTCAGCAATCGAACGCACTTGAGAGGTAAGATTAGCAGCCATATTGTTTACATTGTCAGTCAAGTCGAGCCATGTACCGGCAACTCCTTGCACAACGGCCTGCCCACCAAGTTTTCCTTCTGTGCCTACTTCTTTTGATACACGAGTGACTTCAGAGGCAAAGATACGTAGTTGGTCTACCATGTTGTTCACAATATTCTTTAGATCCAAAATTTCTCCACCACTTTCTACCTCGATCTTTTTGGAAAGATCACCAAGAGCCACTGCTTTGGTTACTTCCGCAATAGATCTGACTTGGTTAGTCAAATTGGCAGCCATGATGTTTACATTATCAGTCAAGTCGAGCCATGTACCAGCAACACCTTCTACCATCGCTTGCCCACCAAGTTTGCCTTCTGTACCAACCTCTTTTGACACACGAGTAACCTCGGAGGCAAAGATACGTAGTTGATCCACCATACCGTTTACAATTGTTTTCAATTCGAGGATTTCGCCACCACTTTCTACCTCGATCTTCTTTGATAAGTCACCAAGGGCTACTGCTTTCGTGACTTCGGCAATCGAACGCACTTGGTTCGTAAGATTGGCAGCCATGATGTTTACATTATCAGTCAAGTCGAGCCATGTACCAGCAACACCTTCTACCATCGCTTGTCCTCCAAGTTTACCTTCTGTGCCTACTTCCTTGGCAACACGCGTTACTTCGGATGCAAACACACGAAGCTGGTCCACCATGTCATTCACCGTGTCTTTTAGATCCAGGATCTCTCCGCTTGTCTCAACCTCGATCTTCTTCGACAAGTCGCCCTTTGCTACAGCCTTTGTTACTTGTGCAATAGAACGCACTTGCGTCGTTAAGTTGGCAGCCATGGTATTTACATTGTCCGTAAGGTCCATCCAAGTACCAGCAACACCTCGGACGTTGGCCTGACCTCCTAACTTGCCTTCTGTACCTACTTCACGAGCCACACGCGTAACTTCCGATGAGAACTTTCTTAGCTGATCCACCATGTCATTCACCGTGTCTTTTAGATCCAGGATCTCTCCGCTTGTCTCAACCTCGATCTTCTTCGACAAGTCGCCCTTTGCTACAGCCTTTGTTACTTGTGCAATAGAACGCACTTGCGATGTTAAGTTGGCAGCCATGGTATTTACATTGTCCGTAAGGTCCATCCAAGTACCAGCAACACCTCGGACGTTGGCCTGACCTCCTAACTTGCCTTCTGTACCTACTTCACGAGCCACACGCGTAACTTCCGATGAGAACTCTCTTAGCTGATCCACCATAGAGTTCACTGTAATCTTGAGCTCCAGAATCTCACCACCGACTTCTACATGAATCTTTTTCGATAGGTCACCATTAGCAACCGCCTTTGTCACTTCAGCAATCGAACGCACTTGAGAGGTAAGATTAGCAGCCATATTGTTTACATTGTCAGTCAAGTCGAGCCATGTACCAGCAACACCTTCTACCATCGCTTGTCCTCCAAGTTTGCCTTCTGTGCCTACTTCTTTTGACACACGAGTAACTTCGGAGGCAAAGATACGTAGTTGGTCTACCATACCATTGACTATCGTCTTTAGCTCTAATATCTCCCCACCACTTTCTACCTCGATCTTTTTGGAAAGATCACCAAGAGCCACTGCTTTGGTTACTTCCGCAATAGATCTGACTTGGTTAGTCAAATTGGCAGCCATGATGTTTACATTATCAGTCAAGTCGAGCCATGTACCAGCAACACCTTCTACCATCGCTTGTCCTCCAAGTTTACCTTCTGTGCCTACTTCCTTGGCAACACGCGTTACTTCGGATGCAAACACACGAAGCTGGTCCACCATGTCATTCACCGTGTCTTTTAGATCCAGGATCTCTCCGCTTGTCTCAACCTCGATCTTCTTCGACAAGTCGCCCTTTGCTACAGCCTTTGTTACTTGTGCAATAGAACGCACTTGCGTCGTTAAGTTGGCAGCCATGGTATTTACATTGTCCGTAAGGTCCATCCAAGTACCAGCAACACCTCGGACGTTGGCCTGACCTCCTAACTTGCCTTCTGTACCTACTTCCTTGGCAACACGAGTGACTTCGGAAGCGAAAATACGTAGTTGATCCACCATAGAATTGACAATGTTTTTCAAATCAAGGATTTCGCCACCGCTTTCAACTTCAATTTTCTTAGACAGATCCCCGAGAGCAACAGCTTTAGTCACTTCAGCGATTGAACGCACTTGATTAGTCAAATTAGTAGCCATATGGTTTACATTGTCTGTTAGATCCATCCAGGTTCCATCCACATTAGGTACGAGAGCCTGGCCACCGAGCTTACCGTCCGTTCCTACTTCTTTAGCTACTCGAGTGACTTCGGCCGCAAAGACATTGAGCTGATCGACCATGTTATTGACAGTATTTTTTAGATCCAATATTTCTCCCTGAGTCTCGACATAGATCTTTTTTGACAAGTCGCCTCTTGCAACAGCCTTAGTGACTTCTGCAATAGACCGCACCTGAGTTGTCAAATTGGCAGCCATAGTATTCACGTTATCCGTCAGATCCTTCCAAGTACCACTGACGGTGGGCACAATTGCCTCACCACCCAACTTGCCCTCTGTTCCGACTTCACGAGCGACCCTGGTCACCTCAGAGGCAAAGACTCTCAATTGATCCACCATGTTATTGACCGTGTCCTTCAAATCCGAAATTTCACCCGAGACAGTCACCTGAATCTTTTTGGAGAGATCACCATTTGCAACGGCTTTGGTTACAACAGCAATCGAGCGTACTTGAGTCGTCAAGTTGGTTGCCATTGTATTCACATTATCCGTTAGATCTTTCCATGTCCCGTCAACGTTCGGCACCCTGGCCTGACCTCCAAGTTTTCCTTCCGTGCCAACTTCACGGGCAACTCGAGTGACCTCAGAAGCAAAGACCCTGAGCTGGTCGACCATCATATTGACCGTATTTTTTAGATCCAAGATTTCTCCACGAGTTTCGACTTCAATCTTCTTTGAGAGATCACCCATAGCGACGGCCTTGGTCACTTCAGCAATTGAACGTACTTGAGTTGTTAGATTGGCAGCCATAGTATTCACATTGTCCGTCAAATCTTTCCAAGTACCACCTACATCTTTGACTACCGCTTGACCTCCCAATTTGCCTTCAACACCGACTTCAAGTGACACACGTCTGACTTCTGCAGAAAATAGAATCAATTGGTCCACCTTGAATGGGGTTAGTCTTCAGTTGACTTTAAAACCTTAAACTGACTATCCTTACCATTTTATTCATTGTATTTTTTAATTCAAGTACTTCCCCTTGTGCATTGGCTTTGACTTTTTTGGATAAATCACCTTGTGCTACCGCCTTTGCGACAACAGCAATATCTCTTACTTGGTTTGTGATTTTAGATGCCATCATGTTCACATTATCTGTCAAGTCTTTCCAAGTACCACCCACATCCTTGACAATAGCTTGGCCACCTAAAATACCTTCAGTACCTACTTCCAATGACACTCGTGTGACTTCTGTAGCAAATATAGATAACTAATAAACAAATAAGTATAAACAATGTACTCTAAAGAATCATCTTCTTACTTGATCCACCATCGTATTAATCGTATTTTTCAAATCCAACATTTCACCTCTCACTTCAACTGTAACCTTTTTAGTTAAATCACCCCGAGCTACTGATTTTGAAACTTGGGCAATATCTCTCACTTGATTCGTAAGATTAGCAGCCATTGTGTTCACGTTATCTGTCAATTCTTTCCAAATTCCGTCTGCGCCTTGAACTTTGGCTTGAGCACCTAGTTTTCCTTCAGTACCTACTTCATGAGCGACTCTGGATACTTCAGAAGCAAATATGTTTAATTGATTGACTAGGGTTATGAAAATGGGTTAATTATAAATATTTCCTTATGATCACTCTATAATTACCCATTGTATTAAATGTATTTTTGAGTAATAACGTTTCACCTTTAACAGGCACTGTCATAGCTTTACTAAGGTCGCCCTTTGCAATTGCTGTTGATACATCAGCAATATCCCTTACTTGTTCCAAATGATTTCTTGTCATCTTGTTCAAATTAACTACAAAATCCAACCATAAACCTTTCATTTCCTTTCCGCAACGAGCCTGAACACCCAATTTTCCCTTGACGGCTGTTTCATGAGCGACATAATTTACTTCATCCGCAATGATCTGTAAACGATCAAGCATGGCATTGACAGCGTTCTTGAGAGTATTGATAGGAGCATGAGATTCAAAATCGAGAGAGGTACAACGTTGATGGCGGCAGGTGATTCTGCAAGAGAGGTCACCGTTAAAGACGCAGGAGGCGACCTTGACGGCTTGAATGACACAATCAGGACAGACAATGTTATCTGAACTGGTTTCGACAGTGGCAGCAGGGAAATTTAAGATGGGAGGAGAGAGAGTGGAACCGAAATAGACAGGATAAACATTAGCAGTAGATGAGATGTTAAAAGGAGGTGCAGATACAGAACTAGTGCTTTGAGACGTTACGAGGCCAGCTGAATCAATAAAATTATTGCTATTGTTATTGGTATTATTACTTGTAGATGCTATAAATATAAGTTAATATCATAATTCATCCTATCGTTCTCTCCTTACCAAAATAACCTTCATGTATTGTTTCACGATAGGTACTTTCTAACTTTTCAAGTAAAGAAGAATCATGAACTGAAGTCAACTCATCCTCAGGTGTACCTTGATGCTCTTGACTTGCGATAGTTGATTTTGAATCCTCGTGATCATGGGAAGTAAATAATTGATGCTGTTGCTGAATCATGATACGGCACCTTAAGTTCTCTGTTTCTAATTGCAATTGACGCTGAGCTATTTTCCTTAAATTCAAATCAAGCTGTTTGAGTAACTCAGCATCTTGTTCATTTAATTGACTTAATAAAGGATTGGATTCTATTGAATTTGACAAACAATGGTCTATATTTCCTTGTTCTATATTCTGTACAAGACCATGCACATAAGACAATACGTTCATCTCTTCTTTTGTTTCGTCTCGAAGCTTTTTTGTATTGGATTGATTATGATTATTATTATTGTCTTCAACAAAAGAACGTTTCATCACCGCTCTTTAAGAAATTATATATAAAATTTGGATTTATCTTGTTTGACAAATAATAATAATATGAGTATATCTTATATACAATTTATAATAAAAAAAAAATTACAATGTAAAAAAGGGGTAAAAAAAATTAAAAAAAAATAAAAAAAATAAAAAAGAAGTAATCCCTTTTTTTTATAAACCAGAAAAAAAAAATAAAGTGACGTTTCCTAGTAAGTAAAAGGAGTTTTCTAATCTGCTGAAATTTTTTTTTTTTTTTTTCAGTGTACTTTTAGTTTACCTTCTAAATGAATAAAATTTAACGCTAAAAAAAATGATGAAAATTTAATTAAACCATAAGCTATAATTCGTTTCAGTTACTATGAAAAAATAGCACTCTTTTTACACCAAAAAAAGAGATAAAGCGGAATGTTATACATGATGCTTTCAATATCCGCCGACACTCGCTTTCTCCTCCTTTTCTTTTTACTTGAGTTCGGGCCTAATTCCGATATTTTAAAAAAAAATGCAGTTTAGACATTAAATAGTCAATAGAAGCTGTTTACAAGCTAAAAAGATGCCTGTGTTGTTTAAAATAAAAAAATTTATTGGTCAACTCATAAAATCATTTTTTTTTTCGAATTACGACAATAACAAAAAGAAAACAATTATTGAATGCATTGGTTCATGTAGTAATATAGTGTAACAAGGTCCCTTGAGGACACTGTATTAAATAGGTATTATAAAAATTAAAGTTTAAATATCACAGGGCATGTTTCATTATAGTCTGATTTAATAGTTTATTCTTGTCTTCTTTGATAAGCTTCAGCCAAAGCTCTTTGTATTTCTAATTCATCATCACTCACCGCATTCATGATCTCTGCCATTTCTTCAGCAGTCATTTCTTGATCATTTAACCTAAAAAAGTTTCAGTTTGATTTTTAAACACATCATGTTGTCTTACATTTCATTTTCCACGTGGTGGAGATCATTTTGCTCATGTTCATTGTCTTCTTCTTCCACAGAGTCATCTTGAGGAAATGTACCTGGTATTTGATCTCCTTCTTGTTGCTGTGTTTGCACCAGTTCAGTCATCATCTGTCTTAATCTTCCTAAGGCTTCAGGTGGCAATCTTCCTTGTCCTTGTCTCCATATTTGCTGCAAACCATCTACAATTTCTCTGACATCAGTAGGGAATGATCCCAAGGACGAAGATCGCATACGTTCATTAATGTCGTACATGGTTTCAGAATCGGAAGGTGGTAAAGGATCATACATCTGATAGCTTTGACTTGTGTATTTGGATGGTACAAGGGCCAAAAGACGTTGATTGTCAACCAACAAAAGAAATCGAGCAATATTCTGTGGCAGCTCTTCATTGGCTTTACATTTTAAATCCTTTGGTGAAAAGGAAATATCTTGTTGATGGTGATGTTCTAATAGCCATGAAAGTACTTCGGGTTCTTTGAATAATTCAAAAGATCGTTCAGCATAAATAGTTTGTAAAGCATTCAAAAAGACGTGACTAACATAAAAAATGTAAGCATTCTGTAATTATCACTCATACCAATTTTTGTTACCCTGAATGCTGTTCGGTTGGTTTATCCAACTTTTCTAATAACAATTGATGAGCCACAGGAAACTTATCAATCGCTTGTTGAATCAATAAATCGTCACCACTCAATTTAAATTGAGCATAAGCAGCAGAAAATGCAAAATTAGGTAAATTGGACAAATCAACAGGGTACAAATCACCCTCCGTCTTCCACTCTTGATACATCTTGACCACATATTCATACTCATGTGCTATCAATGCAAAGTGATCCAAGGTCAAGAGTGAACCCAACGGGTCATGAATTGGATCCAAAGCAAACAGCAGCTTGTTGAATTCAAATGCGGTTCGCCAGCATCCACGACGTGCTAAAAATTGAACATGTCGAAAGATGGCTAAAAAGAAGGATCTGAAATGGATATGAGCATGAAGGATTGGTATTTATCTAAAAAATTACCTGTTTTCGGATCGTTTAAAGGAAAGTCGGGCGGTACCAGTACTCATGGAAAACTGTGGGTGAAGCGCTCTTTCACAAGCATATAATGCGCGTTCGATAAAATCACCAGCAGAGACCCAATCACCACTATGTTTAGCTATCTCTGACAGCTGAAGCAAAGTATCGACATGGTAAGGATAACGTCTGATCAAAAAGACCAGTGCATCCGGGTTATGCGTACTGACTGCATTCAAAAACTCCAGCTGGTTGTCCTGGTACGCCTCTGAATGTCTAAATCCAAAATAACTCACACCATCCACTGTCTCTATCAATTCCATCGAGAGCCCGTTGCGTTTATAAGGTGGCCACTCTGGTTTTGGGCTGGTCAGCTTCGATTTCTTCAAGACACGGCCGTGTGCCCGGTTTTCGCTGTTGACGACGTGTGATCCAAATAGTCTCTTCATCTCTGCTTCAGCATCCAAAAATCGATGGTTGACTGAGAGCAGTTGACGACGTGTCTCTGTGTTTTGATCGCGGATATCATGGTTTGTCTTGCCTGAAGACCTATCGGCTGTTTAGTTTTAAGAGAAATACAGCTCAACAAATTCATACTTTTTGCTCATTTCTTGAATGACTTTGTCTAGTTCACGCATACTGATGTCCTCAGTGTCCTTTTTATTTTCTTCAGTTCTTTCTCCATTGCTTTTCTTTCCCTTCTTGTTCTTTTTATTCTTTTTCTTTTTATTTGAAGGCTATATGTGTATCAGTTTTTGTACCGCAGTATTTCTTTGTCGCTTTTACCTTTGATGCATTCGTCGGCTTTTCTTGCTTTACTTGTTTTTTTATCTCTGGTTCAGCTTGTTCTTCTTCTATTACTTCCTCTTCTTCCTCTTCTTCTTCTTCTTCCTCTCCTTCATTTAACTAGAACCACAAATAAATTGATTTCGGTTAAATCATTATTGCCTTTTTTTTTATTTACCAAGTCAAAAGGGTTAAATTTCTTAACAGGCTTTTGTTCAATTTCCTCTTCCTCTGAATCATTATCATTCACTGCAAGTAATTGATCTTTTTGAAGTCTTTTCAAAGCTCGAGACGACATGGTAATAAAAAAATGAAAGCCTGCCTTTTTTTTTCTTTTTTAAACTCACAATGCCTAAAACCCTAATTTCATTGGCCGATAGCCGTCCTTATAAATCATTGAGTTGTACATATTGAGAATGATTTCTACATTGTTATTTGTGGATACATGATTGCTTCTGAGTGAGGTCATTGAGTTTACGGGCTCGCTTCTGTGTTTGAGTTGTGATGCTACGAATGATTAAGAAAGTAAGGCTTCGAATAGATCTTGTATCAGATGATATAAAAAACCATTCCATTACGTACAAGCTCTGTATATTCCCTAAAAAGTACAGTAAATGCTCGTAATGAAGGCATATATAATAAGCAACACTTTTTTCAATGCCTCTTTTTCATCTTCTTTTTTTATATTTTATTAGAAAATGTGGTTTGGAAGTAAATCAACAGATTATTATTTAAACAATACTAGTAGTGGCTATCGCACTGAAAGACGTAATAAGAATGGAGTACGTTCATTCTTTCGCTCTAGTGACAGCAATTCTAGGCATCATTCTGTGCCTACACACTCGTACGACACAAGATACTACTCTGGCTTACCTCATAACGGTGGTAATCTATCTAAACCTTTCCATGATTTAGATTATTATCAGCAGCAAGGACATACCTTTTTACCTCATCCACCAAGACCTGGTATGCAAGACAGTAACGGTCATTACTCTGCTCATCTTATATCAGATCATTCTCGTTATGCTCATAACGCACAAGATCGCCGCCAATATGTCTATCCTCAAAGCCAGGCATATTACCATCAAAGAGAATATTATCCACAGCAACAACAACCAGTTTATTATTATTATAGTTATCCCGGATATCCAAACACGACATTAACTACTACTCGTCAAACTGTTAAAAATGCATAGTTGTAATAAAAAAAACTTTTTTTAAACAAAACTCTATATGTCACTTATTTATATATAAGAAATGAAGTGGCAGGGATGGTCATTGTATGATGATATATTTGCTGTTTTAAATAAGACTATGCTCTTTCTTTTGTATAGAGAATAGAAGAGGGAAACAATAGATGCCTTATACGATCTACCTTTTAAAGCCAAAAAAAAAAAGCATCATCTGGACCCGTTAGAAATCTCCTTCATATTTACTGTAAGCATTGTGCTTATAGTTATACTACGATTAAAAAATGTAAAAAATACAATATACTTGGATAAAAGTTATATCAAAACGAGGACAGTTAAAGTAGTGAAAAAAAATTTATTATTGATAAATGGAATATTCATGCTTTTAAAAAGCGTTAATCCTCATTCATTTGTGAATGGCAGCTTTACTTTTGCTCATGTCGATTAAATTTAGACTCAACTAAACCGTTGATGTCATGGCATAGTCAATCGTCATGGTTTCTTCTTGACATGACTTTTATCATAAAAGATGTTACACGTATACTTTAAACAGGGTTTTGTACAAACAAAACTCCGTATTTTCTTTAACATTCTGGAAAAAAAAAAATGACAGGTGTATATTGACACTTTTTTCTTTTCTTTCTCTTTTTGTAATATATATATAATGTTTGGTTGTATTGCTGCTGGTCGACTGGTAGATAGATAAATAATGTTCTTAATTTAAGTGACTTAATCAAGAATAGGTTCAAACCAATTTACAGCAAGTAGATGTCAATAAATATATATTTGAATTATCAGATGCACAAAGCATTAATCATATTGTTGTGTTTTTACTTGGAACCATACCTTTCGAACCTGGATTTGCTGCCACCGTACATTTATTGTGGCCAAACAAAGAATGGCAATTGTTGGGCGGGTAGGAATAAAAAGAAATGGATAAAGATATATTGAACTCATTCTTAACAGTCTTTCCAACGAAAAAGCAAGTGCTATATTCCGCCTTAAAGGCACAACACCATCAGGATCCAATATACAACCCTTTACAACAGCCACTTTGGGTATTTCTATTGAGCCTATTGAAGTTGTTCAACAAGAACTTGCTACACTCAATACTGGTTTGTCACTTGTGAAGCCTGGAAGCGTAAATGTAACGCAAGTGGGTCAAATGGCAGGCCGCATCTTGGAAAACTTGTATAATTATGTGGCTTCCTTTACTGTACAAAATATACCCGTCAATTCAATTCCTGTGGGACAACTTACAGAGAATGGCTATTTATCCATGAAATCATTTCAGACGTGGTATGAGAATTTATCAAGGAAATTGGCAAGTAATCCGAATTATTTAAACGAAGAGAAATCAGCTTAGAGAATAAAATATTTAAAAGGATAGATTCACTAGAAACCTTCTTTCGCTTTTCTTTTGTAATTTTGTTAGTTTGCTTGTGATGAAGAGAGAGCTGTATCTGGAATAACAGAGAGGGCACTCTTTGTTGAAGCAATATGACTTACTTGGGAAAGTTATTTGAAGTGAAACAGTGTTTGATGGTTTTTGTTATGTAATTACTGTTTTACATTAATAGAGTAATTGTTCTGCGCAGAAAGGCGGTCTTGAGGAAGAATAAAACACAGATATATAGAGATATACTTTAATTCTCGTAAATAATGATAAAACTAAAGTTTTCAAGAAGACTCGTCAATAAATAATATTATTGGTAATATATTAATGATATATTTCCATATCTTTTTATACTTAATTGTATGAATATCCACCGCTACTATTTGGCTTGTTTGTTTGTAGTGTATAATCATGAAGGGCACATACTACTCTCAAATCAGTTTTTCTTTAAATGTTGAGAAATAGTTAAATAAACTGCACACAATTTGATTCACAAGAAGAAGTATGGTGTAGATGAAATCAATCAAAGGTGACATATGTCTTTATAATTATGTAGGTTTACGTTTCCTAGCCTTTTTTTATACATCAGATTGTAATCAAATCACTTATTTTATTTTCTTCTGATCTCTCCTTACTATCCCCCTTACTTAAAAAGGTGCAGGTTTTTATTTGCAGCAAAATCTTCTAGTTCACCCCTAAGATGATCCTTGCTGTATAGCATTAACAAAAAGAGAGGTCTTGATCTGCAAGTATATAATTTGCTTCTTATTTCTTTTGTTATTGTCAACATATTATCTTGATCATTCAAGGACATTTGTAAAGAAGTGTACATGAATACAGTATATATTAGCAAATGAAACATGAGGACACCCTTATCGTTGTTAAGTGTATACATTTGAATTCTTACAATGATAGGAAAGAACACAGGTAAAATAGACGTAAAAAGAATCAAAATAACTTGACAAAACAAATTCGCTGTCCCTTTCTTTCAGTTCAAACAATGAAGCAAGTAAGTTGAATAGGAATTTTCAAAGTTTCTTTTATGAATGCATAATCAGAATAGTCTTGTAAATAATACTGTGCTCATCTTTCACTGATAGATGTAGGTTTGACAATTGAATATGCTTACCATTGATCATGATGCCATAAATTTCTAAAGGTTAAGCTTTTTATCAATGAAAAATTGAAAATTCAGCAGAGTGCTGTACCCAGTCATTCAAATCACGAGGGATATTTTTAGTTGCTTCTCGTTACCCCTGCTTTTTTTTGCAGGATTTGTTAATAAGCATTAACCAGGACAACAATCAAGACTAATTTCCTATTTACTTGCAAAAAAAAAAAAAAGTTTTATAGTTCATAAACCCAATGAAAGAGCATGAATCTTACAAGATAAGCTTGTTCACTCTTATTTCTGCTAATCCAAACTAATCAAATGAATCTTATCCATCTTCATACAAGAACAGATAGTTCGTAGAATCTATTGTAAATCTTTATTAAAAGCTATAAAACAAAAAAAGTGTTAAAATTCTTTTTTAAAAGACAAGTTTTAAAAGATAGAAGCTGAAAAATGTAATACAAAATAATATTAACCAAATCCTAGCAAATTACCAACTTCACTTCAGAGATTCCTAAAAAAAAATGAGAATAATTTTTTACCCAGTTTATCCAAAGACGGTATAAAGCGGTTTTATAAAGAAAAAGTACATTGTTATTGTCATTAGCAGCTTGTAAAGATACAATGATTCTGTAAGCTGCAGTTATCAACGTCATTGAAATGAAAACACGTTTTTAAGGTGTGACAAAAAAGAATTTAATAAAATAGTATGGACGACTGATTAATATGTACAAATAAAGTATGTATGCGTAATTTGTCTATAAAGTAAATAATTATGTATAGCTTGCTCTATTGTTGTTTTTATGCAATAATTTGGTTTCTTCAGTAGTGAAATCATTATCTGGATTTGTAATTTCGTCATAGATTATTGCCGTTGCTACTGTTTCTTCTTCAATGAGCGCCGTAACTTCTGACTTGTATGATATTAAGAGCACACCACCAATAGTGATAACAACACCCATCATGGTCAATGAAAGTTGATACCAAGTAAATCTATCCCATTGATCATAATAAACAAGACCATTGAATAAACAGGATACGTTGAATACACATGCTGAGATTGGAATCATAATCACAGTATCACATAATTGTAATCCCTTATTCAAATAATGCAGCTATGAAGCAAGATGTCAATTATGATGGTAGAATATAAACTATTATTTTTTTACTTGTAATATGGCGGTGAGAACCATCATTATCAGCAATATCCAAGTGAGTGAATATTGTAATTGGTTTTTATCAGAAACAACTGTAAGAATCACCAATTCAACTCCGCTCTTTGCAAATAACATGCTTTGACTGCTTACATTGCCTGCTAAAACACCATAACTATTGTACATAAGTTAAAAGAAAGGGAGTGTATGAATTGTATCATTTACCTTATGCCAATATATTTTTTGAAATCATCCAATCGAATCCATTTACCCACCCACTTACCCACGGTAGCTGGTGGTAATGTGGCAGACTCCATTTGATCATACAAGTGTTCACAATAATTTGTAACCAATGCAGTCGTGACAATCAAAAACTCGAGAGTGCTAAAATAAGCAATAAATCCAGGTTTTCTGTATAGTCTTATCAAATCATCAATATCATGGTCTGGTTCAGCTACAACTCCAAAAAAACCCAACAATAACGTCCCAAATACAATAAAGCATGTTCCCGCCAGCTTGCGAAAACCAAAGGCATCTCCGAGAACAAATTTGGCTGCGAGTGCATTAAAGACTAAGCTGAGGGCACTAATGGGTGCCAAGATAACAATGGGTAAATAGCCAATGGTAAAGATAGATCCGATAAAATTCGCAGCCAAATAACTGGCAAAACTAATGACCCAAAGCGGTCTCCGGAGATAATGTTTCCGGTTCTCTGGTGGATAAATTGAATCATTGAGCAAATGCGATTTCCGTTGAAATGCCATAGCAAAGGACTGAATAAAATTAGTTGATATAGAAATAAGAATACCAATCCAAAATTGTTTTGAATAAATGCTTTGCTGAATCATGATTGAAGAAATAAAATAAAAATAAAAATAAAAAAGAAAATAAAAAAGAGAAAGAAAAAGTAAACCCGATATATAAACCTTTGCTAAAAATATTCATCCTCCCTCACACATAAGATTAATGCAAAATTCTTAAAAAGAAAATTCGTGTGACATTGTTTTTATTATTATTCAGTGACAGGAGAGTGAGGTAAAGGTGTCTCTGCGGCTACTTGCTCTATTGGCGCTGTATCTTCTTTTTTCTTGCTTGGTATTCTGTGTAATAATCCATAACCTACGTCACATCCCAACGAACCATCGCCTCCCCATTGATGATTAGGTATAATGATACACTAAAGAACAATAAATATATTTTATAAAGCTATCATTCATAACTTTACTTCTCTGCAACTATCCCATTCTGAATTGTACAAGTAAAGTCTTAAAGGTTTACCAAGATGTTCTTCAACAAGAGTATAGAAATCGTCTTCTTCTCTTAATGTCATATGTGGACTACCAATAATGTAATCCGTATGTGGCATGATGCCCGCCATTTCAGCGGGTGAGTTAGGTAACACATCTAATACGTGCCAAACATTTTCACCAGCACGTTCAAATGAGCAAAATCGAATAGAACAACCTATGCCTTATTTGTTAGTCTTCTCGCACCTGTTTATCACTGACTGGTTTACCAATCAAACTTTTTTCGTTAGGATCAGAGGGGTGCCAATTCTTATGAGGTGTCAAGTTTATTTCTACATGAAAACAGTTTTAATACTGTTCCTTAATATGGCTTGTCACTTTTTGTTTACCTCGAAAACTTTGTTCTTTACTGGAATAGATGCCTATTGGAATGGGTTTATTTTCATTTTCTTGTAGTTCTTTTAATAGCGTTTGACTATCTCCATTATTCTAACATCATGCACATTATAATCACACTAAATTTATTGTAATAAACTTACAAGTGGAATGTTATTGATGCTGACAATGTAATCAAAAAACTGTTCAATGCCAGCGTGAAAGGCAGGTGAATTTTCTTTTACCTATTTGTTCGAATTAGCTAAACAATATTACTGTAGCTAGAATCATACTTTTAAAACATGAAAACCGTATTGTTCCTGCTCTGAGCTTTGTACTCCTCCCATTTTTTTTTTTTTTTTTTCGTTAAAGTGAAAAAAAGGTAGAAGTGAATAAAGAGTTTATGGAACGAAATAGTTTAGACTCAGACAAAGCAATTTGGCTTTAACGTGTTTTAATAGAATCAACTTTTAAACAATTCGTCAATCCTACTACTACTTTATTATAAATACTATGAGTAATAAATTACAAAGAGCTTTGTATTTACCTTGAAATTTGTTGGATACATAATAATTATTGACATATGCAGAAAGAGGATTTATATATAAAAAAAAGAAACTTTATTTGTTTAAGGATAACTCCAAGATATCCTGATGCAACACGCTTTGGATAAAGAAGGGGGATACTTTAGGTATCAGGGTCAAAGTAGGTGGTTTTATATTCATCTCATGAGCTAGCAACAAGCTATCATCTTCCATATCAGCAAAGTCATTCAATATACCCGAAAATTCTTTACTGTTGGGTAAAAAGTCAAATGCTTCCTGCTCTTCTTGAACACCAGAAGAGGATGAGGACATCAATTTTTGTCTTTTACGATCCAAATGTCTCTGTTTACGCTCTTTGTGGTAACGACAGAGTGCATCAATCTCTTGCTTCAATACAGGATACTGATCTTGGCTGATGCCTGCCTCTTCCACACAACGATAAAGATCAACACGTTCAGGGAGACCGTGTGCAATGACTGCAAAGATAGAGTCAACATAACACAATAGACTATCAAATAGCTTTGTTTGATCCTTGGCATGCACATTATGAACAAAGTTGTAAAACTCTTGTTCGTGTCTTTGAACAAGATCAATGAAAGGTTGAGCGGTATTGGTTGCATCTTGGACGTTCAAGTGATCAATGAGTTGAATGAGATCATCCACAAAATGTGAGATATGTCCAATCGTATCACCAATATTGGCGGCCTTGTATACCTCAGCCAGAGGTTCATAAAAGATGGCAAAGAGGTCCTTCATCAGCTCACCCGTTACTCCCTGGAAGACGAGAGCCATCAAGGTCTCTTGCTCTTGCTTTTTAGCATACAGACACCAAAGCTGATAAAGATCCAAGACGAGTTGACGGGCTTCTTTTTTGTCAGGTTGGTTGGCAAATGCTACCTTTAAAATTTGGTCAGGTCGTAAGACAGGCTCGATCGTTGGGTTTTTTAAAAGATCTAAAGTCTCAAGGATAGGATCGTTCAAGTCGAGCGCGAAACCATCTTCATGAGGTACATTGATTTTGACGGCGTTGGCAATCTTTTGACATAAGGCAGGATCATTGATCTTTGTTTCAAGTTCTTGAATATCCTTTTGCATTTCTTTTGTTTCATCATTCATATTGGCCAGGATAATTCTTTAAATGGTCTTAATACATTGAATGATATAGATGATGCATGTTTTTGGTTACCTTTGAAATAAGCTTTTCCCACCAAATGGTTGAGCCAAGAAGAGATCTAATACACCTTTGACCATAGCAAATGGGTTAGACAACTTCAACACTTGAGCAACAGCACGATAAGGCATGAGTGAATGTGTACGTTTTAAGTTGGCCACATTTTCAACTGATCGATCTGAAGTAACGAATTGCGTGTGAAGAACAAATGCGAAACTACGTAAAGAGTCAGCAGCGAGTATTTTTTTCTTTTTTTTTTTTTATTACTTAATTCTTCCCCATTCAATAGCCTTCTTCAACTCAATAGGCAATTGATCGATTGTCTCAGTCTTCTTGATGATTTCAAAGATGTCCAGCAACCCATTAGGTTGCATAATTTTTTGCTTCATCATATTCAGCAATCCATCCAATTCCACAATCTTTTTATCCACCTCTTCTCTAAACTTTTTCTGTTCCTTTTCACGGCTAGCGTCCATCTTTTCTCTTTCTGCCACATCTTTTTCTTGCTCTGCTGTGAGCTCAATAGGTTCATCTGTCAAGAACTTTCTAAAGAGATCACTGGAGGCAACGGCAGGCACAGCAGCCAATCGACGCAAAAAGGATCTGAGCAGGATTCTGTCCTTCTCTCTGTGCAAACAGACAGCTTCGCTATTGTAAGAAGGATCACGAGCCTTTGCGGGTACGGATGGAATATCCTCGGTGGGGAAGGCTAGTCGGAGACTGTCACGAAGGGTGCGGAACTGACCGTGGCGTCTGGCTACGCGTATTTTTTGATTATCGACAGTGGTTTCGATGATAAACTCTGAATGCACATGCTCACGAATCGTACGCACCTCCTTGATATCTCGTATTGTCACAATATTAACTGGTGGTCCATTCAGACCAATCCAATCCAGGTACTCCTCTTCGCTTTCCAATTTCGTCATACTCATCTCAGTCACCAGTGCTTCATCGTTATCTTGTTCAGCCAAAAGTTGGATGCTTTGTTCTTCTCCTTGAGTGGTCTTGATGATGGTCGAAAGAGCCACAACAATGAGCTTTTGAAGTTTATAAAGCAAGACTTGTCTTTGTGAATCTTGACGCATCGTGTGGGGTGCATAATTGTCTATCTTCAATGTGTCGTATTCCTTTAGAAAAGTCTCAAGTTTGGTCCAAAATTGGCGTTCATCTCCCTTTTGAAGAAAAGGGAATGGAAGGACGAAACGCTGGAGGATGAACTGAAGGAAGGGGAGCTCTTTTTGAGGAGAGTGGATAAGGGAAGCCAAGACTTGAGGTGTTTGCTTGATTTCGTCAAGTTCATGCGTGAGTTCTAAAGAAATGAGTTCTCTTTTAAAGTAGTGAAGCTCTTGTGGTGTCAGTTCCATATCCTGTCAAAATGATTATGATGAAAAAGAGAAAAAAAAAAAAAAAAAAAAAAAAAAAAAAAAAAAAAAGATACAAATATAAATAGAATCTCGGATAAACGCATGGTTTTTTTTTTTTTTTTTTTTTGAAAATGAGTTTGTATTCAGGCAAAAGATAATTTTGCGCTGACTTTAAAACAATACTTACGCTGAGCTAAAAATAAGTTTACTTTGCCAAGCAATTTATCATTCCTTGGACACAAGCTGTGGACGTCAAGTACAACTAATGGAACCATTGAAAGGCTTCTGGACAAAGGATATGCAAAGGGCAAACGAGTACTGAGAAAGATATTATAGTAGGTGGTGAAAATCCCAAGGTCTCAACGAATTGAAATATTGGCTCAAACATCAAGAGGTTTGTGCAGCACTACGGTGACTTATCCAAAAAAGGTGTAGAGAAAACTAGAACATTCACGTTAACAGTTGATATCCAGTCAATATACAAGAGTAATTGTCAAAATCAGTCGCATACGAAAACGAAGAACAAGAAGCCCAACATTTTCAACAATGGAAGGACCCAAGCATTCAGCGGATACAATGACAAACGTTTTCTCAAGAGAAACTACACAGGAATACAAAGGTACGATGTCAGTTCAGCCCGCTTACCATTTGAATGAGCTTGCCCAATTACAATGTCGGATATCCTAGCAGCTATTCAATCACTCCCCTTCTAACAAGGCTCCTGGCGTTGGCTATAGAAAAAGTGAGATGCTTCGTTCTATCCAACATCTCCTTGCACCAAACTTGCTAACATTTTTCCAATTATGCTGGAAGTGGTCTTATGCTCTCAAAAGTTGACATGTGGCTCAAGTGGTACCTATTCACAAGAAAGGCACTCCAACAGATCCTGGCAATCTTAGGCCGATCAGCCTGACCTCGATCTTTCGCAAAATCCAAAAACGCTACCTACAGAATGGCATCCAATTCCACAGCCCTTTAGTGATATAGCGCAAATCAGATTCAGAGAATGTTGTGGATCACTAGATCAAACCCTCTGTTTAGCTAAAATATGCCCAATATTACGCGCTCACCACAAAATTATACCTACTCTGACCTTCCTCGACATAAAATCTGCTTATGGCACTGTTGAACGTAATCTTGCCTGGCAATCTCTACGGTTAACAACGGCACCTCCACTACTAGCTCTCTTTCAACATCCTTTTGATCGAGTCTACCTTTAGGTTCTTTTATATAATGAGATTCCCTATCGCTTCTACCCACAAATAGGAGTCCTACAAGGATCAATACTTTTCCCACTGCTCTACTCAATCTATATCGATGACCTACCGATAAGATTTCGATTGAAGCAACCATCCGCAGATACCTCCCCAATGGAACTAGTTCCCCTTACAAATTGCTTGCTATATGCCAATGATGTAGTCCCTCTTTCTGGAAAAGCACAAATGCCAAAGCTATTAAAAATTTGTGAAGATTACAGTTTCTCATTCGACTTCCATTTGGGCCCATTTATATGCGGAGAGCTAAGTGACATGAACGACGACTTAAACTATGAGCTTTACGGACAGACTTCACTCAAACAGCATCCCTTCTCGTACCTTGGAATTCCCTTTAAACCAGATGGTTCCCTTAAATCCACAAGGAGTGATAGAACACAACGTTCGCAAGTCATTCGCTATGATGAACGTACTGACCTCTGTGGATGTCAACCCTGATGATTTCGACAGGCTTCTATTCATTAGATTCTATGCACAATAGTTCGCGCTCGACTAGAATATATATTAGCGATCAATCAGTTTACTATTTCCCAAATCAAAGCGCTCGAAGATGCTCAGATGAATGTTTACAACGAATATATGGTGGATGTAAATGTGCCTCAACCAAAGCTATTCGCCACTTATCGGGCTTGCCAACAACGAAAGAACAAATAGACGTACTCGAGGCTCAATTTCTCTTGATCTTTTACGCTACCTGAAGATGCTCTCTTAACAAAACTTATGCCGCGCATACAACACGACAGAAATCAACAATGATACAAACTGTCCAAGTCCTCACTTGGAAAAGCATACCTCCTCCAGTGGAAGAGCTTAGTATCAAGGCTATCAAGAAACAATTTCTACAACAAGATCTGGATTATCAAAAACATAAAACTTCAAAACTACTTTCTTACTGTCGACAAACAGTCTCACTTATTCCAATCCCTTGAGTGTCAATGACCTGAAAAGAACATAGCCGATGCATAAGATGGCGTCTTGGATAGCTAGCTAGTGGCAGGCCCTAGCCCTATCCCCCTCCATCCAATTCAGGCGCCGATAAAAATACATGCAACTCAATGTCTCAACATGTACAACCGGCTACAAATGCTTAGTACTATTGAAAACTCTTTGCCGTTTCTTTTAAGTCTTCAGCTCAAAGAAATCTAGAGATCCTTCCTGTATAGCTGTAATTTTGTAACTTTTGTAACAATCTGGTAGATTCATTATAGTTGCTAAGATATAGAAAAAAATTCGTCGATTGGCATACTAATAATACTGATATAGATTAGTTTGTAACTCTACTATATTGAATCAATTTAGCGAGAATAGGATTAGATTGTAACAGTTTTCACAATTATCGCGAAACTAAAAAAATCAAATTAATGCGCTATTTTTTTGAGGGAAATATTAAAATACAGTATTTTGGTTACACTTAAGAAGATTATATTTTTTTTATGTTTATTAAAACTCATCAAAGAGTATAAGGATTAAGAACGATACAAGTGTATTAAACAGTGACTTATAAAAATACAAAAGATATTAGCATAGGGAATTGTAAGCAGATAGTTTCAGTAGTTCCTTCGGAATTTGATTGACGACAATCTCATCCACGACAGGAGTCTGTTCAAAGAATTGTTGTCAGTGGGCTTTCCAAATGAATCGAATGACTGTAGCAAAAAAAATCATAGATTGTAAACTTGCCATGATAGTGTAAGGTGTAATACTTGGATAATCCAATTGTGGATAAATCCTCGAATATTGAGCTACAGTTGGGATCTTTAGGATTTGACAAGTATTTCTTGAAAACTGCGTTCCACAAGCCTTGTTTTTGAATACAAGAGCATATGCTGCTTTGTTTCCGGTAGCTTGCACAATTGGCAATAGTCGTTGTCTATCTTTGCTGGGATGATTCTATGTAAATCGGCTCGAGTGGATAATTTCTTATGAAGTCTGTACCATACATTTCTTGGAATACGGAGCATAGGGCTATTGATAAAAGCTTTCCAGCTGTTGTGACTTAAATTTATGATATGAGAGTTTGAGTTGAAGCTGAGCATTGTCTTTAGTTGATGATTCTTCAATGCTGTTATATTTATATCTTCATAGCTCATATGCTGAATGAATGGATCAAAGTTGGTATTTGATTCAGTTGGATGGTCTTCATTGTCAAATTCAAGATCATGCTGTTCAGCTGACAATAAAGATGCAAAATACGGCTTAAATATAAGGTTTCCAGTAAGGACAGCGTTTTTGATTTTTTGTAGAATATTGGGGGAGCCACAATGTTGTCCGTTTTTGAACTGTATACCATTTGAAAGGAAATCTCGTTCAAAGAAATGATATGCTTTTTGTGCTTGAAGAAACATGCTAAACTTGAATTTCTCTTGTGGATCTTCTTCGCATATGTCTTTGAAGGAAATGAGTAGACTAGTTTGTGATGATATTGTCAGGTCATTTTCGGTAGGTAAACGAGGACAGGAGTCCAAAGCACTAAACATAGGAAGTAATGGATGGAGGCCTTTCATGCTACTGTATGATCTGGAATGTTTGAATATCAAAGGGATGATGTGTGAGGGAGCATCAAAGGAAGATTGCAGAGTAAATACCAACATCTTGTACAGGAAGTCTGGTACCCTTTGACGACATTTTAACAGTAATGAATTGATATATTGAAACTGGAAAACTTTTTGTTGAGCTTCTACATTCAATAATGAAACCCCACATTTGTTTTCGGCTGTTCTAGAGCTGTCCGAGCAATCCTGGTAAGCAGATTGTGAATCACGAATTGAAACACAATAGAAGACACCTCGTTGTAAAAGCTTTTTGGGAGACTTGTAATTCGCAGAAAATGCCACAACTTGGAGAGTATCAGTGTATTAGCAATGTGTGTCCTGCCATAAACGGAAAGTTGACGCTGTGAATGAATATTAACCGTGCTTTCAAGCTTGCTGATGGTTCCTTTATAGAATATAGTTTGTTAGTCGTTGGCGAACCATATTGGGTATCCAAGTTACTTGATGTAGCCTAACGATTAAGAGCCAAACCACCTGAGACCATTATGACTGATTAGTTCTTTGAGTTCTCGATTGTTGAATGTATTTCCACCGGCTAAAGGAAATGCTACCAACTCGGAATAGTTTACTTGAGAGTTAGATGCACCATTATATACTTTTAGACTCCCTTGTAGTTCTAGGAATTCTTCCTTAGAGTTAGTAAATATGAGTATGTCGTCTGCGTAGGCTAATAACTTGACTGATCTTGGTGCTGTTAATTGCAAGTCAGAGTTGAATCTCCTAGCTTTAAGACAGTAATCATCAATGATTTCAATGTGAAGAATGGATAATAAGAATGGTTCTATTGCAAGATTGAAAAGTATAGGTGAAATCGAGTCTCCTTGACGTAATCCGCGCACTTGTTGTATACTGTCAGACAAGGATCCATTCATGTTGACGGAAATTGAATTGCCAAAGAAAAGGTCATGGATACACTTGATGAATTTATCGGGGAAACCAAACCTGTTGAGTAATTTGCACAAATATTCGGGGGTGAATACGATCGTTGGCCTTTGTTCGATCTAACGTGACCCCTAAACTTTCTGATATTGGCGTTGGTTTAGAGGCATCCTCCATAATCAACAGTCAGGCGAAGCCATGATCGCCTATAAACCTGTTATACATGAAGCCTGATTGGAAACGAGTGATCAATTTGGATGAGATACCCATAATCCAGCTATTCATGATCCTTGTAAAGACTTTGCAATCTGTATTAATCAGTGAGATTGGACGCCAGTTACTTAGGCTTGTAAAGTCACTAGTCTTGGGTAAGAGAACCAAACAAGTTTGTTGCCATGATTTTGAAAAAAGCGCCTTGTTGATAGCGTCATTGTAAACCTCTAGTACTAGAGACTTGCAGCTAGGATGACCAATTATCAGGTGTAAGATTTCATAGGGTAATCCATCCATGCCTGGGCTACTTTTATGATGAGTTCTTCTCGATCCATCTAGAATGTCATCAAACGAAATGCTGCTGATTATATGCTTAGCACCGTTTAGTAAAACCTATTTATCTATCGTGTTTAGCATCGACTCAAGATCATGATGATCAATAGGTTCTACGGAGTAAAGTGTAGAATAGAAATTAGAAGCTGCATCAAGTTTCGCTTTAATATCTAAGCATTCCAAGCCAGTTTCTGGATGGACAATCTTAGTGATATTTCGCTTGATATTTCTTGATTCGGCTGTTCTTTTGAGGTATCTGGCTGATTTCTCATTGTTTTCGATCCATCGTTTACCTGCTCTGAGAATATCTATTTCGGCTATTTTGGTTTATAACTTTGCAAGCTTATTCTCAATTTCAGGAAGCAAGATGTTCAAACAAGTTGGGTTGTCGGAGTACCGTCTGAAGATATCATTTCTTTGAATTTGGAGCTGCTTGATCCGATCATTCCTCCATTGACATCTATTTTTGCAAAAGTTTTGAGTAACCTTTTTAACCATTTTCTTGAGTAGATCCTATTTCTCTTGAAGAGAGTTACTATATTTTGATAGCTTATTGATAATGTATTGTTCTATTTGTTGCTAGTAATGTCGTGATTAATAGCAGAAAGAACCATGATTGAGAAGGTTATAACTTTTTTTAGAATTATATTTTATTTTTGGGAGGCCTTCAAAAATTATGAGAATTAACCTCTTTTTAGTTTAGAAAATACCGAGAGTTTTTTAAAAATAAGTTTTTAGACGATTTCTTGTAGTTAACATGACAACAGCAAAAATATTAACTCCAAATCAAATTATTATAGCAGCGGCGTTTTCTTTCTGTATCGAAAATAACTATTATGTCTGCAATATCTAACGCTAAATATAAACAAGGTATGTAGAAAAGCTTTAGGATTATGCAAAATACTCTTGTTAACGCGTTTTGAAGACATTTTCAACGCGATTACACATTTAAAGGGAGAGGAACAAGTATCTAGTAGCCCCGAGAAGATATTGATTGAATTAAAAGAAATAGTCGTCGAAGAATTGAGCCATTCGATAGTTGGCTCAGATTTCGACTTGAATTCTTTTAAATCTGCTTGGGTCACAAGAATAACTTTCGTGATGACTGAGCTCAATTTGGCTAATAAGGTACGTGCGATAATTTGCCATACTGCGCGTAAAATGCAACACGAGGAAGGAAATCGAACTTGTCAAATACAGACTTTGGGTGTGAGTAAATCTACCAGTAACAAGTAGTTCTTTACGCTAAACAAGCGTATGGTTTGCTGTTCAATTTCCTCTGACATCTTATAGTTATGTCTTTATGACATATTGCATATGGTTTGAATATAAACTCTTCAGTAACTAACTACGTTTTGTTACTTTATACATTAGTCTCTCTATTTAAGGGTGGCCAAAATTTTTGGAATATCCACCCTTAAACAGAACATACCTTTAAATCGAAATTCGTAGCTGTTAAAAAATTGAAATCACTTAATATGTATTGTAGCTACATTATGGACATGTTTGTACAACATGTTTCCACATAGGCCACTGTCGGTTGGTATAGATTTGGTAATTGTGTAAGGAAATTAACAAATCAAAACTTGCTTTTACACTATTTTCAGGAAAGAATGAGGTGTGAATTTATCGTGATTATGTATAAATTGTATTGTAAAATTTGTAATAATGCGACATTCCTTCCTGAAAATAGTTCAAGACTTGATGGAAGTTGCTGGAAGGATAATATACGAGTCGTAGATTCAAAATAATTTTGATGAGAATAATTATTTGATATAACAAAAGTTATTTTCTTTCTTTAAATTCTATCTATAAAAACGTAATAATAAATGCGTATGCCTTTCTGTTTCTCAAAAAATTGAGCTTTTGGATCAAATAGCTACTGGCCAGCTTAATCAAACAGAATTAGATGAATGAGCTATGAAGAAATTCAATTTATATCAGCCACTCGCCCAACAGACTATATCAAACATTCTCAAAAATGCTGAAACGTTATATAGTAATATTAATGTTGTCAAAAATGGCAAAAGTCTAAAAACAACACGCTATCTTCAACTTGATGATGAAGTAGTAAAGTTTGTTGCAGACATGAACAATAACAATCTGCCAGTCAATCGAGACTCAATCCTTCGATATGTAAGACCTATTGCTTGAGTGAAGTATAGAATCCTTGAAAATGAAATTTAATTTTCTTCTGGATGGCTCACCAAACTTTTTAAGCGAATTGGAGTAAAATACAGGCCAATGCATGGTGAAAGTGCCTCAGTAAACATTACTCCTGAAAACATTCAGAACGAATTGAAGATAGAAGAACCTCTTGGGCCATATGATCCTGCAGATATCACGGACTTTGATGAAACAGGCTTATATTACCAGCAACCACCAAGAAGAACCATATGTTCCGAGTCACTTGATAGTCTAAAAAAAGTAAAACTCGTCTAACAGTTGGATTGCTCTGTAGCTCGTATGGGACTTACGAAGGGCAACCAATTGTTATTGCACAAGACGAGAGCCCCAAATGTTTTAAACCAAGAGCTAATTTGTTATCCATGACTACAATTGGAAAAAAAAAAAAAAAAAAAAAAAAAAAACATGAAATTGAATACCATTATTCTACTAATGCTTGGATGACAACTGAAATTTTCACAGCATATGTGAAAAAGTTAAATGTTGCCTTTGGAAGACAGAATCGAAAAATTGCTCTTCTTTTCGATAACGCGTCCGTTCATAAAATAAGAATTCCGCTCAACAATATTAAATTGATATTTCTCCTAGCAAACACGACTAGCAAGCTACAGGCTCTTGATGCAGGTAGTCTATTATCTGTTGATAAAATGCTATATAAGCTGTCTTTTTGTTTTACATTTTTCTCATTAATATTTTGTATACACAGGAATTATTGGCAACTTTAAGGCATACTTCCGAGCCCAGCAGTACGACCGTGCTTTATGTCTATATATCAGTAAAAAGTTGGATAATCCGAATGTTTACAAAATAGATCAAGCTCAGGCTATGTTTTTTCTAGCTAATGCATGGCTTAAAGTAAAACCAGAAACAATAAATGTAATGCTCCCAGATCTCCCCAGGAACTTTGAAAACAAAGTTACTGATGTTAGCCAGTTGAACCTTGAAGCAGATGAAAGCGAGATGATAGTATGTTATACAACAAGTACTACTAATAATGAAGAAACGGCAGAAGGCAACATAGATGAAGCAGAAGAAAATGATAATACAGAGCAAGATGAGCAACGTGTCGATATAGTAGAGTGTAAAAAGCGGTTGAGAGAAGTCTATGAAACTATTCTCATGTACGAAGTTCCTTTGGACGATTTTGACCGTAAATTACATCGCCAAATTCGAATGCGATTGGCTGACTCTTGTGCGATCTTATTTTACAAAGTAAAAAATTTATTGTTAGAGCGCTCCAAAAAACTATCACTTATAACAAAATTTTCTATTTAGTGGTAAAAAATATTTGCGTTGCACCCTTAAATAGAATAGTGGTATAGTGGTATTTATGCTGGGGACCTATGCCGTTCTTTAGAAAATACCCTTAAATCAGACACCCTTAAATAGAGCGGCTACTATAGAATAAAAGAATCACAAAAAAAAAAGCCTGGGAAAGTATCCTCAATAGTACATCTGTACCTGCCAATATCATTGATGAAGTTAGAAGTTCTTCTGGTGCTGATTCCGCTTCAAAAATCAGCAGTTCCAGCAATAGAAGTTCTACTTCTTCACTATCATATCAAATTAAACTTTCAGTTGAAGATCGATTGGTATTAGAAGCAAATCATAGCAAGATAAATAAGAAATGGTTGTTAAAGTCAGGCGCTTGTGTAGAGGATGCTATTTACAAAAAAGCTATCGACTTTTCTTATGAGCAGTAAGTGCAATAGTAAATATTCAAGCAGTGCTTTAAAAAGCTAATTGAAATTATCTTTAAATACTGTATAAATAGTCCCATGCATTCGTACATATTGAATACAAATGATGCAGCTTGGAAGATTGCTTCTGAACCTGACGAAGTTGAAGAAATCATGGAAGCTAGTAGCGAAAATGGATTTAATAATCCACTTCCTAATGAAATGCTTGATACATTATCCAAATTGAATAAAAAGGTAAGCAAACACAACATAACTACTTCATGTTATGTGTTCATTTTTCTCATAATTTAATTAGAAAACTTTCGACGAAATGTATCAAGCATTCAAAAATGTGGAAGCAGATCGTTATGATCAACGCGCTCTCTATTGGTTAAAAGAGACCGTGCTTAACTATATTGATTTGTTCCACGATGAAAACAAAATAACTATGAACACTGAGCAAGATCTCTTGGAAGAGGTATACGGGTTCATCAGAAGAAGTAGAACGCTTTGTTCTACCAGAACTGAGACGTAAGAGAACATGACTATTTATTATCAATTAATTATGTGTTGATCACTAACATGTATCGCGTTTGTGTAGTGCTTCCGGCAGCATGGCTTCTTCCGAAGCAAAAAACGGTAGTAGAACTTTAGGAACAAATCAAGCATTAACCAGACAAGCAGCAGGAGACCATGCGGACTTAGTCTAAGACTATGTCAACAGAAGTCGCATGTGTCGAGATTGGCTTGGAAGACTTGGGTTCCAAAGGAACAAAAGAGTTGCAAGAAAAGCTTTTCAAAACGCCCAAAATGATGAAGGCATTCTGAGCTAGAATTACTATAGTAATAAAAAGAATGAAAAGTTAAAAGAGATAAATTTTGAGAAATGAAATGGCGTATTGAGCTAGTATCACAGTAACAGTAATCAAGCCAAGAAATTTCCTGTTAACCATCTCCCGCGCTCATAGTTATGTCATCATCACTGCAGTACTGCCTTGTGTTCTTTCTTTTCACTTATGATTTTTAATGATGGTCTTTATAGCCCAGAGTGAAAAACAGAAATATCAGCAATGCCAACTAATTACTGTCTTTTTATTATTATTATTATTATTATTTAAACAGAGAATTGAAAATTAAAAGACAAGATGTTTGAAATGCTCTTTGCGAGATAATGAGTAGTAGTTTCTTTGGCTTTGTTGAGCGGAAGATCATAAAACAAGTGGTGAGCCAAATCCTTGTTGGCATTGTAATCTAGACCTTGTTTAAACAGAGGGCACTTTTCAAAGGTCTCTTGATGCTGAGGAACCCACACATTCCAAAAGTCAGCAACAGCATTCTCCATAATGGCGGAGATATCAATATTATGCTCAATAAAGCAAGGGTTTGGATTTTGTTGCTGGATAGCATAGATGAGTGTTAAGACTTCGATAGCCAACTGTCTTTCGGCAGGATCCCTAAAAGTGCTCAAAAAGCCCTCAACAGCCAAGGCAAAATTGAATTCTTCAGGTGTCTTTTCGAATACAGTGGGATCACGAGGTAGACAGTGATTTCCAATAGTAAATCCGTGGCACTGATCAAGTACTTTCCAGGTTCGAGGAAAGAAGTCAGCAGGTACTCGATTCAATGCACCATCATTCTTTCTGCGGCGTAACCACCGTCCACGAGAGGTAGGGAAAAAGTGACCTACGTTGTCGCGTGTGATCTCAGCCGGTGGGATGGTATCTTTGTTGAGAAGAACAAACTGTCTTTGGATCAGTTCTGTGGGTCCATCACTAGCCGCTTTGTGTGCCTCGACAGTCTCGTCAGGGTTTCCGGCCTTTTCAGCAATTAACACATACGAATCACGGTATTTGACATGTTCAATCTTTTTAGCGCCCAAGGATTTGATCGCATCGACGGCATTGGTGGTGAGATGTTCTGTAAAATCATCCTTGCTAGCCATGACAACAATCACACCAGGAGATAAACCTCGGATAAAGTTGGCAAGTTCATCACTTTCATCAGTTGAGATATGCGTATCAAATGAGGCATGCTCAAGTACCAACTTCTCAAGACGATCAATAGCCCAGACGTGGAAACCACGCGTATTGGCAGCCAACACGTTCCCATTGATCTCTGCACGAACAAAATTACCAGCGTTGTAACCACCTGATTGTACACGGACCATGATACCATTCTTTTCTTCTTGATTAGGAGTAGCTGCTTTTGGAGGAAGCTTGAGGGAAGGTACTTCACTGCTCAGTTGACGAGCAGGATCGAATTCTTTCGAGAGCACAAGCAATCCACCGGGTTTATCACGAATCATGATCTCTGCATCCTCACACATACCTGGGCCGGACATGACAGAACCCAAGAGAGATTGTAATTCAAAAGGTGACAGCTGCATAAGGTGTTCAATGGCCTCTTCTTCATCCAAATTGTTGGTTCGGCTAATTTCTTCACGCAAAGCAATAATGATGTAATGGGTACGAACACGAAGAATACCATCAAACATATGAGGCTTGGTGCGGATAAAGTTACCCAACGAAATAATGATTTCCTGCACTACAGGGCCCTCACGGACATCATCCAAGCATTGTTCATTAATGATCCTCGTGAGCGTATCAGGGCTCAAGGGTGCCGAAATAAGTTGCTCGGCAGATCCAGAGCCGATGCTGACTTGCTTTTGACGAATCACAAGATCGGTCAGGTTGTTGGCTAACGTAGGCATCGTCTTTGAGAGCAAACCACTTGCCTGTCTGGCCACAGACCAGTATTGGAGTCGCTTGCATTTCAAATAGACCTCTTCCAACAAATTACGAATGGTGGCGTCCAGTTCCACAATAAATTCATCAAGGTTCTTGCAAGAGGCCAAGTATTGAAGTAAATCGATTTGGTCGTACAGGCTAACGGATTCCTTTAGGTTTTGAACAGCGGCGTCAAATTGAGAAGGGTCACCCAAAGTTAAAGATAAAAGCATATCGCCTCCGTTATTATTATTGTTGTTGTTATTGTTCACCTCGTCCATAGATGTGTTATTGGAAAGTAGAGGTGAACTGGAGAGAGAGGGTGTGCTTGTATCTGAGGGAAGCATGGGTGAAGCTGTACGGTTGGGCGTGATTTCGTGATCTTTTAGCTTGAACGAAGAGATACCACCGTTGTTGATCTTTTCGAGTGCAGCAGCCACACCCTGGAAATAGCTATCGTCATTCAACTTATCAATCGGAGTACCCAAGAGTTTACCACCAAAGACACTCTTACGACGAGGTGTCCTTGCTCCATTACCGGGTGTATGCGTACCTGATTGAAGGTTGGAATCATTCAGGCGTCGTTGCTGAGCATAGTGATGATGTCCATGATACTTTTTATGAATAGAAAGGATGCTGTTCCAATCAACGTCAGGTTTGCTAACAAGGAAATCAAGCGATTCAATGTTACTCGTGTTTACTGTCTCTGCGAATCTTGATAAACGAACACGGGTACCGTTGCATTCACCTGATCGAAGGTTCATAAAGAAATTAAGCAAATTTTTCTTTGCCGAATCAGCAGAGACAATAGCTGCATTGAGACCTCGATTGGTGGTCGTGGGTCCTGCGATGTCATTGACTGTAGATTCACCTAGCATGGCGCTCGTTAAGACCACGGTGATTGTTGGACGACCAGCATACATCCAGTTTGCATTTGTAAAGCTCAGTTCAGTTTCAAAGGTTGATACAAGGTAGTCTGGATCAGAATTGAGATAAAAGGAGTCAACGTCCATGAATTGAGGGGTGAATGCATAGATGTGGCCCTGAATACGGTAGAGACGAGAAGTAGTCAATGTACCGATCGGTCGGTTGGGTCTGCCAGAAAGCTCCAGCTTGCTGTTTTGGCCCAGGGCGCTGTAAGTATCTACCAATGTTTGAGGAGGCATGACGGTGAAACTAGATGAAATTTGCTCGACAGTTTGAGTCTCAAGACCATAGTTGGATAATGTCTTTTGAAGTTCTTCACTTTCGGATAAGAGAACAATTTGAACAACGTTATCAACCTTTTGGCGCTTGACATTATATCTTCTGCCTAGGGGGTCTAATTCAGAGGGAGACAAGAGTTTTTCGTAAATCATGTTCCCAAGCAAATAAAGAGATAGCGCCCAGACAAGAGGGGTATTATCATTTGGAATACGCTTTTGAGAGTGAGGTGCTTGTCGCTCAGCTTCAATGAGTTCCGAAGGTACATAATACAATTCAGGAACAAGGGGAATATGCAGCTCGGGTGCGATAGAGTAAACACTACTTGAGCGACGCATCGTTCCTGGCCGCTTTTGTTCTTGTTGATAATCTTCGGGAGGTCTTGGATTTTCAGGATCCCACATGAAGGAATCGATAGTGACAAACTCCAATTTCTTGCGATACTCTTCCACTTGTTCATGATTTTCAGTAAATTGACCTTCCAAGACCATATAAGTGAAGAATAAGGGCCATTCAGACTCAATATTCTCAAACACCTTGAGTTCACTTTCATTGTAGTGAAGACGTGTGTGATCTTCAACAACAGTTTGATGACCATCACGCAAGAAACGCTTCCAACCATATCGGCCTTCGAGTTTCTTTTTTGCATCATTTTTAGTATATTCAATCAAGGAAGCATCTTCTACAGCAAATGCGGGGAAACCAATAACAGACAAGACAGAACCATCAACTTCTTTTGAATTAGATTCTCTTGGTAAAACACTTTGAAGAGTAATCTTGTTTCGAGTCATTTCATCAGGCAAGACATAAATAGTCTATAAAAAAAAAGGAAATGAGTTCTCAATAAAGCTCAAATTCAGTATAGTACTATCACTTACTGAAGATGGACCACCACGAGCACCAAATAAGTTGACACCATTAATGGCTCTTAAAGCTGCACAAGCCATACCAATAGAAGATGAATTGAGTTCAGGTTGACCATGATTACTCTTATCACCGCGTTCCCAAATACCAAAGTCTGGTGTACGATATGCGCCTTTAAGAAATAACAATACCTTAGTAAACAGACCATTTACTTATTTTACTGAACTACTCACGTTCGATATAAAATACCAAATTTTGTATAAAGTCAACCTCATCTTGTGTAAAGATAATACTTAGACCACTAGTTGTCATGTCAGCCAAAGCAACCAAAAACAAACTTGTAGCATCAATTTGAAGATGACCCCATTCTCTGTCACCAACCACTGTTTCTCCTGTTTTTGTTTTATATTTAGCATGAAGAGCATCCAATACATTTTGAGTCTTTTTAAATTTTTCAACTTTATGGACTTGACGCATCATGGCAAATAAAAGACCACGCATTAACTTGACCACAGCATGTTCTAATTCAACTTGATTTCTTTTTATGAATGATATTTCAACAAATTAAAAGAAAATAAACTTACATGCTCTTCCAGAGGTATCATCTACACGTCTATAGGCCAGTGCAAGTCCATAGACACAATAAATGGAATAAACGTTATCTCTATTTACTATGATTTAATAGGTGTATTCATTATAACATGTATTATTATTTTTACCTGACCCAAGCATCAGTATAATCACCATGAGTCTACGTTACAGAAAGTATGTAAAAAAAAAGAGAGCTTTATGTATTTATCTATTTACTGTAATAGCCACCGAAGCAGGAATCAAACCACTTGCAGGATTTTGTTTTGATAGAACTGTGTTATTAATTACTTGATAATAATAATCAAGTCTTTCTAAAGAATGCTTTCTGTTATAAGAAGTCATTTTTATGAGAAAAAAGAATAAAACAAAATAAAGAAAAGCAACCAAAAGAAAAAACAAATCATTTTATATTTCTTCTCACTTCAAAAGTGATAATAAACGGTATGTTTTTTTTTTTCTGTTGAGTTACACAGTGCTTATGAATGACGACAGTGAGACTTCCCGGAATACCGATATTTAATGCTCGATTGCTTTTGTTCTAGAATCCTTTGGTTATGTTTTATTTTATTTTTTTATTTTAAGAGAGAAAACTAATTACATACACATTTTGCTATATTACATTGAAGACATTGGTACAAGGATCCCATTCTGTGTAAGCTAAGCCTCGCTTTTCTTCCTTTTTAATATTTACTGTTTACTATTTACTGTTTACCTTCTTTTAAGATGAAGCTATAATGCAAAAAGAAAAAGAAAGAAAAACGAGAGAGAGAGAGAGCAAAGGTCTAATTTATGACAGGAAAAAAAAATAAAAACTTCAGCAAGAATTTACTTTACTGCATAATTTTTTTGGCATTAACATTTATTCCCAGATTTGTCATGTTCGCTTCGGGCTACTATTGGATGTTCCTTGAATGTTTCGAACCACATTTTTTTTTTTTTGATAGTTGTACTATTCGGGCACAACAAACATACTGTACTTCTAAGCGAAGTGTTACAAAAAAAAAAGATGTAATAATGAAAGATTGACATTGATGAGGTGTAGTTGCTGCTTTTAAGGGAGTCATACTGGTATTGAAGTACGCAGTTTTCGACTTCATAACTCTTACAATTGTAACATAGAAAGAGTATATAGACAATGCTATTAAATCACTTCTGTGCAAAAGAATGCCATGTTTGGAAAAAAGTATTTCAAATGCCCACGTCCTATGTCTATTTGTCAAAGTCTATTCCTTATGACATAACCTAAAATACATATATTATAGAGGCAAAAAAAAACAAAAGAAAAACTTTGACATGATGTTATACTCGGCAAACTTCTTTTTTTTTTGGTAAAGATATGACATATAATGAAAACCGTAACACTATCACTTTTTTTTTTTTTTTTTTTTTTTTTTTTAAAAAAAAAAAAAGTATCATTCCAGGTATATGTTTAGGTTAAGTGCTCAAATAATTTCTTGAGTATGTGCAGCTTTCGTATTTTGGAACATGAGGCTTCAGTGAGATGTAGACTGCCTTCAGTTTTCACACATTTATTAACATTAGCTTTTTTTTCCTCGCTCAATATCCCAAAAGCCTTGATCATTAGGGAGCCTGTTCCCCAACTAGTATTGAAGCTGTCTGTGTAAGCTATCATATTCTGTTCTGGAAATGGCAGAGTCTGTATTGGCATGTTTTTTTTTTCGACAAAATATGTAACCAGTCGGTCAATGCGACCACAGATACCAGAGCTTCTTATTAATAATATGTCCTGATCTCAAATAGTGGCCAGAAAGCAAACATCTTTTATGCATACTATTTCAGGATACAGTATCCACAACAGCAAGCAAAACAGGATTACTCACTCTAAAGCTTGGAGAGCAAGGCATTCTTCATATTATGTTCTTCTGGACACGATCAGTAGATCCGATTGCCCATACATCTCACGTCTTTAATTACGAAACAATATCCGTCACAAATCGCAGCTGTAACTATCAAAGAAGATTGTCGAAAGATCGCTGAAACCAATTTCGATCCATTAGATCCTGCCATTGATCACGTTCTCAAAGACAGTATTATCTTTGAAAATGGTGTAATTAAGCTTTTACCTTGTCGAATTTTGGATCCAACTGTACCTTTAGTTCGACTTTTACTATCCAACCTTCCCTTTTTTAAAGAAGACATTCTTAAGGAGCAATTGAAAGTAAGTTTGGAGCCTTATGGCTACGTTCTAACTTGGGAATATTACGATAATCATTAGAGACATTGATTGTCAACATAGAAGGATTTTCAGACGCATCAAATCCTTTTCGGTAATCATTTTTGACCTTCTTGAACGCTTGTGATGATAATGGTACCTTCGTTGGCCTTTCAAGTAACTATACCAATTGTTGATATGGAAAGTTCTAAAATATCAGCAATATCCTGAAATGTATGTTTGGCTTGTTGCAAAACAATCATAAAAACTCTTCTCCAGGCTTTCTGATAGTATCAATACTGATTGGGTTCATATTAGTGGAAAAAGTAGAAGAAAAAGAAGAACAGCATATTTTATTCGTATGGCTCATCTTTTGTAATATTGTTTCATACTCTGTGGGATTTAGACTTTTTGCCAGGGATGTCCATACTTAAAGGATAAGATATTTACCTAGATTTCATGCCATGCAATCAGCTTGGAAAAAAGGGAAGAGAAATCAAAATGCAGAAAAATCTTCATTTGAACATTACAAATTTGATGGCAGGCTGAAAGAAAAAGACTGGTGCAAGCACAAAGCTAACAGCCCTTTAAAGGAATATTCTGATTCATTCATCAGCTTATCTACTGTGGAAAATTTAATGTATACTACATACACGCTTGTTAAATCATTGAACATTATTCATTTTATTTTTGTTGATGAGCATTGGACCAACCCAAATGATCGTTTATTGTTGTTTTTGTTGTTCAGCGTATGTATTCATTAATAGATAAAAAAGACTAAAGTAAATTACTTTTATATGACCTTACACTTTTTGTGCCAAAATGCAATGTGCATGGACATAACAATCTGTATTAGATAGGCAATATCTAAGCTCATCGAGGTATTCCAAAATATCTTCTTTACTGCTTAGTTGTAAAATTGAACCTATAAAAGGTATAGTGCTTTTTGCACCTTCAACAAAATCCCATGCAAATTTTTTTGCAGTAACTGTGTTGGAACCTATCACACGTTTATAGTATTATCAGTCCATAACAAAGTTTTCATTAAGCATTGCTCTTAGTAATTTTATGAAACGTACCCATGTTGCAACCTCGTTTATCATGTTCGACGATCTTGACCATGTTTGTCGCCAAAACAAGTTCTTCCAATTGGGAAGCAATTAAAATGTCTTGTCCTCTTGAAAGGGCTACAGAACGAACCATCAAAAAGCTTCTTGTTTACTAATTTAAATATTAGGGTTCTGTAAAAGTAGAAAATACCCGCTTCTATAAATTTGTAATAAGCAGAAGAACTATCCTTTGGTAACTATAAATTACACACTATAAATTAGAAATATTGAATTAAACAAGTCATTAAACTTACTATGAAATCTGGCTCCATTAACTGAATCATCCCTCCTGGCTTGACAACACGTATGATTTCTTTAATAGCAAGTGGCCACTCTTCTTTACGGAGTGCAAGAAGGAAAAATCTCATTTGAACAAAGTCAAATGTATTGCTTTCATAAGGAAGGCCTGTCAATATGTTTCCATGGCTATAGGTAAATTGGCCCACTTTTAGAATTTTGTTTGTAGTATCTACGATATCACAGCCATGATATGTACAATTAGGATAGTCATTGATCATATCCTATATGTTGTATGAAGAAGTAAGAAATTTTTTTCGTCTTCAATGTTCAACAAATAGTCATAATGCTCATGATAACGTACCATAATCCATACGCCTGATCCACAGCCTACATCAAGAATAGATATCCCTTTCTCAAAATCAAGTGATGCATGGGCCTTGGGAGATATGTTCCTTTTGTAACAAAAGTCAAAATAAAGTTAGAAAAGAGAAAATGACAACCAGATTTCATTACCCTTCAAATAATTCTTTAAAAGCGAAATGTTGCTGTTCAAACAAAGCTCAAGTCAGTAATGAGATTCAGTATATAATATGATTTGCCTACCCCTATTAATCTTTGTTGTTCATCCTCATCTTTTGGTAGCCAATAAGTGGATGTTTCTTCATTGTGAAATTCTCTATTTATATTGATCGTAGTGTGATTCATATATAGGGTTGTATTGAATAATGTCCTTGTTTCTTGAGTTATGGATATTCTTTCACTGTTTTGCTCTGACTTAGAACTATTTATATTAGTTATTTTTTTAGCATTAAATATCTGTGGTAAGACAATGCAGTTGCCCATTTTTTAGTTTATAAAACTAACAACAAACCTTTTTCTTTGTATGAAATATATAAGAGTTAAATGATGGAAAAAAAAGCTTCTCAAATTCTGAATACATTCGTACAAGCATTATTGACCCTTTGCAATGAAATTAAAGTACAGTGTGATACGAATTTACACTTCATTCTTGTTTCCTTTCGTGGTCTATACTTGTGTTACTACATAATTAGCTCATAATTTATTGTGTGAAGGTTATTATACCATTTGTTATAGCTATAACATTTGTAAGAAAAACCAATAAAACTATAGAGATAGAATAAACGAAAGTAATTTATGAATTATCCAATTTTTCGCGTTAAACCATCATATTTCCATTCATAAATTCCTTAATCCGAATAGGTTTTGACTTGCATCAATCGTGGGATATTAGCAGAAAAGTTTGCTGTTAATGTTATAAATTTAAATAGCTTAGTTCTCTTAAATTTGACAAAGTCAACAGCCTTTTATATATTTCTATTTCTTATGAAAATGACTTGCAATCAAAAAAGCTCTATCAAAGCATGCATAAATTGACATAAAATACATTGCGCATTCATCATAAAATGCCAATATATATAACATAAAAGCATATTATATGAAGATAGGATTTGCTTATAATGTATGTCATAGTGAACATTATAACAACTCAAGCGACATTGTGCTTTTTCTTGAGTAATTATGTGTCTTTTTGTTAATGTGACACACAAATCATATCAAATAAATTACTCTTGCAATGTATTATAGCTTTTACGTCGAAACATAGCTTCCATAAACATATCAATCTGTATAAGGCAAACAAAATTTGAATTCATCCAGAAACCACGAAGTTTCTTCTTTGCTATTTAACCATTTTTTTTTTGTAGTATATTTGATTTATTAGTTAAATAAATAAAATGTAAAAGGAAAAAGGTCACACGTCACAGTGAGTGGTGTGCTTTTAATGAAGACGGAAAAGCTTGAGTTTTTAAGAATAGTAGAAATGAGTTGAGGCTGTGATAATGGGGTATGTCGAAGATATATTGCCATTGAGCACGCCAGTGAAGAGTAGATTTTGTTTAAGATTAAATAAGTCACACGTCGTATTGTGTGGTGTGCTTTTTAATGAAGACTGAACGTCCCAATTTTTTCAAAAGCTGTTGTGACAATACGTTCAGGTAAGAGAGGAACATCATCAAAGATGTATCGCCAATGTGCACGCCATAAAAATAAAAGAATGTAATAACTAAGACGGAGCAGAGTTGTGTTGTCAATATAATCGAAGCGTGTCAGATGCAATAAAAGAGTAAGGATATCAGTTGGTTGGAAATCTAGGTGAGGTGCAAAACGAGACAGGGCTTCTTGCCAGATGGACCATTTATGAGGGCATTCCACGAGAAGATGGGATATATCCTCGGAGGATACGTTGCAGAACTTGCATGTAGCACTGACATCTGGATTGAAACGAGCTATAGATGATTGGCTATGTAATTTGCCGTGGATAAAGCGAAAACAGAACGATCTTGCTTCAGGTAGAATGGTGAGGTTCCAGAAACGCAACCAACCATCGGACGGTATGGTGGTAGCCGGGCAAGGAAGCATAGAGTCGAGCTGAGTCTGACGGTATACTCGAGGACAGAAAGAAACCCATTCTAGTGATCTTGTGAGCCATGTGACAAAAGGATAGTCTGTCACACTACCTGGATTAGTAGATGTATTCAATATGACCTGCCAAGTCATTTCATTCAGTTTGACAGTACGATTTTGTAAATCTCGTAGTAATCGGGCTGATAATCGAGGATGAGGCGGTGAGTCTGACGCCAACATAGGCCGTATCCTTTTGAGTGACTGATCATATTTAAAATAGTGTCTTGCCCGTGATTTGGAGCGGTGAGGACTTCGTAACCAATGACCATCAGGGATTTCCGAGAAAAGCGAGCATATGGGTAGACATAACAGAGTGGATGGATTACATTGAGCTCCAGGCATGCCATTGCTCAGAAAGGAATCAATAGTGGTATAAAGTGCAGGGAGAAAAGAACCAACAGACACATCTGTTGTTGAACGAAGAGCTGGAAAGAAACAAGACAATAAGGAGGAAGTACCCGAGGAGTGGAACCGTCGTATAAAATCCTTCAAATATACTTGACTACAGGAGCTCTGAAGGTCATCAGTAAACAGCAAACGGAGCCATCGGACTTGTAAGCTACGGTGTTGGATAAAAGGGTCTAATAAACCCAATCCGCCCTTGGATAAAGGTTGACAAAACAAAGCATATCGAAAACCAGGTTTGATACCTTTCGAGATAAATTGATAGATCGTTGATCGAATTTGTCGAAAGAAAGATTTTGGCAGTGAGACAACTCTCAAGGAATACCACAATTTAGATAGTAGCAGAGAGTTGGTCACAGTCACACGGCCTCTAATAGAGAGATTCCGTTGAGAGTAGATTGAGCATTGGGTTTTGATATTTTGTAACAGATGGTCTTCTACATATCTTCGCTGAGCAATAGATTGAATAACTGGAAATCCAAGATAACGGAGAGGCTGTGATTTAGTATGATCATGCCATTTGAGGATCTGGTGCTGTGCAAGAATTTGCTGCCATTGGTTGGAACTCTTTCCACTGAGAAAGATTGCTTCAGTTTTTGAAAGGTTTACTTTAGCGTTAGATACTTGACCGTAGGTCTGTAGATGATGTTGAAGACGTAGGAAATCTGCAGGTGAAGATAGAAAAACACAAACATCATCAGCATAAGCAAGTACTTTAAGAGCAGGAGGAGGATTTGGATCGGATGGCAATGGAAGAAATGAGAATCCAAACAAAGAAGTGTCTTGTAAAACATGTCTTAGGAATGGTTTTAGTGCGAGATTAAACAGAAGAGGCGACAGCGGATCCCCTTGACGGAGGCCGCGAGATTGAGTTACTTCTTCGGTGAGGTGTCCGTTGATGTTGACCCGTACCCGATTACCAAAAAATAGCCTAATCAAAGAGTTCACAAGTACCGTTGGGAACCCGAACTTTAGTAGCACTGAGCGTAAGTAAGAGGGGTGTACCCGATCGTAGGCTTTTTCTTGATCCAAAAGGAGAGCAATTTCCTGACGATTGTCCTTACGAGCATGTTCCATTATAATGTTAAGTACGAGACCATTTTCCGCGATAAAGCGATTCGGCATAAACCCAGTTTGACATCGGTTGATCAGGGATGGTATCACCTGCCGCATTCGTGAGTTGAGAACTCTGGTATAAATTTTGGCATCACAGTTGATTAGTGAGATAGGTCGCCAATTTTTTAGATTCGTTAAATCACCCTTTTTTGCCAACAGCCTTACCCGTAATTCTTGCCATGAAAGTGGAAAGATACTGGAGTTATGTGCTTGATTATATACCTTTAAAACCAATTCCTGTAGAGGAGGGTAGCGAAATAGTTGGTACAGAAAGGCGTAACCAAGACCATCCTCCCCTGGGCTGCTGATTTTGTTTTTCACGCGTGCTGTCTCTTGAATGATCTCGTCGATAGTGATAGGAGCCATAAGAATATCACAATGGTCTGAGATCACTTGTGGTAGACCGAAAATAGCTTGGAGATAGGAATCGAGCTGAAGATCATCGACAGGGTCCGCATCATACAAGGACTGGTAAAACTGCTGGGTGATGGGGAGTAGTTGATCAATGCCTTCGACCGGATCTTCATTGTCGTCAGATCGTAAGGTGGTAATATGTTGTTCAACTGTGCGTTTACGATACATACTTTTCAGATACTTGATCGAAGTTTCACCTGCTTCCTGCCAACGAACATTAGCTTTGAGAGCCAGAATATCAGTAAGTTCTTGTTGTAGCGACGCAATTTGTTGATCGAAAATAGGCAATTGATGTAAGCGAATAGCTAATGGTGGTTTACTGCGCAAAAATCTATTTCGATTGCTTTGTAGTTTGCGGATAGTTTTTGTACGCCAATTAGTGTAATCTACTGCGAAAGTGCGTGTGATCTTTTTAACTTGACGTTTAATGTGATCCCATGATTTCGCGGCAGACCATTCAGAAGGTAGCTTGGGTAGAATATATTCTAGATGTTGGCGAAGATATTGTTGGTAAGCTGGGTTTCGAGCGAGAAGAGGGTTTCCACGCCACAGACCGGGACCAGAAGGGGAGGAACCAATACAGCAGGTAATTGACAAAAGTGAGTGATCTGACCAGGAGGCATCCAATTTGTGGATGTTACTTTCTGTGACCTTGGAGCACCAAGACTGACTAACGAATATATAATCGATAGTAGATAATATATTGTCATTGCGTCGGAATGTAGGTAGCTCGTGTAAGTCGTCCTTCTGTAATGCGTTGTAAAAATGATCATCTAAAAACGAAACCCATTGTAGAGAAGTTTGGGAAGACAGGTGAGGACGTTGGTATGAATAGTTAAAATCTCCAGTAATAACTAGACGGTCGAGGTTAATATCCAAAGTTGGTGAATGTAAGAGGTCAAATAGCTGATCAAAGAACTGTGAACGGTGCTGACCAGAGGTGGCTGGAGCATATATAACAAGAACATAGAAGGGAGCAAAGGCATTGTGAGGATGTGTAACCTTTGTGAGTATAGTTCTATCGTTCTCGGGTGTCAAATTGGTCGAGAATACGAAGGAAGGACTGAACGAGACAATACCACAATGTCGAGACCATAAGGAGTGTTGAGCCTGGAATTGTGTATTGATCAAAGAAAGTATATTATCAGAAACATGTGTTTCTTGAAAAGTCATAATATCGAAGTTTAAGGAGCGTAAGTATCTTATAAATTTTGATTGTTTGTTGGTATTATTGGACTTCACTAAACTATTACAGTTTAGTGAAGCAATATGCAGTAACAAGTTTTTAGACTTATTACTCATATTATTGTAAGTTGGCGGTATAGCTGTCCTCTCCAGCTAAGGTACCGGAGGAGGAGGAGTCCAAATGGGCTGTATCAGTTATGGAGGATGTATTATCCACAGATTCGTCTTGCTCAGGTGTGGGAAGTTGGGCTTTGAGCAAAGTGGATTTTGAGCGAGTGGCTGGTAGAACGTAAGGGGTAGGTCGACGATCTTTCTTTTGCCGTTTGACACTATGCTTAGAAGCGGTTTCAATATTCAAGGTGGGAGCAGGGACATCAACTGGCACAGTTGTATCTAGAGGCTCAGACATATTATTTTGAGCATCAGGCTCCATTAAATCTTCCATAAGCTCCTCAGAGACCTCATCAGGAGTGCAGACGTCATTTGGCATCACTTCTGGGGGAACATTATGTGATTGTACTGTATCAAAGAGCTTAGTAGGAGGCTCAGGTTGCTTACGAGCTTTCTTGGACGGTTTGTCCCGTGAACATTCTGCAGCTATGTGACCTACAACGCCACAATTCCAACAAGTATGTCGAGTTTTACGCTTAGGACAATTAGCTACGACATGACCTTCCTCATGGCAGTATCGACAGTACACAGGCATCTGATTCCACACTGCATAGAAACCGCACTCCCGTTGTTCGTCCCAAGGAATCAAATGAGTTAAAGGCTCGAAAGTCTCAGTTTTGGAAGTCACATTAAGGACGGCATAACCAGTACACATATAGGTACCTGTAGTGGGCTCTAAAAGGATCCCAACGTCCAAAATATCTCCATATTTTCTCAAACTTTTTTCCAGACCTTTCATCAAGTCCTTCTCATTCAAAAAGGGTAAGTTGGACAGACGCAGACGGACAACTTGCATGTGAGTGTCAAGCGCTCGACAAGGTAAGATGGTTGATTTATCTGCAAAAGAAATACCGTTCGCCAGGCATTCACTTAATGCGTCGTCATCAGGTGCAAAATTAATCTCGGCAAATTTAAGAGTTCCAACTTGTTGAGTGAGGACTCCTACGCGAGAAGGATATTGTTGAGCAACCAAATGGAGAAACTCAATTTTCGATTCCTTGCGACCTGTCATATCGATAAAGACACTGCCTGAACCATGCCCTGTTCGCCATATACTGGTCTTAGAGATCATCGGGACATCCGAAGTGCTCGGTGTGGACGTAACCATGTTAACCGTCGAGGAAGAATTAGTCGAATGTAACAGTGATTTACGGTTTTTGGTCACTACCCGTGCCCAAGATCGTTGTGCTGATGTTTTGGACGTTGATGTAGCCTTGGTGTTGAGATGAGGCGACTCGGCTAAGCCACTTTTCTGGTTGAAATTATTTTCGTCGGAAAGAACCATGCTATTTAACCATTAGCTTAGACCTTCTTTATTATGGATGAAAATTTAAACTCATCAAAAGCATAAAGTTTAAAGTTATGAAAGTGTATAAAACAGTGATCCCAACTGAAGAAATTTAAGGTTTCTTTATTGACAATTACGCTTCTTTGGATCCCAATAGTCTTAGATACCCCTTACTATGTCAACTTTGATCAAGATGACAAGGAGTGCGCCGCATATAGCCTCTTCATTCAACGTGTTATTCATACTATCTTTCGCCTCAAATGTCCTGCCCAGCGTGGTATTGCCCCTTTTTCGTTAACAAAGGCATTCTGACTACCGTTGTACTCAAAGAGTTCTTCTCAGCCAAAAATGGTTGAGTTCAACTTTTGCTTTATCACATAGCTTCCTTTCTTGAAACCCATTTTCCAATGATTTTTTCACACGTTCCTTCTTACTTCCTCTCTGTCATTTTCTCTCTCTCTCTTTTTTTTTGACCTTGCTCCCACAAGGAATTTTTTTTTTGGCTTCTTTTACATCTTATTCGATTTAGTTTGGGCAATTGTGGTGTCTCGAAACATCACGTGCTCATTTAAGCCTTTAAATAAAAGTAAATAATCAAGTATAGAATATAGCACTTGTAGTGCAAAGATGAAATATCTACAAGTATAAAAGCATAATAAGCCTGTTGTTCATAAGAACATATATTAAAATACTTAAAAGGTGCTCTAGATTTTATTTAGCTTTTTACCAAAAAAAAAAAAAAAAAAAAAAAAAAAAGTGTATGTATGATTTGTATATAATAAGTGAGGGATGATTGATTTCTTTTTTTTTTCCGCTTCTATCCAAATACATCATTGCCCATTCCTAGTAAAACTAAGTCGTATATAATCTTAAACACCATAGCCACCCTTAGAGCTGAGCATGCCAGTAGAGCCCAATAGAATGGATTGAACCCTTTTCTATGTTTGAAAGCCATGAATCGATCCCTATTGACCTCTCCTTCCTGCTTCTCACGCTCATCTATTGGTACTAATACGGGTTCTGGTACTACTACAGAAGACTTGAATGAGAAGACACTACCAAGCATGGGTGAGTGGTGGTATGATTTTGCAGACGGTGAACTAGGTTGTGTTGCTTGACTTATTTCTGGTGATAATGGAGCTGTGTGTTTATTCATACGTGGCGAAGGAATCAGATGCGTGTTTGTTGTATTATCCTTTTTGGTAGTCTGTAAAGGATGAATGTGGTCTGTACCAGATAAAAATACTTTACTTGCGTTGGGAGACGTTTTATTTATACCAAGCTTGTGTTCTTCATATGAAGGATGCGATATTCCTAAGCCATTTCTAGATGTTTGTGAGCTATGAGCTGTATATGATGAAGGAGTAGAGGAAGGCTGAATTTGCTGATCTGGAGCCTTGAGCATATTTGGTGAGTAGGTTGGAGGGTTAATATCTGGAGAGTTTGCGTGAATGACTTCCTTATGATCACCCATAGAAGTGATATCACTGTAAACAATAGTAGGAACAACTGCTTTATCAACATTAGGAGAATAGACTATAATAGAGTTTTCCATTTGACTTGTCCTTGAAAATTTTATACTAGATCTTCTAATAGAAATAGAATAATTGTCTTCTGGGTTATACATACGGACATCGTTATCTCCAGGATGTTGAAGAGCAAAAGAAGGACTAACCAAATGTGAAGGAATAGCGGATAACATTTTTGTATCGTGAACTTCAGACTCAGATATGATTGGCTCTACTGAAGCTTCATATTTTCTAGAGACAAAATAGAGGATGAAAGGTAAAATAAAATTTACAGTCTATAATGAAGGATTAATTAAATGAATATAAAGTTAATACGATAGTTACTGATTGAAAGAAAAGACTACTCCAATTTTGTATAGTACCAATATAATCCTTTGTTTGGAGAGGACTAAAGATGAAACTTAGATGTGATGTTGATCATTTTTATGTGTTACTTTACATGCATACAAACCAAGGTAAGAAGTTTGACCAAAAAATTGCCCATGAGTTACTGCATATTTCACCTCTAAGAAGATTAGATCTAACAACTATAGTAAATACAGGAATTGAAGTGATTAAAGCGCAAACAGGAAACAGATAGGCTGTCACAATGGATGCAGTAGATCCTAAAAAAAAATCGTATTACAATCATAAATAAACAACAAACAATAGTAAAATATAAAAGGGTATTTACCACTTGAGCTTAAAATTGATAATATCTCACTGGATGGCTTCATTTTGAACGCCATTGCTCCAAGAATACCTACAAGAGTAAAATTTAATAAAGCCTATTCCATCTTCTTTTTTAAACCATATAATTACCAAGAATAAGATAAAATATTGTTGATATAATAACAGAAACCCACATACATTTATGAATATTGACATTTGGTTTCAAACTATTTACCCAAGACGGAATCTACAAGTATAGAAAAATGAATTTTTCCTTCTTAAAAATGTATATTATTACCGTTGTTATAAAACTATAATTAAATATAACAATTCCTAAAACCATTGTTGAATTACTTCCAGATGCAGGTAATAATTCTGTTTTTAAGCCCTCTTGACAGAAAGCAACACACCATTGTATTATTATAGCCACTAATACAATAAAAGAAGTCATTTGTATAGCAATATTTTCTACTAAACTAAAGAAGCCTAAAGGAATGACCAGCACCGCAGTTAAAAGGAAACCAAAAGTGAAAATGAAGTAATCATCAGAAGAGAATGGAGAGTTACCAGTGAGACCATTTGTGTGATTTACACAAAACCAACCACCAGGAGATACACCGAGACCACAAGTACCATTGAATATAGTAATAAACATACTGTCAAATGTCTGTAAATAAAAAAAAAATTAAGTTTGTCTAAAAGAATTAAGAGAAAAAAATAGTAGAAGCTTACCTGGGCAGCAATGATAATACTTGCCACGTTAACAGCTTGAAGTGCCAAATACAATAAGATTTGAAAAACATAATGGTATTTTCTACCAAGATAAACTTGTGCTATAGTCGTCAACTCTACTTTTGACTTAAAAAAAAGGTTAAAAAAAACTCAATCACGACGAATTAAGTATCCTCATACTTGAAATCTTTCGTTTCCTTTGATGTTTGATAAGGCTTCACATACGAATAAAGCAGAACATCCAGAAAGAAAAGCTACTATAATAAAGATAAAAACAGGAGCAAGCCAACCAGACTAATGATGTATATAAATATAAAATACATTTGATTAAAGCTATTCTTACTTGTTGAAAAAGAGGTGGAATAGTAGATAAACCAGGGCCCTGATAGGATATCCAATTTAATAACTTGAGACATGCAATATCTTTGTTTTGAATACTTACTGTCATTGACGACACTAAAAGTGCAGTACTTCCAAAGCTTCCAATACCTTTGACTTGGGACATATTTTCGTATTATGGTGAATAGAGTATTTTTTTTAAAGAAAAAAGTAGGAAGAATATGAAGAGTATTTATAAATTTGAAATGTTTGTGATCTTTGACCGTGTCACACTAAGTTAAGTAAATAAGACTATATATGGAACCGAAAATCAAAAGATTTGTTTCAAAAAAAATCACTGTTGTACAAATGTTCGCCTTGTTCTTATCGTCTTCGCATATATAAACAAGCATGCACAGTGACATGCAATAAATATGAAATAAAAATGAGATTCGAAAGAAATCTAATTTTTCAAATCTAATTTACTTGCAAGTATTACAAAGAACTAGCTTATTTTTTGAGGAGGGTACAGGCAATAAGCAATAAGAAGCATGAATGCTTTAGGATAAAAATCATAGCTAAACACGAAGAAAAATAAATAAACAAAAACAAATGTTTGATTGGGTTATTGTTTCGTTGCTGTATTATCGATGATGAAACACGTGTATCAGTAACAATTAATAATGAGTATTGTTATTTATCAATTATTTACCTAACTATTAACAGGACAAATAAAAAGGTTTAATGGAATCAATGAAGTGCTTTTTATTATGCAAAAAAAGGGAAAAAAAACAGTAGTTACATGAAAATGCATTATTATTTAAAAGCGTATATTTTTCTGGTATATAGTTTATGTACATTTTTTTAGTATAAAGTAAATGCTGTTTAACAAGCTGAGACAGGAATCAAATATCCATATTCTTCTTCTTCATCATCTTTACATTTATAATGTGTTGATAACCCAGTAAAAAATAAAGGTCCGTCTGATAATGACTTTGTATTGATAGACAAGTTTGGCTTGTTGCGTAATTTTTTTGTAAATGTGGTATTTTCTACAGGTGAATCAAGAGCACGTCTTCTTGAGTTGGGAACAACTGATAGATTGAGAGGTTTAATAGGTGGTCTGTTACTGTTACACAGTTGTGGGGTATTTCTAGTAATCTCTGTAATTTCCTTGCTTGCATCTTCTTTGTACAGCGAATAGAAAGTATACTTCATACAGGGTGTAATATAAGCAAAATATGATCTATCATATTCCTCTGAGCTGTATGTATAGTGAATAGTGTCTTCAGAGTTGAATGAAACTGATTTTGTCATTTGTAGTAATAAAGAAAAAAAAATATTTAATTGTAAAATTCGTAGTATCGAAAAAAAGAGTCCCTTTTATATGTGGAATAAATCCTGTTCTATTTTTAATTCCTTATTTTGTACCACAGTGCGACCAATCATATTCAAGTCCGTTTCTATTTTTATCTTATTTTTCAAAAGGAAAAACGTATAAAGTCAAGCCAGCCAAGATAATATTTTATTGGTTTCACCATAAAATTATTAAGCGCCACTTGGAGATTGCTTTTTTAAATATTTCTTGAAGCCACACTTACTGATATCATACCATTTTCAAAAAAAAATATGACATAGTACTAGTAGTTTGGCTTTACTATCTTAAAGAACTATAAGTTGTATAATTATAATTGTGTGCAAAGTGGATCCCTCCCCTGTCACAAAATTTGATTAAAGGAGTCTAGCTGAACACAGATCAAGCTGAGCTAGGTACAAGATGTTTGCGCATTAATTTATTAGGGCATCTTGTAGAATGCTAATACGTGGAATCTTTTTTTAAAAATTATTGTTTCTTTTTTTATTTACGGTTCAGAAAGAAACAGCTAAGCACTAACATAAGATTTGCTTTGCTATTTGCATATTTTTGTATTCTTTGCATTTGTCAAGACGGAGAAAAAAAATTTCGGTCAAAACGAATAAAAAAGGATGAATTCAGCCATAGTCATTTTAAGGAGAATTGGATCGAAAGCAAAGAACTTCTTTATATAGATATCACTTTTTTTAAAGAGGATCTATTCCCACGTTTGATAATTAAGTTGTGATACACTTACTAGCTTCTGCAATTTCTCGATTAACCCATCGCAATTTATCTAAATAATGAATAATGCCGATGGTGTTTATATCAAAAAGTATAGAAAAGAGACACTCATTTTTTAACTATTCACTTAAGAAAGCTGAAGAAGTAAAACAGAAGCATTCTCTTTCAAAGAGAAACGATAATGTATTAGTGATTGTTAAGTAAATCTCAGAGTGACTTGGCTCATTATTCTCTCCATTTGATAGTACAGTATTCACAACCAATTGATCTAAAAGATACAATGATAATAATTAAACCATGAGGCGCTTTTTATTCTGATCAACTTCTCACCTTTCAATAATGCTTATTCATTTTTATTGCTTCTTTTCAAGCTTAACTACTAATCTTTATTTGACTAAACAAAATGCATTTCCGCCTATCAATCTATTCATTTTGACTGATATTCATTCAACTTGTCATATTATCTCGCTTTATCATTTTTTTAAAGAGTTGTATAATTCTAAAAGGCGAAATACCTTCAACATCTCAGTAAATCAACACGCTTGTATGTTTTTTTTTTAATTATATGCAGCAAAACAACAATAAAGGTTGCGCTTCATAATAAAGATATGCAGTTTAATAATGTTTTAAGCTAAAAATAGGAAGTGTTGATATGGTATTTAAAAGCATTATCATGCCTTGCATTGTGTATGTTTTTGTCTTTAAAGATCTTCAAAAGAAAAATGGGAAAGACAGCGTACGCTAACATATTATTAAAATGCCTGTCCATCCGGTTAGATAAGATCTATCTGAACTTGAAAGTTAAAAATAGAGAAACTTCTCTAGGCTTTGAAAAATAAAGAAGCGTAATAACAAGGGTCGAAATTCTACTTAGTAGGAAAAATGCATACTTAAAAAGCTTCTGCTATGGGTAATAACCCTTGGGGCATATTAAATAAGGTCTCATCATAGTTTTTCTTTTACAAAAGTATATATTCATATAGTTTCAAGATATATTCCAACCTTTCATTATGCACAACTTTAATAAAAATAAAAGCCATACGAATGTTAATGAAAAGCTGAAAACTTATATCTTCTTGAAGCTAATCATTAAAATATCACGGTTATAAAAGACATTTTAATACTGTCATGTTCAAGTTGAGTTTAAACATATAACAGAGATTGAATTAGTTTTCTTTTGTAGCATCAATTCTTCTTTTCCGACTTGTGGGACATATTAAGCTTCAACTGTCATGTCAGAAGGGTTTTCAATGGGTATTAATTCAGCCTGTGTACTTTGTATGTTATGATTGGAAAATTCAATTAAATTGTTGTAACTCTGACTTCTATTGTTATTTAATAATGTGGCTGAAGAGCTGCTGTTGTTACTGTGACTACCATTGAGATTATCACTACGATTACTACTGTTGCTACTTCTGCTAAGACTACTGCTGTTGTTATTACTGCCACTATTGCTGCTGCCGCTGTCTTTGTTGGAGCTAAATTTCGGTCTTCCGACTTCAAGCACTGCTCCATCAGGAACTGCTCTAAGAAATTCCTCTTGTACAAGCGCTGGTAGTGTTATAAATATATTTGTTTTCAAAAAAGATCCATAATTCCGAAACATGAAATCGAGTGCAAGTGCTTTCAATCCAATCTCCTCTGTCATGATAGCCTTTTCAAAAATATATCCGCAACTTTCGACTGACATGTGGTGTTTGTAAAGTCGTTCACAACATATTTTTTTAAGGCGGTGAAGTAAATATAAATCAGACAACAATAATAATTCGCAAACTACTTGCCAGGACTCGGATGTATCTAACGAATCGCTATATATATACTTTAAAAAGGCCATCACCACATTAAATGGCTCAGGTATAGTGATCTTCTTTGCAATAGATTCAAACATTCCAGATTTATGCAGGTTCCTAAAATGTGGCCAGCGAGATAGAAGGATAACTTGATGCACATGGATCTCTTTACCATCACCTGTGATAACTGAAAAGTCTGAGAGCTCTGGACTATTTAATAATTGGATAAATTCTGTAGTAGGTGGTCTCGGATCACCTATATCATATAATCCAAGGGACTCGCTGCTGATAATTAAAGCATCCCTATTAAAGAAAGGTTAGAAACAAAGCGGAAGATGTATCATTTGGGAATATATACCTAAAGTGATCATAACCCTGTAGCCTATACGGGTCTGTATTGCCTAAAAACAGCAAATTGTTGCAAGACACTTGTGCTCCGGGAGAGTTTGTCTTGTCATTCAATGTCTCCCGAATCATTGAAAAATAGTTCCAACCGCCAACTTCAAAATATCTACTGCATTCTTGCTTTTCCCATTCTAGTGTATCAAGATCAAGCATCCAAAGACTATATACTAGATCAGGTTCAGCACCGCTTTCTAGCTGCTTTGGGTTTGTATATCTTCCAAACACAAGCAGCCTTCCACACACAGCTTCACAAAAATGTTGGCTCTTTGCTAATGTCATTTCTGAGTTTTCGCACAAGTTGTTGCCACGTAAGAGATGAGGTGTATAATAATTTTTTTGAAGATGAATCATGAATAGATCAGACACAGTAGTGCCCTGCTCATCTTTTCCTGCATAAATATACATTTTATTGCCCACCAAAGTGGCCGAATGATTGTATCTCGGAGGCATATTATGAAAGGTGGTCCATGTCATTGTGTTCAAATCTAATACACACATTTCATCTAACACAAAAGTACCTAAAATAGAGAAAAAAAATTTAGATTCATCTATGTATGTGTTGTGATGCCATCCTACAGTCTGAGGTCTTTGCAAACCCACCATAAACGAATAATTTATCTTTATAAACAATAGCACTGTGTAAATAACGTGCAGCGACAGTTCCAATAACTAAAGGTTGATGCCAAGTTGAAGTTTTTGAATCAAAGATGTGCACGTCGTCACAATAATCTTGATCTTCTGTGCACCCACCAAATACAATAATAGAATCTTTCCATTTAGTCGCTGTGTGTCCGTACCTTCTAGAGGGAGGTATACCATGTATTGTCTAGAGCATAAAAAAGAAACTATGATATGAGTTACATCAGCTTTATTTTCTAAGGTTTATTGCTTTTATTATCGTTTACATGTAAAGTTTTCCACTGCATATTTGTCAAATCGAGGTAACGCAGCTCATCAGTTATATGTCCGCCACCGCCAAATACAAATAGTGATTGATCCACTTTCACAAAAACAGGTCTCCATATGCCAATCAAGTTTTTACCAGTTGTTTTTATAGGTTGATCATATTTAAGCATTTTGTATTGCATAAAAAGAAAGAGAAAAAGAGAAAAGAAACCAAATTAATAAATTTCCGTTGAAAAAGAACCTATTCGGATAATTGCTACCAGTTCATTCTTTTTTTTTTGAATATTTTCTCATTTGAACTGAAGCAAAAAAATACATGGGTACATATGCTATTAACTTTTTCATCCTCTCTATTTATAAGCAAATCTAGATACTAATGAGGTATAGTACTTTTTTTTCTTATATATGCAATGTGTAATACTTCAATTTTACTTTTATAAGCAGCACAACCTATTTATTTCACAAGTAAAAAAGTGATTGCGAAGATCTTTTTTTAAGCATATTTGTTACACTGTTGCCAGAACACCGACAGTGCTCAAAGTAGCTAAATTTATTGGCTTCTTTACTCTCCTTTATTCCCCTTTTTTAAAACCTACCTTCTAAAAAAATTGATTAAAGATCATGCCCGAAGTTATTAAAGAAGGTTACGTGTCTTTAAAGGAAGATGGTTTAAGAGCTTGGATATGGTCTAAAAGATACTGTGTTCTAAGGGACCAGTCTCTTACCTTTCACAGAAATGAAGTAAGGAACATAACTCAATTCAACGTTTTTCTTTTTATTTTGCTTACATAATTTAAACAGGCCGGGCAATGCATTGGCTTATTGTTTTTGAAAGAGATTGGATCAGTGACTAGAGTCGACTTGAAGCCATATTGCTTTGAAATTACTGCAAAAGATAAAACCTACTACATTGCGTGCAAATGTGATGAAGAACTCTACAGTTGGATGGACGAAATATACAATGTACTTTTAAAACTTGCTTTTATAAAATGGAATATGCTAACAAAAAAAATACTTTGCAGAGATCTTCAGTTGGTACTTCAGGACCCACCAATTTTATTCACAAAGTCCATGTCGGATTTGATCCAATTACTGGCGCTTTTACAGTAAGCGAAAACAAGTACAAAATAAGAAACAAAACTTATATAGGACTCCCTTTAGGGTCTTCCTGATCAATGGACACAGCTATTGAAAGGTTCAGCTATTACAGCTGAAGATGCAGCCAAGAATCCCCAGGCTGTATTAGATGTGCTCGAATTCTATGCAGAGCAGACAAAACGTGAAGAAGAAGAATATGGAACCTCTGAACTTCAAGGGGCAGTGGAACGTATGAGCGGTCTGAACTGGGCAAAACATATGCAAAAAGATGAAAAGGCAACACCAAAGCCAACTGTAAAACTACCACGCAAGGCAGTCCCTACACGACCTGCTCCTCCACCACCACATGCACCAAGTAAAAGCGATACTACAGCTAATAAATACCCAAAGGTAAAATTTGATGGTATAAGCCTATTTATCTAATGAATATTTATAATATATTAGGTATTACCATCAAAATCGAATGTTCCTGTAAAGTTTGTACTTTTTTTGGGGTTAAACCTTATTCATCGCTCCTGACTTTTTTCTTCTCATAGGCTAATTATGCATTACCGTCGCGGGATCAAGCTGATGTCCCTATTCCAAGTGGAAAACTAACACAAGATGTACGTATTGATCAATTATTGGAGGCCAAACTAGCTTTAGATAAAAAGCTACCTAATCTTTCAAACGAAAATTTTTTTGATGACGATAACCAAAAGAAATTGAAAGATATGGAGAAGGAAAGAGAGAAAGAAAGAGAACGTATACTTCGAGAAAGAGAAAAGGCAGCAGCTCAAGTGTCTTCAAAAAAGAAGGTTGAACAAAGGATCAGTACAATGACTGAGGCACAAATCATGGAAAAACTTCGTAAATAATTTGTTCATATATGTCTATGCTCTATTTTTATAAGAAATCATTTAGGCTCTGTTGTTTCAAAAGGTGATCCGAACGAATGCTATAAAAGAGTCAAAAGAGTTGGCCAAGGGTGAGAGAAAAATGTTGTCGTTATGAGATGACTACAAATGACTTATAAATTTTCTTAGTGCTTCTGGATCAGTGTTTGTAGCTGTCTCTCTTGCTACCAACACAAAAGTAGCAGTCAAGCAGATGGATTTGAGTACTCAGCCTCGTAAAGAGCTCATTGTAAATGAAATACTTGTGATGAAAGAATCACAGCATTTTAATATCGTAAACTACTTGGATTCCTTCCTTGTTGGAAATAATGATCTTTGGGTTGTAATGGAATATATGGAAGGAGGAGCGTTAACAGACGTGATTGATAATAATAGTACAATGACGGAACAACAAATAGCCACAGTTTGTCTTGAAGTATACATGAACAGATGATATAAAATAGGCTATTTTTTAATTTATTTGCTTATAGACAATTTCTGGCTTGCATCATTTACACTCACAAAACATTATTCACAGAGATATAAAATCAGACAATATCTTGTTAAACTCTCAAGGTCATGTCAAGATTAGTGACTTTGGATTTTGCGCTAAATTAACAGACCAGAAGAAAAAGCGTGCAACAATGATTGGAACACCTTATTGGATGGCACCAGAGGTAGTCAAGCAAAAGGAATACGGAGCCAAAGTAGATATTTGGTCACTAGGAATTATGGCTATCGAAATGATTGAAAATGAACCACCTTATTTGGATGAGGAGCCTTTGAAAGCTCTTTATTTAATAGCTACTAACGGAACACCTACTTTAAAAAATCCAGAAAAATTATCGACTGAATTGAAATCGTTTTTGGCTGTTTGTCTTTGCGTAGACATAAGATCTCGTGCAAATTCATCAGAACTGTTAAAGGTAAGCAATTTCTTGATTTACTCCATTATTCGCAGAAGACTAAACATCTCTTTAAAGCATGAATTTCTGAAAAAGGCTGGTCCTTTAGAAATTTTGGCACCTTTACTAAAGTTCAGAGCAAAACAGAATTAATCCCATCCCTTTTTAACTAGTGTCGCACCTTAATCCAACTTCGACAGAAGGAGTAGCCAAATTCAATCAATAAAGAGAGCAAATTTTGACTATAGTAATTATCAAATTAATATCTTTTTCATGTCGAGTAATAAATGTTTGGCAATGCCTTTATTTACTAAAAAATATCATAAAAAATGGGACCAGTTGTGTTTAACTCAAAGAATATGTAAGCATATGTTGCAAATTTGACTTATGGTAGTTCTATTACACTATTACTGTGAGAAAATAAGTTGAAGAAAGCAAAACGGCTTTAAAGCACAATAAATTGTTTTTTGCAACTTGTGTTTCATAAATACTCTAAAATGTAATTTTCTCTTTTTTTTATTTGAATATTGTATATTTAAACATTATTTTTCTTCTAAAAATGTGTTTGTAAAAAAAAATCCATTGTACATTATGTCTTTATCTACTGAGATTGGCAATACTTCTTGCAGAACCTTGGCGAGATATGGGAGTGCCGATGCTACGGGAGCTACCGGAGCGCTTCATAGTTTCTTTTTCCTTCTCTTCACTGGCTTTTTTAGCTTCTTCATGAATTTGTGCAATCGTCTTAGGTCCAGCTTGAGCATTACCACGTTTTAATGTCCATCTGCTCTTACGAAGATCCATGACATCCTATATATTATATAAGTCAAATGGTAAATAGATGAATTGATCAAAGACATACCAAGATCATAAATTTGACTCTAGAACTCAAGGTAGTACTTTCATACATTTCCTTCATTCTTGCAAAGTAAACGTCAAGCCATTGTTTGTTGTTAATATCGCTTGATTCAAATGTTTGACCCACAGTTGTAAGCAATTTACACATTGTTTCAGTTTCTTCATCTCCAGGGGTTTTAGTATCGCTACACAGTCTTCTCAAGCATTCTTTCATCACATTGCCACTAAGAATTCGAAGCTTGTATAATTCACCAATGAATTGAACAAGGCCGAGACCACGACGTTTGGCTTTTACTGCAGCATAGTATTCATCCGTTAACATAACATCAGCAGCGTTCTCGTCAATTTGGGGAATATCATTCTTCCAGCCTTTGTGGAAGTCAGCTTGACAACGATTCAAAAGATATTTACGGTAAAGAGGTCCACCACATGAAGGCTTATTTGTCTTTTCGTCGATGATGTTGACATTCTTGATATTTTCATTAGTAGCAGTAAGTTCGTAAAGCTTTTTAGCAAGTTGTGCCCACATGACGGCAAATGCAGGCTCGTCACAGGCTTTATCAAAGATAAGGTCAATGACTGTCTTCAAAGACAAAGAGTCCTCTTCCTTCTCTGCTTGCTTGGCATAGTCCCAGATTTGGTTGGAGATAGACTCAAACTTTTCCAAAGTAAGTTTGTTGAGAAGAGATTTGACTTTACGCATAATCATTTCTTGAGAAATAAGTTCCTCTTCTTCTCCTTCTTTAGGTGGAGCAGTTTCAGTAGATTGAACCTTTGGCACCCAACGGTTTTGACTCTTTACCAAAGGCACAACTTCTTCAAGTGGAGTGCTAGGTGCACTATCTTTACCACTCTCGTCTTTTTCTTTAGGCTGGCGGCGAGATTTGCCTCCGCGACTGCTACGATTTCTGTTTGATCCTTGACGTTCCATACCACCTGGTGAGCCAGGTCCTGAACTATCTTGACGACGAGGGCCACGTCCAGATCCACTTCTAAGCATAGCTTCACCAGCTAAACCACGAGGTCCACGACCGCGTTCAGAAGTTTGGCGACGAGACATACTGCGACCACCTCTATCATTAGGTCTTTCAGTACTCATGTCTTCAAATGGCGTTAAGTTGGCACCAGTTGGAAGCTCTTTACAGTCCTTAAATTGCATCATGAAAGCTATCTCATAGATGACTCTGTCGCCCTTACAACGAGTAGGGGCCGGGATAACAGGTTTCTCCTCTTTTAACTCTTCAGCTTGCTTTTCGGGCTCCTCTTCTTTTTTGTCATTAGATTCCTTTAAATCCACAGGTTCTTCAGATTTGCTTTTTTCAGCCTTGCTTTCTTCAGTCTTGCTTTCTTCAGTCTTGCTTTCTTCAGTCTTGCTTTCTTCAGCCTTGCTTTCTTCAGTCTTGCTTTCTTCAGTCTTGCTTTCTTCAGTCTTGCTTTCTTCAGTCTTGCTTTCTTCAGTTAACACGACTTCCTTGTCATCAATCTTTTTTCCTTCACTTTCATCTGTCATCTCTTCAACTTCTTTTTTTTCCTCTTCGTCAACAATGCTGTTTTCGGTCTTTTCTTCTTTTGGTTCGTTTACTTTTTCCTTGTTTGATTCAATTTCAATTACATCTTCCTTCTTTGTCTCGGCTTCCAAGCTTTCATCCTTGTTTTCATCTTCTTTAATGTCTTCAGTTTCAGCTTCCTTATTTTCCTTGCCTTCCAAATCGTGTTCCTTTTCCTAAAGATACATAAAAAAGTTATTATTTTCCCTCTATATTATCAATGGCTATATAATTAAAGTACTTTAGGATCAACAATCTTGATTGGACGAGCATCGGCGTTTTCCTTGGAGACTTCCAGTTGTTGTGAGCTGAGAGAATCAGATTCTTTAGTAGCAGCTGGAAGCTGAACCACTTCCCTGTTGTTAGGGTTAATTATAGGAATCGCCTTACTTCCAGTAGGGGGTCGAACAAATGTTTGACCATTGAAATTAGCAGCTCCGTAGTTGTTTGAGCCGTAGTACTGCGAAGAAGGATACTATATTTGGGATAAGTTAGAAATTTGGCAAGGCTGCTCCTGTGTACATCAAAATGAAGCATACATATTGGTTATTCTGCCAAGTCTTGCTAGTACTTTGGTTATTTACCGAAGAAGCAGAGTTATTGCGAGAATTAGAAGATTCTCTAGTTTGAGGTGGTATATAAGTCGGTTGCATTATGAATAAAAAGCAAGTTTAAAAAACTATATTCTGTCTCAAAAAAAAAAAGATTGAAAAAAAAATTCTGAACTTTGTGACGACTTTTTTTTTTTGCTTAGTGTGACTTTTGAAACTCCAGTTTCTTCATTGTGACCAGATGAAAGCAATGCAATTTTGATTATAAAAGTTATTATTGTGCTGTTTTTTCGAGAGCATTTTACTCATACTTCAGGGATTAAACTGGTCATTTGTGAGCCTGTTTGTTCATTTGAAGATTTTAAGCTCACTATTGCGAATTTGATCGTCGGCGCTTTGGTGCATATCTTTTAACCTTAGATTTGACTTTTGACCAAATTTCTTCAATAAATTTAAAGAGGGTAAGTATATTGAAAGCTATAAGTACTTACAACCCCTTGTTCGACAATACCACTTGCAATAGTTGGCAGTTTCATAAGTGAATTATCTATTACAACATATTACTCCTTCACGCTATGTCTATTTAGTGCTAATACCATGTTAAATGATAGACGTGTTAATGTTCTGTATATGTATCAATTCAATCATTTGTCTTCGCTTTATATTGCTTTTTTATAGCATTGTATCATACTCTTTCAACAGCTTCTTCGCCGTTCTCCATCGATAACTGCTGAATTGACTGCTTTTACAGCAATACATGAGTAGAATTTGCCTAAATTCAAAAGTTTACATCATTTGATTACTTTTATATTAACTTCATATATCCCTAGTTTTCTTGGAATCATAAAAAAAAAAAAAAAAAAAAAAAAAAAAGAAAACAATTGAAAAAGCCATTAGAAACAGATTTGCTTTTTTCGCCTACTGTATTCAATGCATCCTTTGAATCGCTTTTGCTATTTGACCTTGTTATCTTCTCCATCATGGCTGTTCATTATGAAGTAGTTGCCAAAATGATGAGAATAACTTTGATCTCCTGTTCATTTGATTTTCAAGCTTCTAAGGAAACAACACATTGCTTGTCATAAAAATCGAAGGTCTTGCAAAATCCTTGGGTTAGAAGGGTGGGCTTTGTGAAAACTATTTCAGTCTTCAATAGCTCTTATATCATGATGAAAGACAACAGTTATAGGTGATACGCATATCGTTTGGTAATGATATGTTTACTTGAACGAATTATGTACTAGTTACTCTGTGCTTTGTAAAAATAAAAAAAAAGCGTTGATGATGTTATTAAACCTATAAAGTTATCTACTTTACCAAGTATAAATGAAAAAATAAATTGGAATAAATCCTAATAATTTAATCTAATACAGTCATCTCTTTTTATTTCACATATTACAGGTGTAAGTATTAGCAGCAAATATTTTAAAGAGAAACAGTTGTTACAGTAGAAAGGGTGATGGTAGTTTCAGTAGGAGCAGCAGTGGAAGTCGATGAAGCATTTGAAGAACTGTTTGATCCACCTATAGGCAATGTTTGGAGAGGATAAACAAATTGTTCTTCCCAATAAGGCTGAGTTACATTATTACAAGCTAATGCGGGAATAACATTAAAGACCTTTTGAAGTTTAGGCAACCAGAACATGGTCATATTGACCGTAGCATTATTTAACTCGTGCTCAAGGACAATGTGACCCTTGGTTTGATTGCCAGATTTTTCATCAGCAATCCACCCTTCAAAGTATCCATCAACTGTAGCAGGAGACAAGTCACCGCCACCAGGGGCAGGCATATCCCAATCATTACTGTCCCAATTCCAGATGACAGTACGCATACCCATTTGCCAAGCAATAGCACGGATACGGTCATCGACATCACCTTGGGGAGGTCTCCAGCATTTGGGTGTAACGCCAGTGGCTTCCTTGATGGCCTTCAAAGTCCAGTAGAATTCAGCAACAGCTTCGTAATTTGTCATGGTTGTCATAACAGGATGAGACCAAGTGTGAACACAGATTTGGTGTCCGTGATTAAAAGCACGTTTAGCAGCTTCGGGGTAAGTAGCAACATTAGATCCAATATACTATATAAAAAGTAAGAAAAAAAAAAAAAGGCAATTCGAAAGCAAGAACGACTTACAAAAAGAGTAGCCTTTTGATTGTTATTTTCAACTAAAAAGTTATAGAGAGCAGGTTCAGCATACTTATTTTGAGTGGCAGCATTCTCATCATCATAGAGGTTGAAAGGTCCATCATCATAGGATAAACCCCAGTCGCCCTTATTGGGGCACATGTAATAATCGGGTGGCAGTGTCTTGATCTTGGGTTTGACACAGTTCGTGTCGGACCACCAACAGTAAGGGTCCTTGGAGCCATCTGTATCTGGCTTGAAGTTACCATCCGAGTCTTGCTTTCGGACAGGTGCTTTGGGTACCAAACTCCAATCAATCTTTTTCACAGCAGCCTTAATTTCAGGGTGAGTTACATCAGGCTTTTCCCAAGGGGTAGGGTAGCCTTTTAAGGTGGTAGTAGCCAAGTGATCAGAGGTGTTGTAGGGACCGTAATTGTACTGAGTGACAACGCCAGTGGGAGTGGGCAAGCTGCCAAATTCAGGAGATACTTGAGGCATGTATGAACCAGTGGAGGTAGCAGCGGATTTTGTGGTAGTAGAGGGAGCAGCCGTGACAAACTGTCCAGTGGCAAGTAATGCCATACCAAACATAGTAAGCTTCATCATTTTTTGCTTTTTTTTTTAAAAGAAAGGAATGACAAACAGATAAAGAAGAAAACAATTGCAATTCAGTCAAGATGAGCTCTTTTATATAGAATGGTTTAGCGTCATCTTTTTTCCTGTTTCTATTAATATGTTCTGATGGCAAGTTCATTTAAGTATCCGCTATTCTATGAAAAGCACTGGCGTGTATAAACACGAATGTCAAATAAAAGAAAGAAGACATGATTGCCTTTTCCAAATAAAGATAAATTTACTTGCTTTAGTTTCAAACTGAAAGCGAGGGGAACTTTAATTTCTGTTTTCTTCAATATAATTGTCTGCTTTTGGTATATTTATAAAGTAAATTTTTTTCCGAAATTAAGATAAAATTTTTTTTATTGACAAGCATCATATTGAACAATAGCATTAATTAAATGCTGAGGATCAGGTTTTTCTGCTACAACATGAACAAAGAGATTCAGTTGCTTGATGTAATCTGCTGTGGTTGGGCCAATCGCAGCAATTTTTATTTTGTTTGAAGATAGCAAAAGTTTTGAAGTGGGTAAAGAAGACTTGATGAATTTCAACCCAGAAGGACTGAAGTATACAGCCCAGTGCGCGTTGTCTTGTGTTTCCAATGTTCTTAGACGATTTAGTAAATCAGGATGGGCACAAGTGGCATATGATTGAAGTTCTCGGAAAGGTATGTTGGCTTTGTCTAGTGCTTGCGGTATCAAATCGCGTCTTTTGTCACCTGCCAAAAAGAGTAGTCTGCCATCTTTCTCTGCTGAATGTTGGGAGATGTCGGCAATCATTGGCTGAATCAGCTGGGCTGCATTTGGAGCTTGAATCCAACGACTGTTTTTCTGGAATAAAGAGGACCGTGCTAATAACTGCTCTGTTTGTGGGCCTACAATATAAACCGGTAGGTGAGCCCACTGAGTTCGTATAGGCTCTGGTATCACGTCTAATAACTCGCAAGCTTTGTTTAGGGTGTGTACGGATTTTTGTGAGGTCAAGATGAGGCCAGTGATGGCTTCATGATTAGGACCAAGAGACAAGATGTCTTTTAAGATGTCGATATTACAAAGCTCATAGTCAAGTACAGGTATAAACTCAGGTATGTAATTGTTTTGAATGAGTAAATTGTAATATTCGTCTTTATTGTCTTGCTTTTTTTCTTTAAAAACCCAAACACGTTTTTCTGTCATAAATAAAGTCTGCAAGTGGTAAAAAAAAAAAAAGCCAGTCGGAGAGATGCCGAAACTTGGTAATAAACATAATAAACATTTTCATTGGCCGAAACAACCCTCATTCAATAATAATAATAAAAGTAAACTATAACTTGTATCATATCTAGTCCATATTATTACCTTATTGAATGAACCAGAAGAGAGAAGGGAATTCATAAAGAAGGGTATAAAAGTGAGTTTAATTTTAAGATTTATTCATCCCGGAGTTCTATTTATATGATCGTTATTGTGAGTAAATGAGATGATATTCAAAAAAAAATATCTTTTTTACTATTTATTTATTTTTTAATTTAAAATGAACAAAGAGAGGAGATAAACAATGAAAAAGAAAGAGTTGAATGTGTATGTTGTGTACTTGAAGTGATGTATATTAAATTTATTATTCTTCGGAAATCTAATTTTAAACAGCCTTTTCTTGTACAATCATCAATGAACAGTAGCACAAGTAAAAAAAAAGAAAAAAATAAAATAAAAGCAAGAAAAAAAGAAAGTGATTTTACATTTTTTTTTTTTTGTTTTTACTATTTAAAAGATGACAAGAGAGAGAGAGAAAAATAAATGAGAGTCAATTGTTTATTTACCCCTTCTTTAGAATTATCAGCTTTATGTCATATTCACGGGAGAAACATGCAAATGCGTTCTGTTGTTTGTGTTCTACGTTCATTGTGTTCTATTTTTTAAAGTCAGTTGGACCCAGTTCATAGAATGATGAATGAAAATCTATTTTATGGTTCAAACTCTCTCTCTCTCTTTCTTCTTCTTTTCATTTGAATCTCTCTTTTTTATTTTTCTTCTCTCTCTTTTTTTTTCTACTTTTTTTTTTACTACTTTTTTTTTTATATTCAAGCAACACACAATAAAGAGATATGCCACATTCATTTCCTATTACTGTTGTTGCCAATAATCATCCAACTAAATTGTCTATTAAACCTCCGCCAATGATTTGCGATTTAGAATTGACAAAGAATATAAATGAAAGAATTCCTGTACCTACTCCTCCACTTTCCTCAACTTCTCCTATGGTTGAATTAGCTCCAATTATAGACTTTTGCATAGGTAAATAATAATATAATTTAAACAATAACTAATAATTATAATAGATAACAGACCTCCATCACCCGAGTCACCTAAAGCAAAACGATTTATAATCACAGAAGAACAAAGACCAAGCCCTCTTGAACCTGTACCTCAATTTAACGAACAAAAGGAAATGTTCCCTCTTTGTCTCTTTGAACCTTTACAACCTTCATTTATGATACCCAAACCAACTATTCAAATACCTATACCTCGTCGTCATCATCATCATCATCATCGATCATCACCGCCACCAGCGCGTCCATATCAAGATCCTTTTTTCAAAGTCATTCAATCTTCTTCCATGTCACCTACAATGGCAGCTGCTTCTGCTTCAGCTGCTGCTTCAGCTGCCCATAGACATCCTGGATCTCAAGTAGCTGCTAATCTTTTAAAGTCCATTCAACCTGAAGAGGAAGATGTTGAGACAACTTTAGCATTTGCTGATTGTTATTCTAAAAATGGAATTTATAAGCATCAATCGAATAATGTCGATCAAAGCATGTTTCTTACAAAGAATTCTCATATAAAAAGACCTCGTAATGCATGGATTCACGTAAGAAAGAAATAAGCTTTTCTTAAAAAGTTCTCACATAAACTATTTTTAGTTTCGATGTCATTATGGGCAAGCACTTAAAATTCAAGACCCTACATTACGCGCAGAAGAGATATCAAAGTAAGAAGAAGATTAGCTTTATTTATTTATTTATTAATTTGTATCAATAGACGTGCGTCACAAAGATGGAGTAAATTATCAGAGAATGAAAAGAAACCATGGCATGGACTTGCAGAACAAGAAAAATTGGCTCATCGAGAAGCATTTCCTGAATACCGCTATTGTCCTCGTCGGGCGACCCCTTCTTCACCTCCTGCTAACAAGAGACCCATAAAAGATACGCCACTTAATATGCATGATGACTGCAAAAAAGTAAAGCGTAAAACATCTAAATAATTTATACAACACACACACACATACATACAATTCCCCTTTCCTCCCTTTTTTGCATTTTTGTTTTCTCTTCAATACCCTTTTTTCATAAATCATTTTCTTTGTGTTTTATTTTGCTATTTCCCTCATAAAAAAAAAGGAGGGAATAAAGAGTTTTAGTGACAGTAGGAGATACAAACAGTATACGATTAAACAAATTTTTTATTTATAAAAAATTAAAAAAGCGAAAGGGGCACGTAATGTTCAAAATAAATTGAATTGCCCGCGCCAAATCAAAAAAGTAACAAAAAAAAAAGCCTTTGAGTCATAAAATTAAAAAAAGAAAAGAAGTTATGGACAATACCTAAAGTACTTGAAACTGGTTTTGGTGTAACAACTTAGGAGTCGAGTATCAGGTTCCAGAGAGAGAGAGTTGGGGTCTCTTTATGGGCCAAATAACCGAATTCATGTAGTAATATAAAAATAACGAGCCATCAAACTGTCCATGCGATAGGTTTTTCTGAAAGCAAAAGAGATTTCTTTAGTAATTAACTCAACAGGAAAGACAGAGAATCAAGAACCAAGACAGGCATTTGAACACAAACAATATACCGGATTTTCACTAAGTTTTTCTCAAAAAAAAAAAGACTCAATTTTTCGAGAAAGGATTGGTAGTGATATTGAAAAAGCACGATTGGAATTTCGTTCAAACTTTAAAAATGAGAAACTAGGAAAGTGTAACTATATTGTATGAACAAAACTTAATACATACTCAAAAACTTGAAGTGTGCAAATTGACATTACTCTAAATCAAATGTTGTAGAACTATTAAGAAAAGCTATATAATATGTTTAGAATCATCCATCTGTTAATATGATTTTTCTCTGAACTCATATCTATTTATTTGAATTTTTTTTTTTTTTTTTTGTTTCGATCATTTTAACAACAGCTTAAAACTCTCTTTATAGGATGTTTGAGATTGACTATCTCATACAGGCAAGATTGCTTTTTAACATATGTTCGAGGTATATATTGGTCTGAAGTTGATGTAATACATATATTTTTTTAAAAAAAAGGCTTATTTTTCTGTTTCTGGCTCGATCACTCGATAATCGTTCCACTCCTGAGAAGTGCATTTCGATAAACAAGCACTGTAGCTGGGTATCCGAAGGGATCATCAAGAAGCGGATTGCTTGGGACAAAGCTCTTTAGGGGTCATGGATTCAAGTTGGACGGTTTTATTGTTACTATTCATTTTTTATGTGTATGTATAAAGGCCTTAGCAATCGAATACAAAGTAACCGCTTATATATGCCTATATACTAGGAGGCTTTTCGCTTTTATTTTTTTGAACTACTCCGGTCTAAAGCTGTAGGTGGCAGCTCATCATATATCCAGTATAGCTGTTATTCTCTGGAAAACCAATTATAAAGAATATGTGATTATAAATCAATCTGACTCTATCTGATCTAGTAAAATGAATCAAGTTGTTCTTTATTGTCAAAACTGCGTCTACTGATATGGATTTGAGTGATGTCTTTACGATGCTAGCCTTTATCAACATAAGTCAATGATCAGCTGTGGATCGGCGTGGTTAATTATGTATCTATTTCGAGTGAAGCCAATAAAAATTTATCTTGAGTGTTTTCGTATTTTTCATTATGTGAAGTCGCTGTGGTATGAATTCCAAAAAAGATTCTTCTTAATGCATACGTATCTGTTATCGCATGTAATTTACTATAATGTCTAATCGTAAAATTTTTATTCAATTGTTTTAGTCTTTAAAGGTGATCTTGAACATTTAATAAAAACAATCTTTTTTAAAGATTTCTTATATTTCTCTACTTTGTTGGCTCTCTCTCTCTATGTGTATATGTGTGTGTTTGGTCTTACTCTTTTTAATTGGCTCTTTTTTTGAATTTTATTAGTAACTTACAGCAAATTGTAATTATTCTTATTATGCTCTTGATTTAAACTGTACCTGATCACTTGTATTCTATACTAGACTTCCTCCTAAACAATGGCCGCAGCAGGCTCTCCTACGCCTACTGTGAGCGTTTTCAGCTCTCTAGCTTCTGGGGTCGTATCTTGTCTGTTAAGGCTTTTGTATATGGTATTGGTTGGAATCCCCTCTTGCATCCTCAACTAGAGATGCTCGTCAACATCGTACACAACACCACTACTCACACATACTTTTTGGCATAGTACATATTCCTTCGTGAGCTTACTGACAATGATAACTTTGATGTTGCTAGTTTGTTCACCCGGGATGTCTTTGCAGAGGTGTGACTTTCCTTGGTTGCTTATAGCAGACGCAAAGTGCGAAGTAACACAACTCTAGGTATGCGTCAGCGCATTGGTCTTCAACTTGAGCCCTATCTTCAAGCCACTGGGTATTAGCAGCCTTGGTTTATGTGCGCTCAATAAAGTTAAATTTATAAGAGTACCAAGATCTACAATGCTTATGCTCTCAGTGTCCACATGAACTTGGGTAACCATCTCAGAAGGACAGGTAACTATCTACTGCAGGTTCATCAGGGTACTTTGGTAGCACGGAGCCGCTGTCGTGAATAGGATGTAGATTGTGAGGCGCTTTCCATAGAGATTTCTCGCGCTATCACTATTTTAAAAAACGTCAAAGAAATCATCTCCGTCTGTATCAATAATCAAGCTAGCATTGATTAAATTGCTCCACGGTTTCACGATTCTCTCTATGGGCGTAATTTGGAATTGATTGCTCATGTTCTGTTGGCATATGATCGCAGTTACACCTTTAGTCATAACAATATTGATTATGATGCTAAAGCCCGTCCTGTTGCTCATTTCAAGGCTTTCTATCGACCTTCTCAGGGTTTTGCTGCTTTAAACTTGCCAATCTTCAACTGCTTCTCTCTCCATCGCTCTTGGTCACCTTGCTATGCTACCATTGATATCAAGGTCTTGTATCGAAATATCCTATACCGTAAACGGGAAACTGTCACGTACAAGATGTCTCTTTTCATGAGGATTTCACTATTCAAGAGAAGAAGCAGTACAGACACATAAAGCCACAGTAAGACAAGCCTTGTAAGACAAAAAAAGTGCAGCAGTATTATCCAAGACATCAAGTCAGATAATGTTGCTCTAGCTGAGCGTGGCCTAGTTCATTTCAGAGCTTTGGGATTGGAAAGCTTTGTTGCTTTTCTTAGGAGTTACTCTGAACATACTGATGTTCTTCAGGCTCACTATGTGAGCACACCAACCAACCATATTACTGTCTTTCCGATTCACCCAAAGACCCGGCTATCGTCTTATTTCAAAGGCCAGCTTGCTTGGCATTTCCTAATTACCAACTTAAGACGAAGATTCGGTGATGATGCTGCTTTTGCGATGAGAAACTGGTCTTTTCCAAACTCCAGGTTTCATAAATCCATTCGTTGTGTAGGTTTTTGAAAATTCCTTCAGAAGAATGGCTTCCTCGTTCTCCTAATTGATGCGTTTCGAGCAAACAAATGCTGTCCATATTGTGAAGAAATGACCCTGGAGACATTTCGCATGACACTCAATCCTCCTCCCCATAAAAGACAAGCCTTACCTCAGGTTGTTAGATATAACCTATTAGGATATGCAAATCAAAAGTGTCAAGTGTCTGTGGTTATTAACAATAAGGATGCTGACAATAGGGAACATTTTTTGCCTCTGAAATCGTGACTTAGCTGCCTGCCTCAAGATGTTTGCATATCGTTCGTTTGCCTCGTGAGAATGGCCAGATTCCCGAAAGGTTCAGACATAATGTTCCTCAACGACCAAGAAGACCCGGAGAGCCTACTGACAACCTACAAAGCCAACGACCAGCCTCATGTCCCAGAAGCCAATAATTCCTTCTAAACAGTTAACATTACTCAAGATCTAGATGCATCAAATGTAAATTATAAGCACAATAGTAGCTTTTGAGTTCTTATTCATTTTTCTGTTTTATTATTTTCAACTGTATACATAGATCGAACATTCTCGCTTCCATGTAATTACACCGAAGAACTCAATCAAAGACATATCTAACCTTTTTCTATTTTGTATTATGCATATTTGAATATTTTCTTTTCCTTCCATTTGGATCTTTTGTCTTGGCAATTTTTATTTCAGTTATTTCAACTCAGTTTACTAAAAAATAGTGTACACATGGATTTAACTGTAATAAGTTATTCTTTATTATTGGTCACAGAAGAAAGATGAACAATAAAGTTGAAGCACAATTAAATGCCAAATTATAAACTATAAATTAAAATGTAATTCTTGATTGATTTCTTTAAATAAGTCAACTTGTGTTGTTTGGTATATCAGCTTCTCTTCTTCAGCTGTGATCAAAAGCTTTCCCTCCTCCTCCTCCTCCTCTTCTTCTTCCTCCACGACATCATCATTTGGCATATTTTTTTCTAATGCGTCACAGTAATTTTGATACTTGATGATTTCATGTAAAAGATATTTTGCTCTTGCTTCCCAATTTGCCATCACTTTTTGACAATTATTTGATTTTACTGGGAACTGCTTAAAGTTAATACATGAATCAAATAATTGTGCTACTTACCTTTATTAATAACTTGGCCTTCTTGTCTCGATGATCATTAATTTCATTATTTAATTCATTCAAATAGTTTTGAAGCACTTGATATTGCTCTTTTTCACACAGTTGACTTGACACCATGGTTGCAGTAGGTGGCATCCAATCATGAATCATACCACTAGAATCTCCCCATCCATACTCCATGTTACTCACACCTCCTGATAAAGGTTCCTTACTCGTTCTGGCAGCCCAATAATTACACACCGATACCCATTCTTGTGTTTCCTTGACGGATGTTGTCTGAAATAAATAAACACCTCCATCTGATTGTTGAATCGCAAACACATGAGGTCGTTGTCGATTGTAGCCCGGAGGTGGAAGTGGATTTGACAAGGTATGGTTTAGTGGAATCTTGCCAGTGAACTATTCAAATATTGTCAACGTCAAGTCATGGATCATCAAATCAACTTACCGCGTATTTATTATTAAATTGAGCAACATGGGGTCGTTTTAATAAATCTTGTGGTACTTGTAATTGCTGTTGCTGTTGCTCTTCTTGATACATCCACAACTCTCCATTCTTTACTTCCAAATAACACTCTTTCCATTCACGATGTTTAGCTTTTTGTGAGGCATTTTCTAATAAATGCTTTCGCGTCACAACACCTTCCTTACAATGAAGACTTAATTCATCATTATCAACGCATTTACTTCTTGGCTACGAATAAAATGAGCTTTTATTTATTTATTGATATCCTTACTTACTTGAACTAGTAATAATTCTTCTGAAATATTGCGATCAATGATACCCGATTTACGTATCATTGAGTTCACACTTTTCTTTAATCCAACCACTCTAGGATTACCCAAAATGCTATTTCTTTTAACTAGACTCGTCTTTCTTGTTAATGGTTGTAATATTTGAAATTGTTTCACAGAACTATACATCTCCTACTCATTTGGATTAGACATTCTGTGTATCATAACAAGTTAAAATACCTTCAAGTATTGTTCAACTTCTGCTTCCCATTGACTATTTTTTGAATGTTCTCTTTGCTCTAGTACGGTTGACATTGTATTCCTTACAAACTCTGATCTTGTCATTCGAACGTGCTTTCCCTGGGCCACATGTAAGTCTGTATTCAATAACAATAAAGAGTAAACTACGGCATAAACCACATCTATCCAGATGACTTAGCATAGAAAAAGGCGAGTCATCATCATTGCTTACCTGCGCTTCCAAGTAAGCAAGACTTGTTGCAATCCCAGTATTGATGTGCAAAGGCCTCCAAAATTCTATCAATTTGCTGTGCTTCTGCTTTAAAATAAAGCTTACTGCACAACTTTCTAAAGGCAGCATCCAGTCGCATGTCAGAAAAAGTAAAGCATTGCATGTAATATGTAAGGACAAGTGAATTCAATCGTTTGTCTTGACCTAGCCATTCTGCCATCCTTTCTTTGCTCACGATCTTTGATTCTTCTTGTCCTTTCCATAGTGATCGTCCGATTTCCTTTGCTTTTTTCTCTTCTTCCTCTTCTTCTGTTTCTTTTGATTCTTCAACTTGTTCTTCATTATTGTTCACTTGTGGAATTTCTGATAAGGAGATATTGTGATGTGTAATCCACACATCATTTGTAAATAATTTTTCTTGCTTTACTTCCCCATTCAACATCTTTTCTGCTTCTTTTCTTACGACTGTTTTGTCATTTTCTACTTCTTCTTCTGATATATTCTGATAGTCTTGTTCTATCACTAAAGAGGTGCGAATGAGGTGGCTCAGTCTGTGATCACTCTGTCTTTTCCAATTCAGCAAAGACTGTCCTAATTCATCATCTGCTGGTATCTTTAATTTTTCCGGTTGAATACTCGCCACCAAACCTCCTGCACTTCCAAAATGACCACCCGATAATCGTTTTGCAAGCGTGTGATCCGTTACCATCTTTTTTTCCAATAATTCCAAATCCTCTTGTGAAAATCCATCGGCATCCACAAATGTGTCATCATCATCTGAATCATCAATAGATTCTTGTACTGTATTAAAAGAATCCAAACTTTCCAAGCTAATTTGATCTTTGTTTGTAAACGTGGAATAGATAGAATCATCGTCCATAGTGGTGAGTGATTTACTTCGGATCATGTCTGATTTATGTGTATTAGGATGCTTTGAAAGGTATTGATCTGGTAGATCAGACAAAAATTGATGTGGATTATTTGTACGTGGGTGATAAGTAGTTGGTGGTGGAGCTAGAGGTATTTTAGAATGATGCTTTGGTTGACGAATTGGTCTTATGTGTGGTAAATCGTCATCTTCGCTATTATCCAATAAATAGTCATCTGTCTATTCTTCCCCTTTTATATCAATATTCAATCTATAATTATAACTCATGTACCTTTGCTCCTCCTATCCTTTTCAATAATTTCCCAATGCTACCATGTTTACTGTGGCCATTTAAATTACCAGTAGATGATGCCTTATATGATATAAGTATAATGAATTAATGTAGCATCATCTTACTTTATATTCATAAATTGAAGAATGTTCAACATTGACTTTTGTATTTGGTAATAATCGAGATATAAACCCTCTTTTTATATCATCCGACTTATTGCTGCTTATATCAAAAGAATTAGATCTTTTACGTTGTTGATGCTGTGGTACGATTAAACGAGAATTGGGTGTCATAAAAAAGAGAAAGAAAGGGAAAGTGTGGGGATTCTTTAATAAAAAAGAAAAAGATTTATTGCGATTTAGTGTAACAAAGCATGGTGAATTCACATTTAAAAGGGTTTTATGCACATGTATTATATCTTTTCCTTAAGGTGCGATACTTTTTTAAATAATACATTGTTTCAAGCTCTATTTTTATTTGTTAGTTATTTTACAAGCAGCCAATAAGGATCACCTTTAATAATATATTCTCCAAATTGAATCTTCTTTTCTATTTCTTCTTTATCTTTCAAATCCTTATTTTTTAAAAAGGCTGATTTTAACTTGGGTCGAAAAAAATCGTGATAACCTGCTGGATATTCTCTGCCTAAATAAACTAACTTTTCTTTTCACGTGTTTTTATTTCTTGTGCACATAACACAACTGTTATGTTGACTTACTTGTTTATAAAGCGTAATCACTCTAGAACGAAGTGTGGATTGTGTCATGAAGAGAGAGAAAAAAAATAACGTAATGATTTTGCTATTCTCGTGGGAATAGGAGAGATGGAGTGAAGGCAGTTTTAAACTCAACTCTCTCCTATTGATTTTCTGTGGCTTTTATTAGAAAACAATTTTTCCTTTTTTTTTTTTTTTTTTTTTATTTTTTACTTTATACAAAAAACATGCGTAGAGACAGTGTTACGAGTACAAGCAGTGACTATTCCACTGCAAGTGACTCCAGTAACAAATCTAGTGGTAGTTCTGACAAGAGTGAATTTGAAGTTCAAATCAAAGAGAGAGAGAACCCTAATGAAGACTATAAAAGACCTGAACTATGTAAGACATTATTAAAAATGTTATTAAATTTTCTAATCTAATCTAATCTAATCTAATCTAATCTATTCTTTTATTAGTGAAAAAAGCTACTGAAGAAATCGAAGCAGAGGTCGCTGCAAAGCTTGCTGAAGAAAAGAGCAGCAGTGAATCTGAATATGAATCTGATTCTGACGAAGAAGAGGACGATGAAGCCAAACAACTCACACCTGCCGTTGATTCCCAGATCTTTCGTACCATCGCCGCTATTCGTGCCAAAGATCCACGTGTGTATGACAAGACAGATTTTTTTGAAAACATTAAAGTTGATGCCAATCTTAAATCTGGAAAAAAAGAAAAGGCTTTGACATTAAAGGATTATGAACGTGATATCTTGTTGAACCATGGTGGCTTTGTGGATGAAGAAAAAGAAGCTTCTAAAGGATTGACACATATTGAAGAACAAGAAAACCTTCGTAATGCGTTTAAAAACTTGTCTGACGATGATGAAGAGGATGAGGAGGATGATTTCTTGACAAAAAAGGAAAAATCAGAACAAGAAAAGAAAGAGGAAGAGGACGAATACAAGAGATTTTTGCTTGAGCAAATGAAGAATGATGAGACTTCTAAAAAAGCAGCAGAGGAATGGAGTAATTATAAGAGCAATCCTAATATTAGCTCTGAGGACGCCTTTTTAATGGATTATGTCTTAAATCGTGGTTGGGTTGAGAAGGAGGGTAGCAACAAGGTCGTTACTAATGAAGAGGAAGTGGACAAGGATGAAGCAGACCTGGATGATATTGATCGATTTGAGAGTAAATACAACTTTAGATTTGAAGAAGAAGGCGGCACATCACTTCAAACTTATGCTCGTAATATCGAAGGAAGTGTACGTAGAAAGGAAAGTAAGAGAGCAAGAAGAAGAGCTAAGGAGAAAGCACGTAAGGAGGCATTGAAGCTGCAAAAGGTGGAAGAATTAAAGCAACAAAAGAATAAGAAGATGAAGGAAATCCAAGAGAAATTAAAGGAAATTTATGACATATCTGGAAGTAAAGCTTTAGGTTTGGAGAATATTGATCTGGATGCAGACTTTGATCCTAGCTCGTTTGATGCACACATGAACACTGTCTTTGACAATGAATATTATGAAAATGGCGAAGACGCTAATGTAAAACCTACTTGGGATGACGATATTGACACTGGTTTAAATGCTGATGATGAGTTGATTATGGATGCTGATTATCTTCCAGGAGGTGACAAGTACACATCCTCCAACAACAAAAGAAAGCGGGACATGGATGATGAAGGAGATAATGCAAACAAGAAAGGCAAAAAGGAGCAAATTGAAAAACTCATGGATGAATACTATTCACTTAATTATGAAGATGTGGTGGGTGGTGATGTCTTTACACGATTCAAATATACAAAGACAGAGCCTGACAATTATGGTTTAACGCCTGAAGAAATTTTGCTGGCTGATGATACAGAACTCAACAAATACGTTGGTATTAAACAATTAGCACCGTAAGTGTATACGTAAAATAGAAATTATTGTGTATTAAAGTATTGTGTAGTTATCGTCCATTTGAAAAGCAAATAAAGGAAAAAGCTGCATTCAAAAAGAATAAAAAAATGAAGAGAAAAGATATTGAAAAACATATTTCAAAGGTAGTTGAAACACTTGAACCACCACCAACTATACCCGAAACAAGCAAAAAGAATAAGAAGAAGAAGAAGAGTGTCAAATAAATAAATAAAAATTGAAATAGTCACGTGTTTTATGTAAATATTTTTTGTTGTTTTCCCACTTGTCCCCTCTTCCCCTTTATTCTCGTTAAATAAACAATACCCCCCTCTATGGAAACTGCTGAAGAAGAAAAGAAGAGAGAACTATCTACTCCAACTACATCAGATACAGCAAAAAGGCCACGCTTACCTTCTTTTGGAGATAGAAAAGTAAAGCATAGCATCTTGTCTGATGATAGTGATGAAGAAGGCCATGAACCCATGATCAGTCTCAGTGCATACAATCTAGACGATGATGAAGACGACGATGATGAAGAAGCCTTGATTGAACAATATTCGCTCAGTGGAAGACCTGCTCGACGTTCCATTCTTAGTGAACTATTAAGCAGCGTCATTCAAGATGAAAACTCTCTTGGTAAAAGACGAAGAAGTTATAATTCCTCTGCTTTAGGCATTCAAGGAGGCACAATAGAAGAAGAAGACGAGGATGAGGACGAAAAGACAACACTACCTATAACGCGTTCATTGAGTAATAAACCACCTGCTGATGAAGTAGACGCCTTTTTTACTAGTACAGCAAGTACAGATAGACTGGAATACGCCAAACTGCGTCAACAACCTTCCCTCTCTCAAAAAAATACCCCTCCATTTATTACCAACTGGCCTCATTTTATCACAGAAGAGTTCTTTAAGCAACACACACCGCAGGATAGAGCAATTGAATGCGATGAAAAGGTTAAGGTGTCAAGTACTGGCTATTTCGATACTGAATTTTCAAAAGGACCCAAGATTGGAAGTGGTGAGCATGCAGATGTATATTTTACGCGTCGACAATCAACTGGAGAAGTTTGTGCTACAAAAAAATCAAAATCCCCTTTTACGGGTTGGGAAGATAGATGGCTGCAATTGATTGAAGTGGAGAATTTGTTAAGAGTCAAGTTTAGTAAACATTGTGTGAATATTATAAGAGCATGGGAAGAGCAAGGTTATTTGTATATTCAAACAGAGCTATGTAATAGTGGAAAGTAAGTTTTTGTATAATAACAGTGAGGGGATAGTGACAATAACTTGGTGTATGTTAGCCTTGAAGAATATCTTAATTTTAAAAACAGAGAAATACCAGAACAAGTTGTTTGGAAAAATATTTTACGAGACAGTCATTGGTATCAATGACATTCACAAGGGAAAATGTGGGTTCATTTTGGATTTTAAAACCCCTCGAATATATTTAATTGATAATTATTGGATTTATTAAAATAGCTGATTTTGGTGTATCCATTCAAACACCTGCTGTAAGCTACAAACCAATATAAAAAATATACTAGCTCTAAATATTTATGAATAGAATATGAGATGGGTGAAGGGAGAAGGAGATCGAAAATACATGGCACCGGAATTACTAAGGGAAGATTTCGATAAAGCAGCAGACATTTATAGTTTGGGCATGCTTCTGCTTGAATTGGCTACAGGTTTACGTTTACCAGAAAAAGGAGAACCTTGGGAAATAATTCGATTTGGTGAATTTGGCGATCAAGAAGCAGCACTTTCTGAACTATCGCCTGAGTTGAATAATCTTATCAAGCAATTACTGACCAGAGATCCTTCCGCAAGACCCACAGCTCAAGATCTTATGAAATCACCTGAATTTTTAAGGATACATGAAATGCAACAAGGCGAAGATGAAGAAAGTTCATTACTTGGTTATATAAGAGAAAAAGAAAAGGTAGCTTCAGAAGTAGCCAAAGCACACGTAGATCAAGATATATTTTCTACACCACAATCAAGAATCATTGGAGAACTTTATTCTTCTCCCATGTAAATCAACACAAACCAATCATGTTCAATGTATATAATAAACACTCTTTTATCAGTTTTTTATTTTTATTTTTCTTTTCCCTACACATTATGGATTCATTTAAAACAAAAGCAAATCACTATCTGACTACGATTGATAAAGAACTTGCAAAGCAACCTTATTTGAATAGATTTGAACATAAAACAGGTTGTCCTAAATCTGTTGCTGTATTTAGTGCAGCTCTTGCAGGCTTTTTTCTCATCTTTTTTAACTATGGGGCTCAATTGATAACAAGTATACTTGCTTGGATTTATCCAGGTAATACGTGTATAAGCTTATAGATGTATACATATTCAATAGGATATTGTATTAGCTTATGCTTCCTTTAAAGCTATTGAATCGTCTTCTACAACTGATGATACACAATGGTTGACTTATTGGACAGTAATTTCATTTATTCAAGTCATTGAGTATTTTTCAAGCTTCTTGCTTTATTGGCTACCATTTTACTACACTTTCAAGGCTATGTTTACCCTTTGGCTTATCCTACCTCAATTCAAAGTAAGAAAAATCTTGCTGTTTCTTTTTTCTGCCCAATTTTTACATTCTAATCAATTGAAACAGGGTGCTGAGACATTATATCTTCGGTTTATACGTCCGCTTATGAATCAACCCCCATTTAACCAAAAAAAATATTCAAGTACTAGTAAAGCAAAATAAAAGCATTTTATTTTCCTCTTTAAAAGAGTAGCTTATGATCTGGGCTTTTCTTTCTTTTCCTTGTACAAAGCAAGGAGGGAGACACCAGCGACCTTGACAATCTTGAAACGGACACCAGGAATATCACCAATAGCACGACCCTTACGACCGAAACCGGCAATCAAGACTTCGTCGTTTTCATCAACGTAGTTCAAACAACCATCGTTAGGGACGAAAGCAGTAACCTTCTTACCGTTCTTGATCAATTGAACACGAACACACTTACGAATGGCAGAGTTAGGTTGCTTGGCTTCAACACCAATCTTTTCGAGGACAATACCCTTGGCGTGAGAAGAACCACCAAAAGGAGAAGAACGGAAAGCAGTTCCGAGAGCTCTCTTCTTGTATTGTTTATCAGCCCAACGTTGATCACGACGATGAATACGAAGCTTACGGGCAGCGTTTAAACCTCTAGGTTGACCCTTACCTAAACATATAAAAAAGCAGAGTTTAATAAAATTACGGTAAAAAATAAGTTTTTGTTGTAGAATGAAGTCAAAGAAAAAGAAAAGGAATGAATGACAAGGATTTTCTAATGAAAAGCTGGTGAATTCTGCGCAAATGTAGACATGTATTCAAGTTATCGCTGATGTTGATGCATTATTAGACATTATAAATCTTGCTTTGCTTTCCAAATAGAAATAGGAACTGATTTTTATATATTAATGGATCCATTTACAATGCATTCTTTCTCTTTTCTATCTTTTTCTCTCATCTATCAACAGTATATTACATACCCATGATGGATTATATATTAAAAGAAGGATTACACAGCATACTGACAATGCTTCACTTTGTATCATACATTGATCCCTCCTACTGCTTCAAATAAGTGTCCGGTCCGGAAACATTGAAGGATATCCGGAATCTGTGATACTTTGAGAAAGCAATAACTTGATATATCATTTCACTATGCACAAAGATATATTTATTTGATGGCCAACACTTCCTTCTATTATCTTTATTAAATGAAATTGCATATTTATAGGCTTATTAAATTGAAACTGTATTGCTTTTTGAAATGTGTCCGTGTAATTTTTAATTTGCCCGCCAATCTATCTATTTTTTCTAAAAAAAAACCTTTTCTTTTCTCTTTCCTTTTGCGTGTTAAAAAAAATATAAAAATTGTCTAAATGAGCGATAGTGACGATGAATATGGCCCCATAACTTCGACCTGGGGCTCTCAAAGCAATACATCTGATCCTTTAGTTTCATGGCATAGCCTTGCTGATCCTAACGCAAAAACTGGTCCCAACGGTCTCGGTAGTGGTAATCTCCACAGACGAGGCAAAAATTTTGTGCCCATTTCAGAAGAACAAATTCTTGCTCAACGTTTAAACCAAGGCTCTACAAAAAAGAAACTCGTACCAAAAGAAACGCCTAAAAAAACAAATAGTACGAAGAAGACAGGAACATTTACCAAAAAGATCAAGTCTCCTGCAATCTCATCACGCCCACTACTTAAAAATCAAGTAAACAATAGTTGGAATTCACAAACTTTAGTTGAAACGCCCTTTTGGGAAAATACGGTAAGTCTTTACAATGTGTGTTCACTACAATTACACGTTATCTGACATGACATTTAACCTTAGACTGCAACCAGTCAGATAAGTTCAAAATATAATAGCCAGTCGTCGACAGCATCAAAAAATAACAACCGGCAGACCAATATAGAAAATAGGCCTTCAGTACCTAATACAACTTCGATGGAAGTTACTACAAATGAAATGACGAGAATAACAACAGAAGATAAGGAAAAATATACAAATGATAAGGGAATCAGTAAAAGCGATTGGTTTGAAACTAATAAAGATAATTCAAAAAACAAATGGGCCAATACTGCATCAACGGATGGCTGGGGAACTCTCGATATAACATCCAGTACTTCAAACGGTTGGGGATCAGTGAATAAGAATAGCAGTGAAATGATAGGTTGGGGAATAGAGAAAAATGAAAACGATACGTCAAGCGCCTGGGAAACAAGTCATGGAAATGAATCTACAAATTGGGGGGAGTTAAACATGAATAGTACATTAGAAAGCAGTAAACTGTCGACGACAGATTGGCCATCTGATAATAACAACAAATCGACAACAAATGACTTGGCAGAATGGGACCAATCAACAACATTAAGTAATAAGACCAAGGGCGAGTTTGCATCCAATGGATGGAGCAAATTTTCTCAAGACTCCTCAACAGATTCAATGACTCCAACATGGCTCGAGGAACAAAACAGTCCAAAGTCAAATGGCAGATCCTATCAATTCTCTAACCCTACCAAAAAGAAATATTCTGATTATAGACTTGTGAGTGTACCGAAGCCTATGAATTATACAAGAGATAAAGATATTCCCATACCTACCCAAATTGCACCACCACCACCACCAGAAAATGCAGTATTGATTACAATCCATGTAGAATTGAGTGACACCTTAAAGATACCTGTTAAAATAAGAGAATTGGATGAACCAGAGCAATTGGCTAAAGAATTTGCGGAAAAGAATAACGTGAATACAGAAACGGTTGTCCAAGCGCTAACAAAACTCTTCGATTCACAAAAAACCTTTGCTCTTAAGAAGGCGAATCGAAAATTAAGAAGGAAATATCCGACATCACACAATACAGAAAGATATCCTGCACAAGAAATTGTATATAATAAACATACCCACACTTCATCAAAAGATCCATTTCATACACCTGTTTCTACTCAGCAAGCACCATTTGCAAAAAGCCAGTATTATTAGCTGTAAATAAACAAAAAAAAAGCAGCTTTTTTTATATAAATATTATTTTTATTATTTTACAAAGTACCAATTTTTCCAATAGCAGCCAAAATAAGGCCATTGAAAAGAGGTGAAGGCCTCAATGGACGTGTAAGGTATTCAGGGTGATATTGGGCACCTACGAAGAATGGATGATCTTCCAATTCAACAATTTCCATACGTTGACCAGATTCATCTCTCCCAATAAATTTTAATCCGTTCTTTTCAAAAGAATTGACGTATTCAGGATTAACTTCGTAACGATGACGATGACGTTCATCTACTGATGGTTTATTACCATACAACTTGCGAACATTGTATTTTTCAGTGCCTTCTTGAAATATGGTAGGACGAAGACCAAGGCGCATTGTGCCTCCTAAATGCGTCTTGGAGATTTCAGGCATGTAGACAATGACAGGTGTTTTGGCTTCAGGATCCACTTCGGCAGACTGAGCATCGGTCATACCACAAACATGACGAGCAAATTCAATAACAGAGATTTGCATACCTAAGCAGATACCCAAGTAAGGAATACCGTGTTCACGAGCCCATTGAGCAGCCAAAATCATGCCCTCAATACCACGACTACCAAAACCACCAGGAACGAGAATACCTTCCGAAGAACAAACATGCTTCCATGCTTCATGGTATTTAAGAGGGTTGGTAATGCGAGTTTCAGGTTCCAAATCAGAGGCGTCAACCCATTTAATGTCTATCTTGCGCTTGTGAGCTAAACTAGCGTGTTCAAGAGCTTTGTAAACCGAAATGTATGAATCATGCAAGTCTGTGTACTTGCCAACGATAGCAATAGTAACCGTTTCGTGCAGATGAACATAACTTCCAGCCAAAGTAGTCCAATCTTGCCATAATTTTTCACCGGCCAAACGACGCTCATCAGAGATCTTGAGCGCATCCAAATTGAGACGACGACGAAAAAAGTCAATGACACCATGTTCACGCAATAAGAGAGGCACATGATAGACAGACGATACATCGTGGACAGCCAGTACTTGTTCAGGAGCAACATGGCAAAACATGGAAATTTTAGAAGCAACGCTTTCGTCCAAGGGCTTGGATGAGCGACAAGCAATCAGGTCAGGAGTAAGGCCAGCGCCACGAAGATCACGAACACTCATCTGAGTAGGTTTAGTCTTTTGTTCACCTACAGAACCAACCACGGGCACCAATGAGACATGAATCAAGCAAAAGTTATCATGGCCAACGCGGAATTGAAATTGACGCATAGCTTCAACGAAAGGAGCAGATTCAATATCACCTACAGTGCCACCCAATTCAATGATACAAACGTCAGGCTTCTGTCCAGATTCATCCACAGGTAAGTCTACCACACGTTCAACCCAATCTTGAATGGCATCTGTCACATGTGGCACCACCTGCACAGTCTTGCCAAGATAGTCACCTTTACGCTCTCGCTCAATAACCTCTTGATAAATTTTACCCGTTGTGATGTTGTTGATTCGGCTCAACTCGACATCAAGGAAACGTTCGTAATTACCCAAATCAAGATCAACTTCGCCACCATCATTCAACACAAATACTTCACCATGATCCAGTGGAGTCATTAAACCAGCATCAATGTTCAGATAAGGATCAATTTTAATGGCCGTAACGTTAAGGCCTAAGCTCTTCATAAGTGTACCAGTACTAGAAGCAATGACACCTTTACCGATACCGGAGATCACACCACCAGAAACAACAATATATTTAGTCATGAAGATAAGTTTATTTTAGATAAAAAAGAAAAAGGGAGAAAACTAAATTGAACGATAAACAAGAGGATCTCAAGTGTATGCCCAATTCAATAAATATTGAACGGGGAAGGACTACAGCAGTGCAAAGAAAACCAAAGTTTTTATACTTTTCTTTTAAGACGGAGTACAAATTGTAAAAAATTTTGCTTTTTATTATTTAACCGTGGGAGTAAGCCGCCGAATTTGTTTGAGGCATAATGTACTTCATTGTCATGAAATTTCAGAAATAGCCTATGACAGCTCGTTATTTATATCATTCAACGAAAGTCCATCAATAATCATTTGTATATGTTACAAACCGTAAATGAAAGAATCTGGATGAGTGACTCATACTTATCTTTAAGGGACCGATATCATCTCCTTTTTTCACAGCTTTCTCATTTCTTGAAGCTGTCAAATCTTTAAATATTTAATTCCTCAAAACATATCCGTTAAGTTCAGTATGCAATTTACAAACAACATAGCCTTTTCTTTTAAGAATGTTTTCTTTGTTTACTATTTCGACTTGTATTAGTTCGATAGCGTTAGGAATAGATAACTTTATTTATTGTACAGCAAATCAAAACTGCGGCATACAATGTTCTTTATCTGAATTTGCAACATTACTAAAAACTATGTAGATTATATATCCATCCTATAACCTAGACCTTTAATGTGCATTCGTCTAAGAAAGGCAAATTAGACAAAACTTTTTGCGTCTTCTTTGAAGACACAATTATTTTTGGTACGAGTAACAATTTAGAAAGTAATGGGACATCTGTCAATAAACCAAGATCCAATACCTCAACTGGCTAAAATTTGAAAGAGCTCAAGCACGCGCTATATTTTACTTTTTTTTTTTACTTACTTCGGTTAAATCTAAGGTCGTCTGAGTGATTTTTTGGAATAAAAACCATGATCCTGTAAGCAGTATTAAAATAAAACAATTTTAAAAAAGTCCTCAGTATTTTTACTTTGATCTTCGTATCTGTGCTTTCTAGCTGTATCTATTTCCATTAAAAGATCCAATTTTGAAATAATTTCAGTATATATTTCATCTTTGTTAACATTATTTGTCCTTAGAACAAGCTGGCTTAAAAAGTGTACAAGCGTTTGTAGAGCCCCTTGAAGATCATTAGAAAATCAAATGGACAACTATCCAAGCATTCTCAACTTACATGCACTTTCAGGTTCTAAATCTAACAAATCACGAACAGTATTAATTTCTTCTATCAAAAGTTGAGTTTTATCTAAAGTAAACCATGAAACATGGTCATTAATTGTTGGATCATTGTAAATTTTGGAAGATGTTGGTGTCCATCCTCTGCTTTCTAGTGAAGATACAATTGTCTTCATACGTTTATGGGTATCTAAATAGAATTATTAATGTGATTAATGTACGTTTTGCTTTGTAACAAGACAAAAATAAAATTATTACTTGGTCCCCGTTCAATTTGCTGTATCTGCACATTCCAAACGGCCTTGGGGCCAATTTTACCACTGCTACTAGGGAGAATGACATCTGAAGAAACTATAACCTGACAGGCCTCCGTTTCCTGATTCGTGAGAGAATATACCCAGATAGAAGATCTTTCTTTTTTCTCATCCTTTTCTGGTATAGGATACATATTGCCTTCCAAATGTTCATTTTTTCCATTTAATATACTAGGCATCTGTCTCATGCGGACAATATCGTTAAAGGCTAAGAAGATAAATGGTGTACCTTTTAATTGATAGGCGCCTATTAATTCTACAGCGTCCGACACTCTGCCCAATATCCACCGATAATACAGCCACGCTGACTGATCATCTGGCTCCGTGTAAATGGCATTTTTAACAAGATCCAGTTCTACAAGAAATGGTAAATATTTTCATTATGTGTATAATTCTTATTCACTTCTCTACCGTTTCTTGCCACTTCATTTTTTTCTTCTGTTGTCATGGGGGTAACGACCTCTGGTAAAAGTTTCGATCTCTGGTGCCAAGCTGAATAATTACTGAAGCTTTTACAGATCATTTTTGTTGTAAACTGATATTCGGATTCTACTAGTTTATAATTATCTTGTTCATCTTTAGTTTTTCTTAAATGGCCGACCACATATTGTCTGTAATTCCAACCATGAACTAAACCAACAATAAATGTTCAAAATATTTTTGTATATCACTGCTTTCTTATTCTCTTTTGCTTACAGTTACGCGCATCCATAGAAAGCATCTTATCCACCAAACCGAGCTCAGCATTCCAATCTGGCTTCGGCATGTTCTGCAAACACCAGAATCGATGATTCCATAGCCAATAAGACTTGGGATTCATTCTAATAAGCTGCATAAACAGTAAAAGCTCTTCTTTGAATACTTTTTGATTTTCTTCCTCTTGGCCAGGTTGAAGTATAAAATTCAATAAAATATCTCGACGATAATTCCAAATGGTATAAAATTCGGGATTCCAGTTTACGATTTGAGTTGTTAAGCTAAAAGCTTCTTGGCTGTACGTTTTATCAAACATCTACATTGTTTAATAAGCATTGTGTACGTAAACAAATAAACAATATACTTTTTGCTGGCATTGCTTGACAAGTAAGTTGTATTCAGCTATTTTCACTGCTTCCTTTTCTTTTCGAGCTTTCATAAGCTCTTCGGTAGTTTTTTCGCGTTTTCTTCCATGCTGTACTCGTTGTCAAAGAGTCTTTTAAGTAAACTTTGCCTATTGTATTTTATTAGCATCTTACCACGTCGCCCATTATAGTTTAAAATAAGAAGAGAAGGTACACTATGATTAATTAACACTCAGATTTTGAATTATTTACAGTTCAGCTTAAGACTTTTGACGTTGTTCATGGCATCCTGTTTTGGCAGGTTCTCGCAGGCTTCTACACCTGCTTTACTGTGTGGCCTCCTGGCTGCGTAGACCTGTTACATCTTGGAAGGAATTTTGGCCTTTCGACATTATAAGCTCTGCCTTCACTCCCTGGTGGAGATTGTTACATGATAATCTGCCCGTGACATCCACACTTCACCAGAGAAACATTGCCTCGTGTGCTTCCTCTGTATGCCGTATCGGTCATAGTGATGTTGAAGACACGTTCCATTTTGTGGTAGGATGTCTACTAAAGTGATAATTCTGGTCTTCCGTATTGTCTTTGTTTCACCTGACAGACCTATTCCCTGACGCAACCTCTGTGTGATCCACTCTTGCAACGCTATCTTCTCCCGATAATCGGTATACAGTTTGTTCAGATAATATTCGCCCTTTAAGGTTTGTCTTTTCATCACTCTGGAAGTTTCACTGGCGTTGTGTTCTCAATGGCATCCTCTAGTCATTGTCAGAGGCTATGAATTTCTTCCAGCTTTTGTTTGACATATTACTTGTAATGGAATTTTAATTGCTATTTAATGTATCTAGTAACATATACACATAGATTCTCAACAGATTGAAAGCATGCAAATTCTCTCTCACTTTTTTTAATGTAACTTACAAATATTCATTGTTAAGGTAAAGGCGTTTTTTATTTAACCAAATATTTACAATTATACAAAACCAAATCCTGTAGAACATTCGCTTATAGCCTTGAAAAGATTACGGCGAAGGTCCTCATAATTCTGATATTGCGGAAGATCTATTTGATTAAAACTAAATAATACACATATTAGGCAGGGAGTATTAATAGCTTGACAAACTAAAGCTTACCATGTATGGGCAGAAGGCAATCGGTTTATGTCACTAAATTCTTTATGAATTTGGAACTTTTGAAGACCGTTAGATCCTTGTAAGGCTGAAAAGCCGCCTAAAGGCACTTTGGATGTTCCAGTTGCAAACTGTAGTAATTTGGCTCTTTCTTCTTCATCAAATGAACGTACAGCACGCCAGAACCATTGAATCTGAGGAGACTGGAAGTTGTATCCTTGATAAACCGTATTCGCCTTCCAGTCATCTATATCAATATCTGGAAGACCAGATATTAATAATTCTAGTTCTTGTTCGTTAAAAATGCTTATAAGAGAAGATGGAATTATTTCGTGAAATCCTTCAAGGAATGCATCCACTTGCGGTTTGATGGCTAATACAAGTCTTTGTTGAGCGATTAAATACACGTATTCATGCTTGTTCTCTTCTGTCACAGGTATATTTCTGCCGTCAGGTTTCAAATCAATCGTCTTTGTCGTGCCAAAATCATCTGTTTCCACACTGAAAGTCAAATCAATCACATTCGTAATGTCATTTTCCAACATCCATACTAAACTCTTGTAATACGTAGGGTCTATAGCTTCAAGGTCCTTATAATCTATGGACCGACCTAAGATGAGTTTATAAAAAGATCGAGTAAAATAAGCATCAAGTAAGCGGCCATCATGAATCGCTTTTCCAATCACTCTTCCAACAAATTTGAAATAAGATAAATGGTCAGGATTTACTCCAGAGGCGCGATTGGGTAAGTAAGTTAATTTATCTGCTGCAGAAGTAATGAACAAGGCATAATTGGGGTCAAACATTTGGCGAGCTAAAGCAGAGAACCATTCGCGAGAGACACCACCTTCATCAACACCTTCTTCGTCCTGGAAATGGACCTTTAGCTTTCCGTATCTGATCTCATCACCTGTACGATCTTGCAGTTGTTGATATGTATCTTCAAATATATAGTCACGACGGATGCTAAGTTGAAGTGGAGGAAACTTTTCGCGAGAACTGCTTTCTTTATAAAGAGCTTCGTTAAAGTAAGATCGCTTATTATCAAACTCGAGGATCTTGGGAACAGTGACCAAACAAAAGAACGAACCATTCATCAGGGGCGGATTATTGCGTATCATTGTATTCAATATTTTCTTATGCTCTTCAGTAAATTCAACAAAGAAATACCACTCATCTGCCAGCATATCTGAAATGTAATAGTCCCTAGCTATACACATAAAGCATTCAACTAGAGGAAGTAAAACTGTAGCCACATCCATTAAATCTTCCTTGTCGCATATGATTCGTAAGCATGATCCAAGCAAACACCAAAGAGGCTGAAATTTGAGCTCTTTGTAAACCTCAATGGCCATTTTCTTTTTCTCTATCCCATTTTGTTGATCTACTTGACGTGTCCAAAGAAAGTGCATGGTATTCAAAACGCGAAGTAATTTCATTTGATGTGCAGTTGCAGTTGAGAATTGCTTCAAAGCCGAAGTTTCCATTTGTGTTCCAGTTTTCAATTTTTCCAGTATAGAAAGTAATACTTCAAGATCTTTGAATATTTGCTCGGCAGATTGATTTGCTACTAACTTCAGATTCTGAATGATTTTGTTAAATCCTTCTTCAAGATAAGATAGGTTTGATAAAGTGCTAAGGACGAACCGAAATGTACGGCTGGAGCATTCGTTTGTAGTTAAAACGCGCACCATTCGCTCAAAATATTCGGTTGGAATATTTGAAAGCAGATCTTCTGGGTTTACCTTTTCACTCCCTGATTTAGTTTTTTCATCAAGTTGCTTGACAAGGCCTCGTATAGGATGACATATCTTGGCTAATACTTCCATGAGTTGCTCCGTTAATTTTGAATTGTTTAAGAATGATGGCCGTCTTAAAAGGTCAATGAGGACAAGGAATGAATACTTCTGTTTACCATTTTCCATATTTTCAAATCTTTCGTTTTCTGATAGGAAGTAGCGAAGAGAATACCAATTCCATGTAACTACATAATATATAATTTCCAAACATCTTTGGGAGATTAAACTAGGTGTCTTGTTTACAAAATTGCTAGTTTTTCTTTCTTTTTCCACCCCTTCCATTTCATCAGACTGACGGAATAACCGAGAAAAGCTACGGTCAACAGCAGCTAAATCTGAGCATTCGTCTTGAAGTATACAAATTAACAAGGAAAGTAGATCGTTGCGTGTCTTGGTGTTTTCGCACAAGTTAAGCAGAAGTCGATTGAGTAAAGCTTTAACGATAGATTGAGGAACAAACAATAGACGTGTCAGAATGGCTAATTGGGAACGATCAACAATACGAATAGCATTAGAATATCTAGTAAAAGCAGGTGGAATTGCTTGATTATCATTAACCGCTTCATAGAAGGCATCATCATCAGAAACTTGCGAATCAGAAGTCCTAGCAGCAAATAGGTTCTCTTCCGCTTGCTCTTCTGTTTGTTCAGCATGACTTTCTGGGCTATATGGTATAGTTTCTTCCTGATCTTCAGAATCTTGTCGTCTTCGACTAACAAGCACTTCCTCTTCGCGAAGTAAGTCTTCACGAACATCATCGGGTAAAGCGGCTAAAAATTCAGGATCGAGGCCTTGTTCTGCAGAAAGTTCAATCACAGGTTGATGACCTTCCATTTGAGCATTAAGGATCTCAGCGCGAAGATCTTCGGGAAGCGCTTCCAAAAATTCAGTATCAAGACCAGATCCAGTAAGGTCCATTTCTTCGCCGCGAATGACTACACGGATTCCATCTTCACGCTGCTCTGCTCCCTCATCCATATCTTCTACTTCTCTATGCGATTCATGATCCTCATCATTGTTCCTAGAATCAAAAAAGACTTCATCCATGCTTTCTCTATCTTGATCATTTTCTTCTATATTGTCCGGATGAAGGATGTTTAATAGATGCTCAGCTAATACAGTGGTCTTTGCTGCAGCAGTAGAGGTAATATGGGCCATTTGTGTAACTTGGTCCCAACGATCTACAGTCGCTATTGGTGTAAATTCCAGTAATAATCGCAAAACATTTTTGTCTTCACTATCGGTTGAACGACTATCTTCTTCAGGAGTGGGTGCAGTGGTAGGAGTGTTACCATCTGAAATGAATTGTGACCCTGGATCAACATCTAGGATATCCTCATCAATGTCGGCATCTCTTTCCCGTCTATTTTGAGAAGATACAACAGATCGAAGCATAAATAGGGCACCATGTCCAATAATATCTTCATAAGGCTGTAAATGAGACATAGAAGCGTTTCCTGTGAGTGCCTCTTTTATTTCACTAGCACTGTGACTGACATAGCCTCGCAGGAGAGGATGCAAAATAATATCATCTCTAATAGCTGATGATTCTCCTGGACGGAAACTAAGCTCATTGTTTGAGCTAAGGGCCATAGTAACTGATGGTATATCTATTTATTAAAAACTGTTTAGCTACATGCATATGGTTGCCATTCACTTTATACGTTACGTATAGCATTTGAGTGGTTGTTTACTCCCATATTTCGGGCTATATAATTAAGTAATTAATGTCTATTTCATTTTTAAAGCACAAGTATTTATCTTACAACCGTTAGCATAACGTCTTCTCATAGCAAGATCATAGCCTCGAACACCATCCACAGGCTCTTCTTCTTCAGTATCCTGATCTTCATCCGCTAATGGATTGTCCTATTCACTCATTTAGTAAGTAAAAGATCTATCTCTCTTTTTTTGCATATTAATTCACCACAATGGAAAACTCTCTTTGCAATCCACTGTTCGCTGCTCGCCAGTCACTATCATTTTCAGATTCAACATCATCACTCATCTCAGAGTAATCCAAATGAGAAGAATCGTCTGTGTCATAAGAAATAGGAGAACCACCTTCATCTTCATCCAAAGATTCATCAGTACTATCAGATTCCTATTTATTAATACAAGTTAGTGTTTCTTTTTTTTTTTTTTTGCACAACAAATAATCCTCTTTAAATAAATGAAAATAACAATACTTCTTCGTCAGTATCAGGAAGATGATGACGGTGGCTTCTCATCAATTCATCCATTTCCCTATCTTCCTCGTCTTCTTCATCTTCCATTTCATTCATACTTTCATCCTCTGTACTCTCTTCATCTTGTATAATTTCAATGACTTCCTCTCCAGAGCTACATGCAACGTTATTAAAAGAAACCATTTAATAAAAAAAAAAAAAGGAGCTGTAGTATACCTTGCCATTTCTATATCTTCATTATCACTACTCTCATCCATACTGCTACCCTCTTCTTCTTCTTCTACAGCAGTGCCATCTAAAATAGCCATAGATGAGTTTCTATAAAGTTCATCCATGTCGTCTACAGGAGATTCACTTCTTTTGATGAAACATATCAAAATATTTTGCTTGATCGGCTTCTTCTTCTTTGTCTTCCTCTGTGGGAGTTTGCTGAAGCCGACCCGCCATTTTGGTCAGCTTTTCTAGAGGACGAAGTAGAGCATTCAATATTGTCTTGGCGTGCGGATAGTTGACATCTACATCTTGAATGGCATCGATCAAAAGTTGAACAAAGTTGTTATCTAACATTAATTTGGACAAATCCATAACGTTGGCATCCTTCATGTTTGGAGGCGAGATGTAGTCTGGATTGATGGCTGCAGCCCGAGCGTTCAAGATGTGGTGACATAGCTCAGAGAGTGCGTAGTACTTTGTGTATTTTTTACTATTCTTTGCCTTTGCCCTGATGTAATAACCAAAAAATCCAGCAATGGCTTGCAAGACATGTCTTCGAACTGTTTCTAACATCTCCGACCGTTTTTTCTCTTGTGTTCCTTGTTTATTCTGCCTTTCTTTTTGATGTTTCTGTTGTTCTTGCTGCTGATCCTGCTGCTGATCCTCGGATCCTTCTGATTCATCTGATGATCTGTCCTCGATCGAGCTTGCGTTTATAGAATGAGTTGTATCGTAACACAAAGCGACAAGTAAACCAGTTGTCCAAATATAAATACCCTTTTTTTTTCGTTCTGTGTCTGTTCTGGCATTCACAGGGCCAAAGGGTACTAAAATGTTGAGTAGTAAATTGAGAATAGAGCGATCCGAACTGGGCACCATATCAGGAGTATAATGGAATTCAATATCCTTAGGTATCTCGTAAGAGATAACATCATATTTACAACTTGGATAAGACGAAACAAGCTCCAAAATACACTCAATCAAATAGCCAGTATAACCAAACTTCCAGTTGCTTTGGTTTTCTGTTGCCTGGACTTTTACAAGTTCATGCAGCAAGAAATGGATTACTGATCTCGATTCTATGTCACCAGGGATACCTTCATTTTCCTTATTGTCCTCTTCATTTTCTGTATTACCAATATAATGGATGGTAGTTTTACCATTTGCTCTGTTCCTTATGCGACATACTTGCTTACACACGTTAAAGAAATTAGCTGGGGATCTCAAAAAGACAGCTTGTCCTGCTTTGACTATTTTGTCCATACTGACATCTCCTGAAGTGTATCTTCTTGCCCAAAAACAAAGCCATTCTTTCATGCATTCCTCCATCACGCGCTTGTTTTCAATAAGATGACGTAAGATAATAATAACATAAGCTTGTTGAACCTTGATGCTTGATTCAAATTTAGCACGGGGACGTTTTAAAAGAGCTTCCAAGCCATTTGACATCAAAAAATCACCGACTAATTCTGTTCGTTTGGTCAGTCGTATAAGGATACGCAGGGTGGCGAGCAGATTGTCCTCAGAAAGAGTATCGAGCGATAATAATTGAATACAGTGATCTAACAAACGGGTTGCTTGATCATGCTGAAGCACTTTGTCAGTATCGATCTCTTCTTCTTCTAAGTCATTCTCTGATTGCGCGATGTGCGTTTCCAATATCAGAAAAAGAGTTGTTAGCCATTTTGGGTTTGGGAATTCTGGAGTGGTAACCATCATGTTCAAAAAGTCAGACCAACCCACAAACTTTGATATCGTCGATACCCATTGAACCGCAAAATCATGTACCTCAGGCTCCCTTAACATAAGAGCAAAGATACGGATCCTATTAATGCAGGACTCAAAGAGAGCCCTCTTATCCGTGTGTTCGGCTGTCATGCCCTCAAAGAACTGAGCCATGAGTTTTGTATTTTGCCCAGTTTGTCTGGGTCCGCCGCAAATGAGAGCGATAAGAGTATCACGAACAATAAAGTCCAAGTCATCCCGATCTTGAACGAGCTGAGTAAGGATATTTGGTAGGTTGTCTCGTATTTGATCACGTGTGTGGTTTAGCAATAGAGCAGCTAATTTGGTATCTACGATAGGAGAAAAGTCCGAGCATTCATCTTCTTCAATATCTTCATAATCCTCATCATGATCGTCCTCTGGAATATCATCTGTATCTTGAACAAGGTCATCATGTGTCACTGGTTCTGAGTATAGTGCTTTTATAAGAAAGAAGTTGAGGCTAACTAATCGATCGTTTGTATAACCTTCTTCAATGAAAACTTGTGCTGAAGACGATTCTGAATCCACAGTCATGTCTCTCTCACCATGCACATATAAGCACTGCGTTATACAACCAAGTAAGGCACGAATAGAAAGCTTAGGAAACCTGGCAAGGGATGAGCATTCGAGAAGGGGATGGATTTTCAAAATTTCTGAACGAACAAACATCAGCCAGTTTTCTGGGAAGAGCAGTGCAAGTTCCTTTTGCTGTGCGGCTGTTTTCTTAAGAGTATGATTTGAGTAAAGATTAGGAAGAGCAAGATGGTGTAAGGCCGGGAATAGGAGCTCAAGACATAAGTTGATCCGCTCAAAGAGGGGCGTCTCTTCCTGGTTCTCCCCAATCATGGATTCTACTTTACGCCAAAGCGGTTTCGCCAAGTTATCAACGATCCACCTTACACCACCTAGCATACCAAACCATACAGCGACAAGAGATACCATGTGCCGACGCTCTTTATCTTCCAGTATGAGCATAGAAAACAAAGCAGATATAGCGGCCACATAGTCGTACCGGCTTTCAGAGGATTCTGATTCTTGCAACCATCGAAAATTATTCAGCATGAGATTTGCTATACCCTGTGAAATCAAAAACAGCTTGCGTCCTTCTTTCACGGATAAGTTTCGATTGCTGTATGGCTCCAATTTAATAATACTTTGAAGTAATGGCATAATCACAGGACTAACGCCTCCTAATAATTCTGCAAACCGTCTGGTATTTACAATCTTGGGATCCGTCAAATCAGATTGTTCAACTTCTTCAGCTGTCCCATCACTATTGAGTTTGATTTCTTTGGCATACCATGGTCTAGGAACGGCATTTCTAAGCAAAATATTTTCCCAAATCAAATATCTACAGCGTGATAATAAAAGAAGAGACCCAGATGAGTATTTGTAATTTTCAGGACTTTTTTTTTGTACCTGTGGATGAGTCCCAAGAGTTCGAAAAAATCATCGTTCTGTTCATTATTTTTTAGACGATTCTTGCGATTTATATATAGCCAATCAATGAAATCATCACACGGTTCATCTTTTTGGAGAACAAGTAAAGCAAGTGTGCTAGAAAGTAAACCTACATGTCCAACCAAAAAACTAAATTCACGGAATACTCGGTTTCCTTCTTTTAAGAGTTCTGAGTCGGTGCCTACAAAAAAGTAGGTTAAAGCAAGTCTTGAGAATGAAGATTGCTTATATACCATCCACATAGATGAAGTCTGCAACTGAACTTCTTTTTGGTGGCCCAGGTTTGATAACAATAGAAGTAATTTTTCTTACTTCATCGATAATAGCTTCCACAATCACCATAGTTTGCTTCTCGGTAAGAACTTTGAAAACATCAGAAAGAGCACCAAATGCGTTACTAAGATAATAATCAAAAGGAAGCACAGGAAGAGAGTAATATTGCAAGAGGATTTTATGGCCATTGTAATTTATAAACTCTTTTGCATTATCAAATTCCAAGAAACCCTCTAAGAACTAAAAAGCAAAATGAGTATTATTACTACTATTATTATTATTTTTGCTGCTGCTGCAAGAAACTATATGTAAAAACAACTTACCCTAGCAACCATTTCGATCATGGACAATAAATGATTCTCTACTTTAGCATTACCATCACGTAACGGAACCTCATTATAGACAAGTACATGGCTATTATCTTCTGGTTTGCCTTCTTCCGATCCACCCAACTTAATCACTTTTTGAAGCATATCGTGAATACAGCTAAAAATTTGCCCCTTTAATGCAGGCTGGTGCCGAACAAATTCACTCATTTCTCCTCCAATCTCACTTGTATCTGCTACCTCCATTGGATTTCCTAGAAAGTGAGATGAAGAAAGCAGATCAAAAAAGTGGAAAAGCGGCTGAGTTTCTTGAAACATTTCTAGGCCTTCTTCATTTAAACAGGTCGCGCTAAAGGCATCAATGACATTCAAGAGCAGTGTCACATCACAGTAACCATCGTATGACTTGAAAGTCTTTAAAAACGTTTGAGGAACCTGAATTTCTTGCAGAACTGCCAATGATGTTGGCTCCATGTGGATATAGCTTGCATACAAAGACAAGGCAAGTCCAAACACGGTTGAACCAAATAGTGTGTGGTACTCCATGATTTTGCAGAGTACATAAGGGATACTTGTCTCCATTAGATTGCGTAGTGAGCTACCTGCACCACTACCTTTTATCATACGAATAAAAAATCTTAAAATGCTCTTGATGAGCATAATAGAATCATAATGATTATGCCCATTGATGCATGTATCTATTTGGAATTTGAGTGCCTTTATAGATGCATTTAATCCATTTGAGCTGAAAAAGTTTGGATATGCATTATCTAGGCTATCAAATGCAACATCAAGTAATGAAATGACTTTTGTAAGGACCTAACAGAGAAAGAAGTAAATCTACATGGATTCATCAACATATATGTTGTGATTTTACATTTGGATGAATACTTTCATTGTCGATTATATGAATAGAGACATTAACAATACCAGCAGATGATAGCATTTGACCACCAATTGTTGTATCTGTCAAGTAAGACAAAAGGGTAAAGAATGCATCCAAAAATGATTGTGGATAAGCTAATAATAAAAATATGATCATTTAGTCCATCATATTTTTTTTTTATATTTCCCTCTTCTTACCTGATTCATTTGATAAACGGCGTAAGGTATGAAGCAAGATACCATGATTCGCAGCAGCATTTAGCGCGTTCAAAACCTCAGCCAATTTTATTCTGTGTCTTGCAATGGCATCTAAAGCATATAAAGCGTACGTTTGAATGTCCTATCTCTTATTAGCAAAACGAAACTTTATACTACTGCTACTTACTATGGGGATATGATTGTCATAGCACACAAGTTGAGTGATCTGTGTAATTAAATTTGGTTCATAAATGTACAATCTATTTTGAGCTGTCGTCTCTGGCATTGTATGAGCTATATTATAAGAAGGCGTTAAATCACTTGCATTTCCCTTCATTTATGTACAAAAATAATAAAAACTACCTAAAATGATAATAGACATAAGCCGAATTTTAAGTAATTGCCTGCGAGCGCTTATACTATTGTTATGATTCGCTAATCTAATTTTATTCAATAATTCAAAATGATATTCGCTTGGCACCTGATGTTTGTTAACAATTTCCCAGAAAATATCCTGATCTGTCTCTATCTCCCCCATAACTGTCGTAGCAATCGTTTCCAATTCTCCACCTTCTTCTTTATAAAATGACATTAAAATCTTATTCTCGTATTGAGGTTCAGCCGATATCAGAAATGCTATATCTCCATTCTTTGCCAATTCTGTAATTACTTTATCTTTCTGAATCGAAAAATTTGACTGAGCAGCTGTTGGATTACTCATGCGCTGAGCTGGTTTCAGTAATAAGGCAAGCGTCGCTTCCAAGACGTCTATATCGGTTGTATATAATAGAGAGTTGAGATGCTATAAAAAGAGTGGAATTAATTAACAAATCTCGTATTTTTTTTTTTTTTTTCATTTTTCTCATTACTTCGTATGAATTATACAAATTTCTGTTGGAACAATTATCAAATAATAGCCTTGTAAAATTTAAAATTGACAGCAGTGTTTGCTTTGTAGCATTGTCAAAGCAATTGTTTTGTATGTGTTGTTTCATTCCATACTCTTTACATATACTTTCTAATATCTCATCAAAACGGTTTAAAACAGTTACAAATTGAAAGAAATCACTTCTTGGATAATTCCACTCTTTTATTTCTTCTGTCCATTGCTTGATCTCGTCTTCTTGTTCCAAGTGGCGTATAATATTACTTAATTCTTGTGGCTTTATTATAAAAGAAACCGTAAGAAAGAGAAAACTTTAAGTTTTAAGAAAGCTTACAAGTGAAGGCAGAGTCTTTATGGGAGTTCTTTTGATCTTCATTTTGATTTTAATGCAAATTCTTAAAAAAAATAAAAAAAGAAAAATAGCAAAATTACCCAAAACAGTCTAGAAAATTGTTACATTTTTCTGAAAAAATGTTTCACTTTATCGCAAGTGTCTTTACTAGCAATTTCTTTCTATACAACTAAAGTTTTGAGAGACATAAAGGATACATCTAGCCTGGTTAGCCATATCACTATTTTCCTTATTGGCGATTCTAATCCATCGTAACCTCTTCAAAATCTGTTCATAAATTGAATGTTGTCGAATATTCTGGCAACAAAAAGTTTTTTTTAGAATTATTTGACAGTTGCTAGATACATGTTTGTACAAGACAAAGACTGATATACTTGATAATTCAAAGTTCTTATAAAGATCATGTTCTACTCATTTTATGCTCTTGGTGGATATTGCATGTAATCTTATTAAACCAAAATTTAAAGTGATTTACTCATTTACGTAGTTCCTGTATGACCCCTCTTTGGCACGGTCGTTTGATTCATTCAGCCCAGGTAAAAACCTTTTCAGTGCCAAAATAAGAGTTATCCATCTTTTCTTTCCCTTCTGTATTTATCTCGCTTAGTTTGAACAATACTGCATTTATAAGCTCGCTTTCCTTTTGAACAACTCCTCGAGGACTTAGTGCAATAACCAAGTCAGTCTTTGCAGCTGGAAAAATCTGCATCCTTGTTTTATCTTGCCAAGTACATGTGCTTGGAGAAGATGCCGCTAAAGATAATAAGCTATTTTTTTTTTTACTCTTTTCTTTAGCCGTTTTAACCTGATCAGTACTATAAATTTAATCATCATTGAAAGTACTTGGAAAGTTTATTATAAAACATTCTAAAGAAATGAATTAAAACGTAAATTTATATTCCCAACAATTATTTTATATTATTCTAGCCAAAAGCTCAAAAATAGCTGTTACAATATAGTATCCTAAATATTGCACCAACATATCACTCGATTACCTCTTAATAATGATGAATCGGCTAATATTTTGAAAATGGATAGAAAGTCTTTCTTTTTATTTTGTAGCAGCATACTACTACCAAAACTGTCTTTGGGAAAGGGTAAATGTTTAAACTTTTATAATAAAAGAACGCGTCTAATGCTATCGAGTTTTAGTTATATACCATTTCATGGACGTTACTGACAAGAAAAAATCAATAAATCACTGCCAATATCAACGGTGAGCATGTTAACTACAATGACGACGCCAGAGCGGATGTTGATACCCAAGTGCCGACACGAAATAGACAAGCTTAAATTTCAGTTTCATTTGATAAAAAAAGAAAGCTGAAAGAACAAAACAATATATTGGTCTTTTAATAATAAGAAAAAAAAATCATGTATTAATATTTTTGTAGAGATCAATAATAGACTGTTATTATTTCTATTCTGGCTCATTGATGAGCAACATTGAAGTATTCATTTAGAAAAAGTAAATAACGAACTGAACTAGAGATTGCACATGCGATGATAAATAATTGAAGAAAGTAATAACTAATTACTGAGAGACTGATACGCTATTTTAAGAAAAAAGAAAGCATTGTATCATTTGAAGGTTTTTTTTTGTGTTATTTATTTTTAATAATAAAAAAGGTATACAAAAAAGTAATAAATAATGTTAAAAATGATCAAGATGAGTTATCTACATAGTTGAGAACAACACCAACAAATTCATCTAATATTCTATTTGAATTAACATACTTGATCCCTTCTTGTTTTTTTTTAAAGAATGTATGCATAGATGGTAGAATGCGGTCCTCTAATGATGATACTTCACTATTTTCTATTGGTTGCTGTTCTTTTATGCAACTGGTATTACTGCAAACGCTACTATTACTACTACTACTGCTACTGCTGGTACGGCGTTGTAAAGTGGGAGATAGATCAGGTAAAAGAGGTGAAGAAGAGCAAAAAGCACGTTCCATTTGATGAATAGAAGGCAATTCAATCTTCTGCTGTAGTCCGCTATAAAACGGCAACTCAATCAAATCTTTTGTTGGACTCGCTTTGCGTTCAAGCATCATGCGTCTACCTAATCTTCTGGCTATTTCCTCTCTTACAAATCCTTGCTTTTCAGGTGAATCATGATCTCCAAATTTCTGACGTGCTAGCCGATAGACTCTACATCGTAAATCATTTTGTCTGTTCTTTTCTCTATTTTCAGCTCTCCATTTACGCATTCTATCATTATTACTGTAGATAGAAAGTAAGAATAATTGACTCATGATATATTATCAATCACCTTTCAGTAGTTTCTTCTTTGGAAATTATTTTCTTTGAGTGTCCTTTCCATCGTTTTTGATCACGACTTCTTATATAAGGTATATTATGGATATTAGGATTTTCCATATGTCGCTTTCTATATATGCTATGCATTAGCTGATATACATATTGTAAGGAGCTTATATTTACAGATTGGAACGAGTGGCAAATACTAAATAAGAAAGTTAGATATAAAAAAAACATAAAAATATTCATATATCTTGTATACATTTAGGACATTGTGAACAAGGAAATATTTTGGAGCTTGATTGTTCTTCATCTAATATCATTTTGCCTATAAAAAGAAGAGAAAGAAGAAGAAAAAAAAATAAAAAAAAAATATTTATTTATAGTTAACATAGTAAAAATCAAATATTATGATTTACATCTACAGGAAGGAATTGGGGGGTAGTAAAAGGGAATGCTATCTGTTTTGGCGGGAAAGGGCTTTTGGGGGAGACAAAGTATAAACAAAGTATAGTTTGATTTACAATAATTACTGTAATATTATATAAATTTCCTTTTTATTATTATAGTGTGCAGTAAAAGAAGTGTATTAACCATACATCCAACCTTGTCTTTCTTCTTCTTCTTCTTCTTTTACTTTCTCTTCTGTTTCTACTTGATATCTACACATCGGACATGTATTATGTAATTCTAACCAAGGAATAATACATTCTTTATCAAATAAATGTCCACTAGGAACACATATTTTAGTTTTTTTTGTTTACATAATTTATATTAATTTCTTCTTACCAAGGCATCCTTGTTACTGCATTAGATGATTGCATTAAATTATCTTTGCAAATAATGCATGTATCATCACTATTCATAAATTAATTAAAAAAAACACACACACATACATAACTATCTCTTATTTACTCATTCAATACTCGAACATTAGGTAGAGCATTGATAAATCGTTTTGAAGCAGGAGGTGGGCCTTTAATATCATTCTGGGATTCTTCTAATAGCTGTGATACTAAATTATCCAAAAATTCTTCTTGAGCAATGTTTCCCTCTGTTTGCATTTGTTCTCTAAACTGATTAAAAAAACTAATTTATATATTCAATTGTTTATTATTGCCCATTTATTATTATTCTTTTATTACTTTGCTGTTTGGATCAATTGCTGTACATTAGTTTCAACACTATTTGAATGTTGGCTTGCTGAGGTAGGATTCATAAACGCATCTAAATCAACATCGACTATCTTTTTCTTTTGTGTAGCAGTAATTCCAAGTTCATCTAAGCAACTGTAAGAGGTCCTGAGTAAATATAAACAAGAATTTTATTTACCAAAATAACTTGTCATTTTTTAATAAAGAAAAAAAAAATAAAAAAAAAAAAATAAAGCAAGACTGCAGTAAACACGTAATGCGCACACACAGTTTGCTTGATTGAAATTTTGCTTTATTTAGAAAAGCTCAGTAACAGATGAATACCATTGGATAACTTTTAAACTTTCTTTTCGTGAAGTTTGTACAGAGATTTTTTACATTTAAAATATTACCAGGATTAGTTTATAAAAGAGGTTTAAGAGATGAAATATAGCTTGTAGCAATAAAACATATCTTTCTCATCTACTAAAACTATTTAATCAAATTGTATCTTATACATAGTGGAGTATAAATTGTACAACGATCATCCAATGCATACTTTTTAATATATTCAACTACTCAAAAGTTGATTTATTACCATCTTCATTGTTACTACTTTTTAGTATTCTAAAATGCTCCATCTTGTCTATCCCTTTCTTTATATCCCTTTATCATTTGACAACAACAACAAAAAAAAGTTTAATGAAGATCAGCCAACTGTGTGTATCACCAAAATAAACACTTTATCCCTTTTTTATCTTAATTATATGCGAGAATTTTGCATAAAGTTTGACTGGTAAAAGACACTACCGATGAAAATCGGCTCTTTACGATAGCAAAGTATGACCTTTTACTTTGCAATAGTGTCAATGTTATTATCACTACAGCAACATCAACTCTGGTTTTTTTTTCTTAAATTCAACAAGATTGCCTTGCCCCTCTGTTTCGTAAATACATCTACACTGCCAAATACTCGGAAATAAAATATTCTTTGTGATATTATCCTATCCAGAAATAAAAACTTGACATTTTAGTGTCAATTTTCGTCAAGTTTTTTCGCGTTTTCTGATTACGCCAACTCTAATTGAGTCTAGCACAAACACTATGGCAAACAAAAACAAGAAATCAAGCTTGGCGTTTTGTCCCTGCAAAGTTTAGACGTATAAATCGATAGTATTAACCTAACTAATAATACAAGCGTTTTAAAGGTTGTCTATATGACCAACATATAAACAGTGACATCTTTTACCAATAATTGTTTGTCTAATATGTAATTGATAATGAGCTTTTTATACAAAAAATGTAACTATTTTTTTATTTGATGCATTTGCAGTCATGGAAGGCGCAGTAAATATAAAAAAAAAAATGCAAAAGTAAACTCAATAAAAGGTTGCAACACATTATTTTAACTTTGTAGGTACAGACATAACCCAGCTATACATAAACATATGGGTAGCAAAGTAAATTGACAGCTAACATGCAATAAGAAACGGACTTGTATACGCAGTAAATACCTGACTAGGATCCCTTGTCTTACTCTACATTAGCAATATACATCATTAAAAATAACAGTGCGCATATCCATGTGGACAAAAGGTTTCGTAAAGGAATATTAGGCATAATGGTTAAGCGATGAAATAGGTTGCAGTATAAGATAGTGAAGATTGAAGCTGCTTGAACATGTACTCTATGAAAAAAACATAATAAATGATCAAAATGGTCAAGATACACTTTGAAGTTAGACATAGCGCTGTTTTACGAAATCATGTTAAGCTGAAAAGAGTGGGGCTTGTTGACTTTGTCTTATCAGTGAAAAAGGAGCTTCAAAATCTCAAAATATATGTATATAATTCAATAAAAAAAAGGGGGAGAACATTTTGTGATTTTATCGCTTTTGCGATACAGAAAAGAAAGCATTATATACAACTTGATGAATGTAAATGCTATTTTTTTTATCAACATCATATCAGCATCATACTTTAATCAGGTTTATTATTAGTTAAGCACATTTTTTATGAAAGAAGGAAAAAGTGAAATAGCTCACTGCTTTTAATGGGTGCATAAGTACTCTTTGTTTATTTAAAACGATGGCACAATAAAGGTTATCATCCTTTTGTATTTGCTTTGCTTTATAGCTAAATTTCAACAAAATACAAGCTTTTGAGAAATTCAGCACCTCCAAACCATTTAAAATTATTAAAAGACTTTATTTATTTATAGACGAATTCCTTTGGTTTTGTATATCTTTATTGAGTAGATAGATATGAGTATAACAACAAACGCTATAAAACTGAAAGCAAAGCTACCAAACCAATTGTGACCACATACGATACTTTTGAAATTTGGCTGATCTGACCAAGCCAATTCGGGAAAGAGCTTTTTTGTTCAACTTGGTATGATAAATGGAAAAGAAAAATGCTCCATTTGAAACTACCTCTTGCTTTTGATCTTTGTTCAGGACAGCTTTAAAAAATAAAAAAATAAAAATAAAAAAAAAAGATGCAGCATTTTGTTGCTCAAAACAACGACGTTAAATGAAAATGAAATGTAACCTATGGACTAGTGAATATACAATTTGTGTCGACTAGGATTTTAGTTATTCATTTTTGTGATTTGCTTTTTATATCATGTAAAGTGTTTTTTATAACTGTAACTGACCCCAGTGATATATAACGTACATATGAGTCTTTGGCTGTAATATATCCGCCTCCATTTATCCTTTGTGGTATTTCGCTTGCAGTTATGTAGCCAGTGTTGTTACTTCTGTTGTTATATCATCATGAATGCTCTTTGACTGTCATGGTTTGAAATGTCTATTTACTTGGTCAAGGATAGCATAGGAATCTAAACTATAGGATTATACTGAAGAACAGGATTACAGAGGTCTACATTTTTGTCTATTCATATAATCTTAAACCAAGAGAATAAGGCAAACAAAAGCCTATAGAATCCGATATACTAGAAGATGGACTTTTCTCATAAAATATAATTTTATGAATGCTTGAATAAAAATATTTATATTTGGCTTTTACTTTAGAGTTAAAGAAACATAGAAAATTAAAGTAAAAAAGTACCAATAACAATAACAATAATAAAAAAGCTTCAATTATCACTGAGATAATTACTATACCCAGATCTTGGGGAGATGATTTGTCTTTTTTTTTTTTTTTTTTTTGTCCTACCAAAAAGATTATCCGAAATATTCTTTCTTTTCTCATACAAAACATTGGTTTAGCCCTTTGCTATGCAAAAAAATAAAAAAAAAATACAGTAACATCGTCCATCGTTGAAAACAGCACCCTTGGAGTATTCTTCTTCTCAGTTAAAATAGTCTTAATTTTGATTAATGATCTCTTGTGCAATACCTTTCTTTACTTTCTATTCCAACTTTAACCTATACAAACAATGACTGCTTGATTTTTTCATCCTTATTTCCTTCCTTTTCACACACAAAAAAAAAGGGGGGGGGGAGGGACAACAACAAGAAAAAAAAATCAATCCGATAGATTAGGTAATCTTTTAAAAGTGATTATGACGGGAAAAACTCTTTTTGGTTGAAAAGCACACTCTTTAAAATGACCTCCGACTTGTGAATACAAAAAATAAAAAAAGGATTTTTACAGAGGATAATTCGATTACAAAATTGACGGATGGTGTGTGTATGTCATGAAAGATTTGGTTGTTTCTTAAATATCAAAAAAATTTCAAAGTTCTTTTTTTCCCTTACATTTCTTTGATTTCTCTTTTCACACGCACAGCAAACGGGCGTCTGATCCCATCGTGTCTCAAGTGGGATTAAAGTACCGAAAGTTGAATAGTGACATTCAAGGGAAAAAATAAAGAAAAAAATATGGGCTGATGTAGCACAATGTGGGGTAAGAAAGAAGAAGAAAAAAAAAATGTAAATTTCTTTTATGGAAAAAAGTCAACCTGTTCCTAGGAATGAAATATGCTGATGATTTTATAAATAAAGAAAAGAACAGAAAATTATGTACTTGTTGTCAACTCAAAGAGCTTTTTGGTTAAACAACAGAGGTTTGGATCTCAATCAGGAAATATGTGAATTCTACTTGAGCCTCAAATCATTTTTTTATTGTCAAGTTGTGAATTAAAGAGAATGATAGAAAGAGAGTAAAGAAATGAGCTTAAAAACAGGGCAATTTAGATATAAGCTTTATACCTCATCTTTTTTTTTTTCTTTTTTTACCCTTGGTCTCCTTGAAAATCTTTTTTTCTCTACGCTTTTTCTTGTGCCTTCTTTTTTAGGAAATTGATAAAAAGTATAAAAATGACACATTATTTTCTATTTTCTTTTAAACTTTCTTCACTTGGCCACAAAATAAAATGACTACAGTTGAACTTCAAGACACTGAGAATAAATATGAACCAGCAGTACATGTGCCTGTCATAGCCGCACCTACGATTGCCAATCCTGGTCCACTAGGTCTTTGTGGTTTCGCTTTGACAACATTTGTACTGTCTCTTCATAATGCTGGTGCTGGCTTGCCTGCTACCAGTCCACATGGTGTCGTTACTGGTCTTGCCTTCTTTTATGGTGGTTTAGTTCAAGTAAGAATCAAGTGAAATAATTTTCTACCGAAATCTAATATAATTATAGCTTTTAGCTGGTATGTGGGAATTCAAAACAGGAAATACATTTGGTGCTACAGCATTCTCAAGTTATGGTGGTTTCTGGTTATCTTTTGGTTTGATCTTTGTTCCAGGTGCAAATATCACTGGAAGTTACAATGGTAACACAGCCATCTTGGAAAAATCTTTGGGTTATTACTTGCTCGGATGGACTATTTTCACAGGAATCATGTTGATTGCCTCACATCGTTCAAGTGTTGGGCTTGTTTCTCTCTTCTTTTTCTTGTTTATAACCTTCATCATGTTGACTGCTGGTAAACTCAACAATTCTATTAATTGTCAAATTGCTGGTGGTGCACTAGGTGTCGTCACAGCATTCATAGCCTGGTATAACGCTCTCAGTGGTCTATTAACCAAAGACTCTTCACACTTTATTTTACCCATTGGACGTCTCAATTAAAGCATTCTTTCCTTTTACACATATTTTTTTTAATACTTTACTTAATAAACCATTAATTCATTGACCCAAAGACAGGTTGATCATAAAAATGAAACCTAGTCAATCAAATAAAATGAACAGTCTTTTTATTATCAACACCAATCACACTTTTCCTCTCATCCTCCTCCTCCCCCAAAAAACAGAGAGGCAGCTTGTCAATCCTTTTTTTTCAATTCCGATTGGTTCATGAAATAAAAAAGTGAACACACATCAGCCTTTCCCAGGCATTACCCCACCTGTCCTTTTCTTTTTTTGATCACCAATTAAAGAGTTCTTGTTTAAACAGATGATAGTTCTCTCCTACATTTGAATCATTACACTATAAATGGTCTTGAGACTAATATTTAGTAATCCCTTTTCTTGGTATTATTTTTGATAAAAGTGATCCTTTTCTCTATGTATGCCTGCTAATTCTATTTAAAATCAAGTTTCACTAAGCAGTAATGAATACAAAGCCAGCAGAATAAATATTAAAAACCTGTAATTTTGTTCAGTATCTTGGAAAAGGCTTGTCCATTTGATCCACTACCGTTATTTGATGTATTGTCCCTCTTTAGATATTCAATAGACACACAAAACCTACTGTTATTTATAAGATGTATGATCAAAACTTCTTACTGCATGAACTTGTCATGTTTTATAAGCCACATTTCTAACAGAGTAATCCTTTTTTTTTTTGGGTGGATAATTTAAAATCATTCTTCCCTTTCACGTACAATGTATCATGATTTCAATATACCATGTCCTTTTCTACCAGATCGTATCATACTCGATAAACTTAAACTTATCCTTTCTCGATTGTCACAGTGTAATAGCAAAAGAAAAGAGAATGAACTGAACTGATGTATTGTTTAAATGTAGTTAACGAATGTACAATTGCACTTAATTACACAATAGACAATGTTAACAAAGTGAGTGGGTTTAATAAAAAAGGATAATAAATAAATAAATAAAAGACTAATTGAGGAGAAATGAAAGGTTCAGAAACCGTCAGTGATAGACACTTCGACTCTCAATACCAAATATCCACTGACTATCATTAAACGTGTTACTATTGATACAGACATACCATTTGATAATGTAAGTAAATGTACAACTTGTGGCTTTAGAGGCTCACAGTAATGATCATCAGGAAGATATTGAGAGAATAAGGAAAGAATATGATTTAGTTGCTTTAAAAACAAGAAATAGTGAATTATTTCAAGCAGCTTGTTCAACTTTAAAGATTGATATTATTTCATTCCATTTTGATGAAAGATTATCATTTGAATTGGATTCATTAGATATAAAAAGAGCATTAGAACGATGTGTTTATTTTGAAATATGTTATGCACCAGCAATAAAAGGTTTAACAGATAAAGAAAAGAATGAATAGACTACTAATATTTCTTTTTAGATAAACAAGCTAAACTGTATACATTACAAATAGCAAAGCAACTGTTTGATTACACAAAAGGTAGACAATGGATCATATCGAGTGGTACAGAATCAGTATCTGAAGTTCGTAATCCATTTGATATATTTTATTTGTAAGTGATTGATTTACACATCCATCCTTTCTTTTATTTACAAATTTTTTAAAAGTGCCAAATCGCTTGGACTAGCTAATGATTCAGCAAAGTTTACGATTGAAAAGAACTGTGAACAAGTTTTATTAAAAGCAAAGAAAAAGCAATAAAGTGATGACGTTATTTAAGGTTTTTCTGCTCTTTGTGCGGAGATTTGTTGTCATGGAGATATAAAAATATATAGCTCATTTCTATTTTCTTTTATTTTCTTCAAGTATGAGCTATCAATATCAGTCTTATACAACAAAATCAAGCAGTGATGGAACTAGAGTAACCTCTGTTGTTATTCATGAAATATCAGAAGCAGAAGCATCCGAATTTCCTTTAGAAGAAAAATCACACTATGAAATATTGAATGAAGACCAATTGACAGAGTATGATTTTCTTTCACTGATGGATTCAGAAGATGACGACGATACAGAAAGTGACTCTGATATAGAACAATATTGGTTTCCTTCTCTTTTAAAGAATTCAATCATTCAATTCTTGGAAGATGATGATTTAGAAGAATTGACAGATGACGATAATAAAAGTGAAGCGATTGTTGAAGAAGATGAAGAACAAGAAGAGGATGATGAATTGACTGAAGCTGATGTAGTAATATCTTCTAGTGGGAAAAGATCCCCACAATATAAGTTTAGACAAAGAAAAAAAGTGAAAAGACCTGAACAAATCCCGGTTGAAGTTTATCACATTGTTCTTTAAGCCATTTTGATGTAGCAAATAAAAAATAGCATGAATTTTATATTTAAACTCAGGTTTTTTTTTTTATTTCTAAACACACCTTTGCTTAAAGGTGCTGAGCTATTTTTTTTTTTTTTTTTTTTTTTTGCTGATGATAGTTTGTAAAGATATGTAATTTGTACCTTTGTTTATTTGATGGTTTAATAGACTTGAATAAATCCAAGTAAAGAATAAAAAGAAAAGAATTGATTAATAATCTATACTTTTGACACATAACCTATTTAAATCTAACCAAAAGTAGAATTAGATTTTACAAGGTGGTACTTTAAAGTGTTGTACCAAAAAAGTATCTCTCTGTTGGCTATAGTGATGATGAGTCGATTGTATCATTGAACTCTATATTCAAAAAATTCAGTTGAATGATATGATATTTGTTATTGACAGTGATATTACGATGGATAATATCAAGTAGCTAAGCATGATAGACTAAACTTTGGAGAAAGTAAGGATAAAAAAGTCAATTGAAAAGTTCTAAAAATCATTCGATTGTTTCAAGAATATGCTTTTTATTTTTTTCATTCTTCTTTGTTATGTGTTCACTACGCTCTCTCTTTGAAAATAAATCTTTTGAAATAAAACTTTGTGTGTAAATCATATTTCAATTCATACAAGCAATCCATATAATTTATTTAAAAATGATAATAAAATCAAATTGTAAGGGTATCACCCACAAGAACTTTAATTCTTGTGCCGAGGGTAATTTTGTCCCCTTGGTTTTCTATTGATTATTAAAAATACAGCATTCTTCCCAGTTGCAATAAACAGGAATTAGACAAGGTACGCTCATCCTCAGAAAAGAAAAAGTAACTATGGAAACGAAAAAAAAAAAAAAAAAAAAAAAAAAGACAAATAAATTCTCTTTAAACCAATTCATGTAAATAGGAATGCTAGATTGTGCACAGTAGCATGTTTGTTTATTACAAACCAACCTTTTCTTCTTTGTCAGTAATACAGACATTTAAAATCCTTATCTCTTTTGCTATTTTAGATGTGCATTATCATATGATAACCTCCATTAGTTTGAAAGGCGCTATCAAATTCACATCAAATATTCTCAAACTTATTTGTGTTGCTGATAAGGTTAATCAAAGTGATCGTTTTACTGTTTAAATAGAGTTTAAAATAAAAATAAAATAAAAACTTGATTTTTTGTGTTAGTCTCAGTCAATTGAACAGATCTTATTTTGTGAAAACCTAGACTTTTTCTTACATTCAAATATCACAAATGCTTTATTGTTACCCTCCAATTCAAAGTATAAACAGTTTACTTTTAAAAAAGAGATTATTGTACGACAAACAAACAAGAAAAACATAAACCAAAATGTATTGAAAATCTTTTATTTTTAATTAACAGTGCAAGTGAAAAGAGGGGGAGTAAAGTTGATATGAAAGCAAACTCCGCACGCACTGGCCAAAATATGATTGATTTGACATATGAAAAATAAAGAAAAGGGGGAGAAGGGGATTCATCAAATCAATGTCAAATTTAAAATAAACGTCACTCATTCTCACGCATCTTTTTTTTTATTTTCATGTGTACATTGAATAATGTTTATTTATATTCTAAAAAAAAAAAAAAAAAAAAAAAAAAAAAGAGATGGAGAGGCTTATTCTTTTTTTTTCCCTTTCTTTTCTTTTTCTTTTCTTTTTGAAACAAAAGCATGGTAAATATGACCGTAGCTCATCCTAAACCACCTACAAAAGATGGTAAGTTAAGCTGAGTAGTGGTTGTCTTTATTAAACATATTTTAAAGGTGAAAATGGTTATATCAAAGCCAATGGTAAACATCAAGATCACTTTATTGAACGCGTAACTTCCCTTCCTATCGTGAAAGACAGTGTTTCTAAAGCTCAAGAAGTGGCAAATAAATCTTTTATTGGTCGATGGACTTTATCTACCTTTCAATATGTAAGTGAAAAACAACCAGAGTACATTCAAGGATATTATCAACAATATCTTGAACCTCATCTGGATCTTTATGGTGGTCGTTCATTGGATTATGTTCAAGCCAAGGTACCTCTTATCGATCAACCTAGTGTTGAAGTCATTGATGCAATCAAGCAACCTGTGAAGGCCAAGGTGGACAACACCCTTCAGACTGTGACTTATCCTGCGCATGTTATTGCAGGTGGATTCAATCGACAACTGACTCGTGTCATTGATCATTTGGAAGGTACGATAGAAACCTACCTTCCCCCTTCTCAAGAGGATGACCTTTCGCAAACCAAATCAATGGATTCTGAAAATCAAGCTATACGTGCTTATGATCTAATGCTCAAGCTCACTCAACGATTGAATCATGCTCTTCCTAAATCTCGTCAGGAACTTGCAAATGTTGCTCAAGCTAATGGTCTCATTCAGTCAACTGTTCATCAGCTTCAAATGGTTCAAGAGACCTTGGTTGTTTATGGTCAAGCCGCTCAAGAACGTCTACCTTCTTCTCTCAACCTTCGTGTACAGCAAACGACAGAACTCATTCAAAAATGGACATCTCAAGTTCATCAGCAGCTCTCTACCTTGACTGATCGAGAATGGATCAAGCATCAATTAAGCTTGGCTAGTGAACAATTGGATGTCATCAAGGCTGAATGGGCTCGTACAGATGTTTCGGTCACTGAAAAATCTCGCTTGACCCTTCAGCAGATCCACAGTAACCTCTTGCCTCTTTTCCAATCCATTCAATCTCAATTACACTTGTTATTGAAACAAAACTGACAGAATAAAAGTCTCATTCTTTTTGAAAAAGAAGTATCTTTATTCTTTTTTTGAAGGTGTTTCGATCACTACATCAAACGCACCGTTCTTTCCTCTTTCTGTGATCACTAATTTTTCATTACGCTGAGAATCTGTTGCTTTGACAATCATGCGTAGTTTTTCTAGTTTTTGCTTTCTTTCCATCTGACACATTTCAAAAGAAACTGCAGATACACCACAAAAGGTACCCACTGCCCAATTGGCAGAAGTGGATACAATACCTATTTTCAACTTGAGTATCTCTGTCTTATTCCATGTTCTCAACAGCTTACGTTTAGACATAAAACGAATTGCTCCAATAGTTACACCAGCAGCTATATAAAAAAAAGCCCCCCAAAAATTCAAACCTTTAGTATACTTGTTCTCTCTCTTTCCCCTTTGTCAATTTACCCATGCCATAAAGTAATGCATTACGAGAACAAGGAATCTTGTTTACTTCCTTGAAATCTTCAAGTTTTATTGTCTACAAATTGTTTATTTTATTCAACAACAGCATTTTATCTTTTCCTGCTTTTTATTCACCTTTAAAGCATCTACAAAGGAAGGTGAATCTTGCTGCGATGACATCTTTTGTCTAAAAAAAAAATTAGTCTGAATTTTTTTTTTCTTTTTCTTTTTTTCCAAAAATGTAACTATTTAAAGCACAGCAATTTCATCTAAGAAGCTTATTTCCCTTCTTTTTTGCTTGTCCTAGTTTCAAGATGAAATACAAGCATGTGGAAAATAAGGAGAGAAAGGGTAGGACATGTGTAAAGGAAATACAAACTTTACTTACTTATTTTTCATATGATTTGTTATCAACTTTTAAACTTTTTTCATGCAAGCTTGACAAAAAAAAGAAAATCTTGCTTTGTGATCATGTCATGCTTGAACTTGATATTTTCATTCTATCCATCTCACTTTCTATGCTACCGTGCAAGTAGCTAGAGCTTACAATTGAAAACATGACTAAGCTTATTTTTTTCTTTTCTTATGCCTCTCGCTTAGGACTCTTTTTAAACATGTACATCCTTTCCAAATTGACGAAAATTGATTGTTTATAAAAAAAAAAAAGCCTTTTTCGAAACAAATCAAACGTAGCACATCTTTTTTTATTTCCTCCAGCCTTGTCATACGTAAATCCCACTTTATTCAACACATCAGATCAACTTGAAACCATTCCAAACACACAATGACTGACTTTACCGTATCACAAAGTTGGCTATACCAAATAAAATTGAATTCTAGAATATGAACACATCACTGGCAAAGCAAACACGGTCAAGACACCTCGTCGTCTTTTCATATTCGATTTCTGGTTACAATGCTGAATGAACTGAATACAAATAATGTACTCAAAATCGTGCTCTAAGCAGATCACTAAAATAGATTGAGTTGTGGACCAGTGGCAAGCACGCGTCCTGTCCTGTGCCCTTTAGCCTTTCAAGAATAACTTTCATCAAATCTTTGATCTATCGGTGAATGATCCATGTGAAGTTGCACATGTCTCTATTCCGGATGACACTGTAGGGTGTGTTGTCATCAGTGCTGTTGTACGAACTCAAAAGAAGCCTTGGTCTATTCAGTTGAATATCCCCCCCCCTCTAAAGACCTGTTTTCAAACACTCCTTGTACACAGTGACTTGAGTCCGTCTCTGTTCTTATTTCCAATGAAGAATCCATCATCAGGTTGGACATGCGTCATAATCTTTTAGATAACAATGGCATCTAAGCGACAGACTTTTTTTTTTAAATAAAAAATAAAAAAAAGACATTCATCTAAACAGACAGATTTCTCTGATTGAGTATAAGCTATAGAAAGAAAGAGAGGTGTAAAGTATGGTTTACAAAATAATAAAAAAGGGAAAGGGGGGAATGCTTTAATACAAAATTACAGTGTGCACTTATATAAATAATATAAAAATAATAACAAATGATGGGTTGCTTCATTGAAAGGAAGAGGATATCTTTCCAAATGCTTCCAAAAATGTTTTCTTCTTCTTCTTTTCTTTCAATGGCTTATCGTTAGGTGTTACCGTGCCAGATTCAGGAATCATATCAACCTCTGATTGCATGAACCCACTCTTCTTCAAACTGCTGTTACCCAGTGACTGTTTCCGCGCTCTGAAAGATTGCAAGGTGGGTGATGCTGTATTACTGTGATAGTCGAGTAGAGAAGATCGTTGATCACTCGAGATAGAAGATGTCATGGGTAGTTGAAGTGATGGAGAAGAAGGACCGGGTGTAGATAAAGTACGCGGCCTTGTGTGATTTTGTTGTTGTTGAATCATTTTTTTAGCAGCAATCATCATTTTCAGTGCACGTATTTGAAGACTGGTATGGTGAGATAGGGCGGCTGTTTCGAAAATGAGAGGTGCGGTTGACATGTTGAGCATTTGGTGAAGTGCGTGTGTAGCGAGTTCGCCAAGGCGGGGAAGTTGATACATGTCTGATAAAAGTAAAAGCTGAGATAGGATCTGTGGTTGATACTGTTGTGCGGTCAAGAGATGGTCTGTGTAGATGAATTGCAGTAGAGCGGTCACGACTGTTTGAGGGTAAGGAAAGGAGAGATAACGACCTTTTGGTTCGGACGACTCGATCAATTTAGCAAAGTAAGGCCAACGCTGACAGAGGACAGCAGAGTTGACAGAGATCGTCTGGTTGTCCAAGGTCATGATATAAAAGTCGCACACAGCTGGCTCATTAAGCAAACGCAGTCCCATTTCTTGTGCCAGGGAAGAGCAAGTGATCTTGGGGAGACGGTAAACCCCAAAGGCCTCAAGATCTACAAGGGCGATGTGATCAAAGTTGTGTTGTCGGTGACCATAATCCTCGAGTAAATTACGAGATGGACTGCCGAAAACTAAGAATTGATTTCGATCTTCATAGAGAACACCACGATTCCATGAACCGGTTTGAAACACACTACCTGTCTCGATACGTGTCCAAGTCAGCTTAGAAAGATCCATGGACCAGATGGAATAAGTCTGAACACCAGGAACCAAATAGATACCTGACAGGATGAGATGATCACCAAGAGCATAACCTGTAGGGAAACGAATGCCAGGTGGTAAAGAAGATCCAGTCATGTAGCCAGTGTAATCTTCAATAGAAAAGTCAGATCCAACGACTTGTAATTCTCGCTGGACATCTCCAAAATTCGAATTGGTATAAAGGTAAACACCCAACGTACTACAACCTCCTTTTTCTTGAACCATCGTCCTCATCCCTTCCTCATTCTTCTCTATTTCTGGCTTGACTATAAATGGCACAGTGACAGCCATCGATCGGTAAGCACCCACATGCTTTTCCAATGCCTTGATCGCTTCCCATTCCCACGTTTTGAGATTCAAAATGTTCATCTCATCCAAATAATTGTTCTCCAAGTCTTGTCCTCCCAAAATGATCAATCGATCTTCTATCACTGTCGATAAATGGGCATATCTTGGTTGAGGTGAATAAAGTGAGGGCTGGATTGTCACCTTTTTCCAGCAAAGTGTATGGACATCCAGCAAGGCCACATCGTCCATCACAGAAAGATCACCGGGTGAGAATTGACAGTAACCCATGCCGCCAAAGATGATCAATTGATCGTTGTAATCGCTGGCAGAGTGAAAGTAGCGTGCTTGAGGTGCTTCATCCGAGTCTGGTGGGGGTATGTGTCTAATCCACTGAAGTGTGTTGAGATCAAGAATGTATAAATAGTTGGTCATCTTTCTTGTTGATGCCAAACGGCCTCCAAATACATAAACTTTGTCTTTGATCACATTCACTGAAGCTCCAACAAGTGGCGGTGGTACGTCTCCCAGTGTACTCTGGACTTGTGTGATGATGCCAGAAACAGATTGCATTTGCATGTTGGAATGCATGTTTTATAAAAAATAATAATAAAAAAAAAAGTTCAAAACAGAAACATGATCGGATGGACAAAATGAACCCATAAAAGGAAAAGGCATTGTGCAGCGTTTTTAAGCTGAAAATGAGAGGATCTCGAAATATTACTGGATGATCTGTATTTAAAAATTAAACATTATTCTTTTCTTTTTCTTTTATGAATGAAAATTTTAATGTTTATTAAAACTCTTCAATTCGGACGTTTCAAGTGCTTGCAAACTTTGTCAGGCTCCCAGAAAAGATATTCATCACCTAGTGATCTCCTGCCCTTACAAATGGCCGATATGGCAAGAAGCTCTCTCTCGGTTTGTACCTTATTTGGAATTCAATCCAGAAGACATCCACGAGATTCTCAGTAAAATGAGACGTTATGAACATGTTGTCAATACAAAGTTGCTCATACTCAGTTATTACGTTATGCTGTTCATCTGGCGAGCCCATTGGCGGTATATTTTTGACAATGTACATTATTACCTCCGTTTTTCAAAAAAAATAAGGCTCTGCCGTCAGCAGTAAAAGCATACCTCTTATTATGACGTGTGACTTTATGTTTTAATTTATTTAATAAACTAAAAAGGTAATACATTTAAGCAAGACGACAGTTTGAAACAGTCCACTAAATTTTATTAGCGTTGTGCACCCACAACAAGCCTTTTGGAAATATGCAAAGATATTACTGACGATATCGAATTAAAATGCGAACGAGTTAGTTAAAGAGGCCAAATATAACGTGTCATATAACTAATAATTTTTTTTAGAGAGAAACCAAAAGACACTTAGAAATCGAAACTCTAAGAACACAGCGTTTCGTTAAAACTGCTTCCAACAAACGCTTAAGAGCAGAGATTGAAAATGAGGCTACCTCTTCCCAGTCTTCCTCCCAACAGTCCCAATCTTCATACGAGCCAAATACAGATACATCAGAAGATGAGATTGATGACTTGAAGCCTACGGTATGTGAGCAAATACAACACATTTCTCCGTCTTACCTATTTTATATTTCATAGTGGAATATCGGCGACTTTGACATTAGTGCCGTTTTGGCTGGTTTCCGAAGGCATTCTCTTAGCCTGCACCATCAATTTCTACCCCTATGTAACTTAGGAAAAAATGGCCATAAATCACACCTTCCTATTTGACGGTAACGATGACTGCAGCACATCGTTTCCCCCCTGTTCACTTGGAGCTTCTCAGTGATTTCAATTTAAATGAATATTTTTATCAAATCTCGAATAAGGAGCATGAATTGATCAACGATGTTTATTATGTAACTATAAACTATGGCTAAAATGAAGCGATGCATGACTAACGATAACTTCTATAGAAATTGGCGACAAATGAAAATGGGCATGCCGAGGAAATAGTTTTGGAGCACATGGGCAATGACAACCTTAGAGTTTGCTGCAAGGTTCTTTATAATTTGTAAGTAAATATGCTTTGTGGATAACTTAGTTACTAAAACAAATTTTATTGTAGACTTCAAACATACACTAGAAAGGTCAACCTCCAAGCTGTAGATGAATCTATGTACATAACCCTGTCGATTAACCCTTTTATAGACGTGTTCTTTGACTATAACTGTGATTTATCTAAAGCTGTGTGAGTTTGTATATTAGAAGCTGATTTTTTTTAAAAAATAAAAATGAAAAAACTGATATTGCCTTATTTCATCTTAACCTTAGCAATTTTACTACTGTATTTCCACTTCAATTTCGACCAAACCGGCAACTAAATTCGACCAATAAAAAATAACGACCAAAAGTTTTTCAATATTCAGATCGAAATGTGGTAAGCTTCCTTATCCATACCGGTTTCGAACCTGAGCTCCGTTTTCAGCTGTACAAACACAAAATCACTATTCGTGACGACTTTGACCCACTGAGCCCCTCCATCATTCGTGATCCTACACTTCTCAACGAATCCATTGAGAGAAAAACTAAACTTGCTCGACATGTGTTCCTCCAACGACTTGGTTCTGCTTTCCACCGTCTCAAGGCTCCTCTTTACAACGCTGTCACTAACTACTTTCTCCAATCTGGGCTCATAGACCTCAATTTCTTGGAGTCTTTTGAGCTCGCTCCCCCTTACAGCTATCACAACTCTCTTCTAGACAAGATCTAGAGCTCTTTTCTACCTCTTCCCTTCCCTTTCCTTTTTCCTTTTTGACTATCAAAAAGGTTTTTAGTTCTATCTCCCTTTTTTTGATCTGACCCGGACAATTCAATCCCAGAAGTGATGATGTGCTCAGTTGGGTTATTTTAAAATAAAAATATTCTTTAATCGTATTAAGCTTTGGAGATCTTCAACTTCAGTCCAACAGAATGTATTGTTACTAAATATTATTTGTAGAAGCTATTCATGCATTGAATACGATTTATGGTTAATGTATATTACCAAGTAACACTATGATTTGATTAGTATTTCATTTTTACCTTGTGCAGTTCCATGCACGTTTTTTCAATGTATCCATAACCCCGAGCCTCAAAAAATCGCTTTCTTACCAGTGACATAGTAGTATAAAGAAAGGAGTTACATGAGCATATTTAAAAGTGATTTAATGCCTACCATCTGCCTTGGTAAATGTGCCTCTATCGTTAATTGATTTGTGTGGATTTTTGCATAATTCACAATTTCATAACAATCACCTTTCAATTGCTTTAAAAATCTTTCTAGTTCAAGTCGTGCTCAGACAAGCTTATTTCTAAGACTATGAAGACTAAAAAGGACAATTACCGCCCTTTTATGACCTTTAATTATGCTGTACTACCAATCACAAGAGTGATCCTGTGCTTATAAACAAAATCATGTCTTCTTTGTAGTCAAAATAGATATCTCAGCAAGACAAAAAAAAAAAAAAAACATGTGGTTGAATAAAGATAAATTCGAATCAACACATTTTTCACCCTAAATCTATTCAAACATCTTTTAATATCAAGATTAAAAATGGAAAGATAAGCAAAAGCCATTCACAATTGAATAATAGAATCTTGTAAGATGAATACAAGTAAAATTTAAAAAAATAATAAGATGAGTTGTCCGATATAAGTAACACTCTCAACCAAAGGCTTCCTGTTGTATTAATTTTATTATATCTAAATCACTTTTTAGCTAATGAATATACAACTCAAGTGTTGCAACAACAATACTTGAAGCATTGAGTATAAATTTGTTTTGTGGGCACAAGTATAGATAGAATAAAGTCTGTTGAACGGTAAGCTTTGTATTCGTCTTTTATCTTTCCAAGCCTATATTTTTTGCTTTGATTATATCTTTATTATGTTTTAATAAAAAAAAAATACGTGTAAAGAGTCTGCTCCTAATTTATGTTCATTGGAAATAATAATAATAATAAAAAAGATGTTTGTAGATAAAAGTAAAGAGAAGTAATACTTGAAACTTTGTGAATGAGTCCATGGTCTCTTTATTGGATTTCAAGGCAATAGAGAGTACACTTGATTGAACTGTATTTTATGTACAATAAGGGAATATTCTAGAATCAAACCAAGTTGAATCCCAATCGTCATTGAGCTCGATGAACAGTGTAATTTGTTATATGATCAATGTTGGAAAGAAACTTGATATGTAATAAGCTTTGGTAAGTTTGTATAATATTTGAGTAATCTCATACGAATAATGAGTATTTAACAAGCTAACCATGACTGAAAGATGGCATGTATTTGGTTGCTTGTCTAAAAGATACCCCGTATTTACCTTTTATATGTTTACAATCAAAGATTGAAATCGTAAATCCCTTCTGCACGGTAGATGAGGCTTTATTAAAAAAATTCAAAATGATTTACAAAAAAAAAAAGGGGGGGATTGACCCAAGCTTGTATTTTTTTAACATGTGTCCTGAAGGTATGCTGTTATTGCTGATGCTATATTTGTCTGACAGCATATAAGCAAAGCTACCTAGAATTGCTCATTGCTGAGCAGATTTCGGGTCTGAAAACCCTGCTTGTAAAAGGTGAATGAAATATTTAAATTGAGCACTACTGCGTCTTTTCTTGCAAGCCCTTGAACTCGACTGCACTCATTCAATTAGTTGGGATTTTATGTATTCTTTCGTTTCCTTAGCGAATGAAGTTTATTATATTAGCCAACTCAATCATTTTAAAAGATGGAAAAATCCACTGCATCTATTATTATCTAACGTTGCTTTGTCAGTTTGATAAATAAAACTGTCCAATAAAATCTCGAGATTGTTTTATTTTCAGGTGTTTAATGCATTAAAAAATAAAAATAAAAAAAAAATGCAAGCATGTTTTAATCATCTATTTTTATTATAAACAAGGGGATAATATGAACCACTTTTCTGGATAGCTTCTTTTATAAAAGGAAAAATAAAGAAAGTGTGAAAAAGGTGTGAATAATTACTAAGAATGGGAAGTAAGAAAAAAAAAAGTTCTTTTTTGTTATTTTTAGGTTTTTTTTTTCCTCGTAGTTTATTTATTTTCCTTTCTATTTTTTTCTCTCTCTCTTTTTCTTTTTTTCTTTTTTTCCTGCTTAATTACAATATGGATTCAGACGATCAACTTTCAGACACTTCTATACACGATACAACACCTTCTTGGACATTACGTGTTATTAATCCAGATGCTGATTCAGACGAAGAAAGACCTATCTCACACAGTATACCCAGCACACCTGAACTTCAACCTGTCAACCGAAGGATGAGTAAAGTACTTGTTGAACCTTCTTTTGAATTATTGCCACCCCTTAAACCTATTCCTTCTCTTTTTGATGATGAGGAACAGACGTCCACTGAACCCTCGACTAAGCAAGAAGTGCCACCGCCTCAACTTCCACAACACGATCCAGATCTCACCAGCCACTTTTTACAACCTGCAGTTATACCCGAAAATAAAAGACAAAGAGCACAATCCATCACATCCGTCACACCCTCCCAAGCACCCTCTCATGCACTCTCTTACCAATCCAAATATGCAAAGGCTTCTTACAGTCTCACAAATAATCCAGATGCCATCAAGCTCTACCGAACCATGGCTCTCAAAACCAAGGACCCAAATGTTCAGCTGACATATGCAAAATACCTTCTCGAAATTGCTGGTCTTTATGATACCAAATCGACTCGTACCAGCCATTTTTCGTTACTCAAGCCGATCAGTAGTCGTATGAGTTATCGTTCTAGTATAGACAGCCAGCGTAGTACTAATAGCTTTGATTACAATCAACAGCAACATTTCACAGTGCCTGGTGGAGAGATGGAAGAAGAAAAAGAAGAAAATCAATCTCAGAACTCAAAGCAAAAGATGCTGCAAGAGGAAGGCATACGATGGATCAAGAAATTAGCAAATCAAAAAATAGGCGAAGCTGCTTATTTGCTGGGCTCTTGGTTAGATCGTGGGCTGTATGGATTCAAAAAGAACCCAACGAAAGCATTGAAATATTATGAAATTGCTGCTAAAGAAAGAGTGCCTGAGGCCATGTTTGCTGTGGCCCGATATCATGAAAAAGAACAAGATTACATGACATCCTTTCAACTTTATGAAGATGCAGCCGCCTTGGGACTAATTGAAGCAATTTATGTAAGTTTGCTATTTATAAAGAAGAAAAGAAGGCTAACAAGTGTATCAACAGCGTATAGCCATGATTCACTTGAATGGTGAGTTTGGATCAAGACAAAATGTGATGGCAGCGATCCAGTTATTAGTGAAAGCATGCGAAAAGTCTACGGGATCATCCTGTCCCGAGGCACCTTATACCCTCGGTTTATTACTCTTAAACGATTACCCTTCAGTGCATATACCAAAGTAAGTTTCAGTCGATTGGTTCATTCCTAAATAGCTCATATCGGTGTCTATAGTGATTTGATTCAAAGCTACGGCGGTGCTTTTGGCGCTATTAGTTATCTTGATTATGCAGCTGAGATGGGCATGTCGGCCGCTCAATATAAATTAGGAAGTATCTATGAACAAGGCAGATACAATGGTCGAATTGATCTCAACAAGGCATTTCAATATTATCAAATGGCTTCTCAAGAGAGTCCACTGGCCATGGTTGGTTTAAGTAGATTATACAATCAGGGTATACAAGTGCCTCAAGAACAAGCAGAAGAACAAGCCTATATATTTGAACATGATGATTCACAGTGGATCAAGACACATTCAAGAGATGAGGATGCAGCATTTCAGTGGTGTCGTATGGCAGCAGTCAAATATCGTTTACCAGAAGCATGTTATCTGCTAGGATGGTATTATGAGATGGGTATCGGTGTGCCTAGAAACTATAAACAAGCCTATCGCTACTACTCAAAAGCAAGTAAAGCAAATCATAAACAGGCAAAAGATCGTACTCTTTTATTGGATCATTTGGTGAAATATAAAAAGATGGAAAATAAACAAAGAGAATCGTCACAGTGTCATATTATGTAATTTTTGTTGGCTTCCATTTTTTTTTTTTTTGTCTTTTTTTTTGTTTGTTTTTATTAATAAAACATGGCAACAACAAAGAGAAAAGTATTATTAAAGGTTTATTTATTTATGATGAATATTCTACTATTTGTTAATGTGTATTCAGATTATCCTGCTAGGTGATAGTGGGTAAAGGAAAAGAAGAAGAAAAAACGAATTTAATGTCAAAATAATATGATTAAATAGAGTAGGAAAGACATCGTTAATAAACCAATATGCCAATAATAAATTCAGTTCTCACTATAAAGCAACGATCGGTGCTGATTTTTTGACAAAAGAAATAGTAATAAATGATGATACATTAGTCACGATGCAGATATGGGATACAGCAGGTCAAGAACGATTTCAATCTTTGGGTGTCGCCTTTTATCGTGGAGCAGATTGTTGTGTGTTGGTCTATGATGTGAATAACACTGCCTCTTATCAATCCTTGGAAGGATGGCATGATGAATTCCTCTTACAAGCCTCACCTCGGGATCCTGATCGATTCCCATTTGTCATATTAGGAAATAAAGTGGATGTAGACAAATCAAAACGAACAGTACATAGAAGCACTCTCTTTTTAATATATTCATTTTTCTATTTTTGCATAGATACCACAAAAAAGGACCTTGGCATTTTGCCAAGCAAAGGGAAATATACCGTAAGTGTCACAGTTTTTTGGGGGGGGGTTTTTTTTTGATGTCTCAAGTCATTTTATAATAGTCATTTTGAAACATCAGCAAAGGAAGGAACAAATATAGAAGAAGCATTTCAATTGATTGCTAAAAGTGCACTTCAACAAGAGTCAAGCATAGAGCTTTACGATGAACAAAGTGATCCAATTCGTTTGGATGAACTAGACAATAGTGATGTGAATAAATGTGCTTGTTAAAAACAAAAATACACTGTATTTTTTTATTGTTATTAAATTATGTAGCCTTAGCAAAACGTTCAGCAACAGTTTCCCAATTGATAACTTCCCAAATGTTCTTGAGGTAATCGGGACGAACGTTCTTGTATTGCAAGTAGTAAGCCTATACATAACAAAGCTTTAGTCTTCTTTCTTTTTCAAGCAGGTAATCTTACGTGTTCCCAAACATCAACACCCAAAAGAGGAGTCAAGTCTAACAGAAATAAAGATTAATAAGTTATGCAACCTATTTTATTATTTACTTACGAAGCAAAGGATCTTGGTTAGGCGTAGTGGCAATTTCAAGACGTTTGGCTGCCTTGTTATAACCCTACAATTCAAGAAAAGTTTAAATATAAAATTTCCCCTTGTTATCATTCTATCGCATTACCAACCAGGCCCAACCAGAACCTAGAGAAAAGTGATTAAAAGTCATTCTTTAAATAGTATCAAGCTCCTCTATACCTTGAACACCAGCAGCAGCGGTATTAAACTCCTTGACAAAGTCATCAAAGGATCCAAATTGCTTTTCAATAGCAGATGATAAAGCACCCTTGGCGAGACTTCCTCCACCCTTACCCTTGGGGGCCAAGTTTTGCCAGAAGAGGGTATGGTTGATGTGTCCGCCACCGTTGAACTTCAGAGCGTTTTGAAGAGCGATTTGTTGAGTTAAATCGTTGGCTTGGAAGGCTCCCTGAAGCTTTTCTTCAGCTTGGTTGAATCCGTTCACATAGGCTTGATGATGCTTTGAATGGTGAAGACGCATGATTTCTTCATTAATGTAAGGTTCAAGACCCTGTTGTGATAATTGAATACTTTTTATTCCGAGACGCGTTTTCTATACTTACGTTGTATTCATAAGGAAGTTCAGGTAAGGTCACCTTGGTACGAATAGAAGTAGTTAAAGGGCTAGCAACACGCTTGATAGCATTAGTCTTGAGTGTACGAGCAACAGTAGAAAGCATTTTTATTATTTTCGAGAAAAAAAAGAAAAAAGATAAAGGACCCCCCGCATTTCATATAAATGTTTAAGGTAACACAATTGAATCCGAATTTGATAGAAAAAAAATAAGAGGGCCAATGACATTTCTAGTCATGATAAATTGCACGTCTATTTTGCTTTGGAGGTACGTCATTCAGAAAAAGTTCTTGAATTTTCTCTGTAATTGATTCAAGGTCCAAGTCAAGATAACTAACAATAAAGTCACCAATATCTGTGTTTTCATGACTACCTCGCAAGAATTCAGTGCCATCTCCTTTTGCATACAAATTGACGTCAACAGCTGTATGGCCGTGAGTAGACCACTGTCAAAAAAATAGATTGAGTGACATTGGCTATTTTAGAGCGAAAAGAAATAAAACTTACGCCAATAAGAGCACGACGTGAGACCATATCACCAAAGACATAAGCTAATTCATCCGTTGTCTTTCCACTCTCTGCCCATGACATGATCCTCTCCATCTCGTCATCAGTCGCATCCTCAATACCTAGGCCAAATTCAATAATAACACGTTTCAGATATTCATAAAGGACACGTTCGTTAGTTTCTTTTTTTAGCAACTCATCCCAGGCAGTAGCCAAAGCTTCAGATGAATTACGAACGTGCTCAATCACCTCAGGATTCCTATAAAATTCATAGACATTATTTTTCTTTCTTTTATTATTCCTTTTTTTAAATACCATTTATATTCAGGATAGTCTTCACCTACTTGTCTACCCGCAGTAAATCCTCCTGTTTCATGATCACTTGTAGAAACCATGACTGTGTTGGGATGTTGATCAACAAACTCCTTGACTAATTGAACTGTTTGTTGATATTCCAAGATATCATGCACATGAGCAGCAGGATCATTGGTATGAGCTGCCATATCGATACGACTACCTTCAATCATTAAAAAGAAGCCTGTACCTTGCTCTTTAGATTTTTTTTCAAGAATAGATAACGCTTTAGCCACCATTTCATGAAGCGCAGGTTGTTGTTCAGGATTTCTGTCAATTTCATAATCCATATGCTATGTAAGCATAATAAATACAAAAGTTTAGCCTTCTCTTTTACTCTTTTACTTACATTAAGGGAAAATAAGGCCATCAGTGGCAATTGAACTTCATCTTCACTCAACTCATCCAAATGTTCTCTTGACCCATACTTGACATCCCAACCAAACTTTTCTTTGGCCTCAGTAAACAAATCGCGATCATCCATGCGACAGCTGCCTTCTGTAGAGTTACTCAAGAACTCACAACTACCACCTCCAAACATCAAATCAACCGTTCTTCCCAGTGGACTATACCCAATCTGTTGTTCAGCGATCATAGCTTCCCAATCACGCGAAGGGACGTGTGCTGAAAAAGAAGCTGGGGTCGCATGCGTGATACGTGAGGTGACGACCAGGCCGGTCAACATGTTTTTGTGTACCTTGGCAGATTCCAAGACTGTGCCGCATGGCTTTTTGTTTGGATAGACTCCGATGGCACCGTTGTAAGATTTATGAGCGCAGGCAAAGGCTGTAGCACCGGCAGCACTATCGGTGATAAGACTTGAGCTGCTTTGAGTTCGACTGTGGCCTACATGAATCTCATCCAACGGCAAAAGGCTTTTGATTTCACGTTTGTTAATTTGAGTAAAATATTGTCGAGCAAAGGTTTCTGAAGCTGGGCCAAAGCCATCGCTGATCATCATAATCACATTTCTTGGAGGCTCTGTTATGTCTTTTAGTTTTTATTTTTTTTTAATTAATCTTCCCCTTTACCTGGTGTGAATGCTCTTATACCAAAGAAAATAAGGGATCCAACAAGAGCAGACCCTATCAAACCAAGAACGATAGATCCTAGGATGATATGGATTCGTTTTTTCTTGTATCAAATAAAAATGAGAAAAAGAAACAGGGCACGCAAAATATACTTTTTTAATATTTACCTTTTGAAGGGGAAGGGATGGGCTTTCTGGATCGGCAGGTATCGCACTATACTGTGCCTTTAAAGACATGAAAAAGAAGTAAAGAAAAAGAAAAGGAAAATCATCAAGGAGATAGGCTTAAGTAAAGGAAAGAGCCACGGCGTTTCATGCACACTTGTTATTGTAAACAAAAGATAAACAAAAAGCAAAATGACATGACGTATTTGGTTACTTTATTTCAATGTTTATTTTTCAAACACATAGATCTCAACGTCTACAGGTTTAATAAACTTGGCTGTATTGCTACTTGGAAGCGAGAGGCTTTGATCTTTGACAATCAATTATGTTTTATATAAATCATAATCAATTTTGCATATCAAAGATCATTTCATTAAGAAATAGTTACATCTCATGCTTCTTTTCCACACCATATCAACCTCTCAATAAGTAATTATCATTTTCATCCATTATTTATTATTGTGTCTACAGTCTTTTTGACCTCCTTTTTTTATACAAAATAAATACTTTGATATTATTCATAAATACATCAGAATAAGAATAGTAATAATTATTATGAAGCTATAGAAAAGATATTAATACAAACCTTCTATTTAAAGGATGAGATAAAACATATAAAGGCAAATGATGTGGTTGTATGGCAATATTCTTTGAATAACAACTAAGAATATGAAAGAATTAGAGAACAAAGAAAAGACTGGCAGTTGTTCATCTGTTACTTGAGGGATTCCTATTTGAATTGAATAAACTAAACCCTCAGTTCAGCAAGGGGGATCTGTAAAAACTATATAAATGAGGGCGTACTGCATTTTTAAATGTTAATTTAAAATGGTTTCAAATATACAATTGATTTTCCATCGTGCTTTTGTATTTTTTCGGTTAAATAACTGCTCTGTTTCATTTTTATATATCATTAGATTGTGAGCCCTTGTATTCTTCAATTACTGACATCTATTTCGTTACTTATTGTATCTCAGACCATTAAGCGTATATTATAATAATAAAGAATATTATATGCCTTTATACCTAAATTGACCTACACAAAAAGCATCATAATAATTTCGGAAAAATAACGAACAATAACGCAATATCAGGAACTTCCAATAGGGTATGACTTGATCAACTCCGAACTTTTACTTCATCTTTTTTGATTAGCTTTTTTTTTTTTTTTTTTTTTTTTTTTTTTTTTTTTACTTTTATTGAAAAAACAAACTAAATAGAAAAAATGGCTACAAACATTACATGGCATGAAGGAAGCGTTTCATTAAAGGAGCGTCAAGAATTATTAAAGCAAAAGGTAAAATAGATAAAAAAAAAAAAAGAGCTGTCATTTAAATAATGGAAAAAAGGGTTATACAATTTGGTTTACGGGCCTCTCAGCTTCCGGTAAATCTACTTTGGCCACTGCCTTGGAACAAACACTGCTTCATTCAGGCATCAATGCATACAGATTGGATGGTGACAACATTAGATTTGGATTGAACAAGAACTTGGGTTTTGGACCAGAGGATAGAACAGAAAACATTCGTCGTATTTCCGAGGTAAAAAAAAAAAAAAAAAAGAGCTGTCAGAAGAAAAAAACAAAGACTTAGATTGCATGTTTAGGTTGCAAAATTATTTGCTGATGCTACTGTTGTTGCTATGACTGCCTTCATTAGTCCTTACCGTGCTGATCGTGACTCTGCTCGTGCTCTTCACGAAGCTGCGGGTATTCCATTCATTGAAGTGTTTGTGGATGCTCCCTTAGAAGTGGTTGAATCAAGAGATCCCAAGGGTCTTTACAAAAAGGCTAAGGCTGGTGAGATTAAAGAATTCACTGGTATCTCTGCTCCTTATGAAGCCCCTCTTAAACCTGAGGTTCATATTCACACTGACCAAGTAACTATTGAACAAGGTGTTGAATTAATTATAGATTATCTTTTAAAGAATCAATTACTTGACTCTGAAAAAATTGTTAAAAAATATTAATTTTAATTTTTCTTTAATAAAAATAAATAAATGGTAAATACACCTATTGAAGACTATATCAGCTGGATACGTAAAGCTTACCCAGACGAAAAAACAAAACTTTTCCCAATACCTACAGAAAGACTTTGTCTATACATTAAATACCGAAATATTACAAATATTTCTCCATTGATTACCTACATGTCTAGTCACCCAACACATGGTGACAATTGGCTCATCAAAATAAGAGAACATCCTGCGATCATTGAACTGTTGAACAAACAAATAAAAAAGACACGCGAAAAAAACCTTTTAAGATCACATTCAGTAAAACCATCAAAGGAGCCTCAATGTGTGGTAGTAGAAGGGGCTAAAGCAAAAGGTACATAAATATGTCATTATGAATGGCAACACATTTCTTAATCCTTTTACATAGGATACATGGTCATTTCAAAAGATAGTAGTAAAGATAACCACGAGATAAACGACATCAATACATCTAGTGGTATTAGTAGTAATAGCAGTGGCAGCAGTAGTACAACTCTATTCAAGAAACCAATACCTAAAAATTCCAGAAAAAGACAGTCATCTGAATCACAGTTACAACAAGAACGCAAAAAGAAGGTAATGATGCCATCAATAGAAGATAAAATGAGCGATCTGCTGTCAAAAAACAAACAGTTAAAAAATGAACTCGAAAAAAAGAACAAGGAGATTGATAGATTAAATGCAATTTGGAAACAGTATACAAAATTATTAAAAGATGTACCGGAACAAGATGTGTTTGTTTGTCTGGAACAATAAACTACATTTCTTTTATACCAGCAAAATACATTTCTTTTAAATGTATGAAAAGTAAAGAAAGGGGATTAAAGGGGAATTATTACATGAATATTGTGTTCAATTTTTTTGGTGCATTATTTTTTACTTTGTTTGCTAGAGGATGCTTGGCGATGGCCTAGTAAGTTTAATGCAATCTCAGTTTCTCTTACTGGTCGCCTAGTAGAGAACATGGGTATTTCTAATTTTTGTCGAGTCAGTGACATGCCACTAGTATAAGGCCTTATTGATTTGTTATTGTTCTGTTTCGTTGGTCCTCGGTACACGTCAAATTCAATGCCCTTTGATTTATTTGCGAATCGAGGCAGTTGTAAATGGTGTTCCAATGCTTCTTTGACCCTTCTTTCCTTTTCGTATTCGCTCCATTTCTTCATTAACACCAGGTTACTATCAAATTCACCTTCCTTGTCACCGTGTCCTTTATCTTGCTCTGCACCAGCTATCTTTCGTGTATCGCCCCAAGAGAAATCATCAAAATGCCAATAGGCATATGTTGGCAAGACAAAATTCCAGATCGGCAGGCTGAACAGGTACACCAACATCCAGCCCACATAGACCATTTTACGACTGGTCATCATAATCAGAACAGCGGGAAGACCCAAAATGATGGCCAACAAAGTAAGAGGAATAATTGCAGGCTTTCCCAAAAGGGCAATGACAATCAAGTAGATGGTGAAAGAGATGGCTGCAGGTAATGCTAAAGTACCTATGAGCTCCATAAAAATGACAAATTGCATTGAAAAGCAAAAAGTTCCACAAAGATCATGTACAAATAAGAGCTCCATTAGGTTATGAATAGTCGAGTTAATCCAACGGCGACGTTGAGAGAGCAAAACTTTAAATGTGTCAGGTACAACTGTCTTGCATCTATTGAAAAAAATATTTTCAGTTTTGTTTTATTTATATTTTTTTCGCTTCGAAATGGATTTACACTGCTTGTGGAACAAACATCATTTTACGATTCGGGAATGTTCGAAGCATCAAAGTGGACAGGTATCTATCCTCACCAAGCAATAATAAATTTTTCTTGTGAAGTGTATCTACTACATTTTCAGAATACTTTGCCACAATATCTGGATTAGCCAAGATAGGTACCCAATACCCATCAGGTCCTTTGGGCGCCTTGATGCGATACATGCAAAAGCAACCAGGCAAACATGTTACACCACCAAAGATGGATTCGAATGCTTTGGATTGATGATGAGAGATGTAATACTCAAAGACTTGGATCATCGAAACCCAACTATCTGTTTTATTAGCAATCTTTGTCTCTCCACAAAGTCCAGATATCTCTGGATCCTTCACAGCACAAGAGACCAAGCGAGACAAGGCGTCTGGATAAAGTTTTGTGTCTGCGTCTACCATGAGCACAATTTCATATTTGTCTGGAGGTATACCAGTGATGCGCCAGATGCTATTAAAGAACTCATATTCCATCATTGTCATACGCTCATCAAACACGACTTTTTGCATGAATTGCATCAGGATGATTTGTGAATCACGCTTGCCTCTGTTGCCTGGCTTTTGATGTTCTGCAGATGTACCGCATTTGACAATAGTAATCATCGGCATACGCTGCTGATGCTCGCTATCAACAATCGTATCATTGTACTTGTAAAAACCAGCATAGACCTTGGCCATATTGTTCTGGCGGAAACCATCTGCAAGGGCCACATAAGCATAAGGCTGTACTTTGTCGGCTGGGACAAGAAGATCGCACATCATACTTACGCAAATCTCGGGAGTGGATTTGGCTTCACCCGAGCCAGTGATCAGACCATCACAGATGACGAGTAGTAGTTTGTGGCTGTTGGGATAATCACTCGAAGCAATTGAATCAAGGGTGGTTCGGATACCTTCTTCACCTTCCGAATAGCATGTGACAAGACATATGGTATATGCTAGAGGGTAACCGAATGGCATATATTCTGCCAGTGGCTGATGAAGGACATATGGAGAAAGAGGAAGTGGACAGGTGGGAAGACTGTGATCAATACCCGAGGAAGTGATTGAGGATCCCTCTGTACTTTGAAGTCGAGTGGCACCAGATGAGGGTGTGCGGTAAATTAAAGAAGCATTGCTTGTACTATCCGTTTGTCGAGCCATGTATCCTTTTAAAGTACTGTAAAGTAAACCGTCAGCCCTTGTTGGCTTCGTTGATCTCGTCTCTTTCTCTTTTTATTTACCTGCCAGGGCTTTTCCAAATTGTAGATCCACTTCCATCAAAGCGTGTAGAACCATGAATTGGTTGTGTGAATCGGGATGTCTGTGGGAACAAGAATTTTTTCTTTTTTGCAGAATAAATCTGTGGTTTATGTGCCAGAATGCTTGCCTGCATATTTTCCGCCCAGTGTTCGATTTCTGCCTCGCGTTTCATCCTTGCTGAATATGATCCATCCTCTTTAAAGTTTCCGAGTTTCCAGGATAAGAACCAACCAAAAACAACTGCCAATATGAACTTGATGATAATTACACCCAGTATAACAGCAAGAGAAACGTAAAGGACCATATTTGAAGCTATGCAACCAATACTGATCGTATCAAGAAATCCTACTTTGATGACCGCCGAAAGACAACGAGCTTCTTTCTCCCAAGAGTTTGTATTTACATTGGTACTAACTGTTCGTGTTATATCAACACCAGAGAAACTTGCAGGGTCCGACATCATTCGTGCAATTAAACCATCCTCTGGTACTTTAAAATAATCAGTTGGTAAAGATTCAAGTAACTTTAAGTTGAGTACATTTCTATAAAATAATCAGCTTCCATTCTTCACTTTTTTTTAAAAAAAAAAGATTACCCATTGTATACTGTCAATGAATTAGCAGAATGAATATCTTTCCAGTCATAATATACTCTTGCAGCTGCATCAAATTTATTTTCCTTGGGCACTCCTTTAGACTGAAAGTAACTATACAAGTCTCTAGCAGCTTCTGATAGATGACACGATGTTCGATTATTGAATTCACTGGTCGAAGGAGGCTCTGTTTGGTTAGGTTTAAACAATTGACAAGGAAAGTAGATGGGTTGTTCGCCCTGGAGCGGTTGAAAAACTGTTGCACACTCAGTTCTTGGGGATTGAAATAGAAAGGTTGCATCCATACCACCCGCATTCACAGGTGGATAAAGCACATTAACAGTTGAATCTGTGATACCCACAGGATGATCCCAAGCAGTGAGCAGATAGGCCCAACCATCAATAATCAAATAACTATCGCTGACCTGTCCTCCTCGGAGACTTAGTGGGGCTAAAGGACATACTGTTTGAGTGAATCCAAAGGTCAAAAATCCAACGCATCCCATAATAAACATGATGAAGCTAACCAGTCCGATTTTTTCTCTCCAAGCCATCTGTGCAGGTCCATCAGGAATACCTGAATAAAAAAAAATTTAAAAAGAGAAGGGAGAAGGCACCTTTATACCTGCAAATCTCAGACAACAATTTGGGATACAGCAAGTTAATAAAATGCAGTAGATTTTCCACAATTGAACATCTGAAAGCAGGCTTGATGGTCTCGAGTCATACGTTTCCTGTTTCGTCCCTTTTGCTTCTTCTCTACCCAATATATTCTTCCTATGGCTTACTGGTGTGTATGTTCTTTGATGATAGTGATACAGTCGGCTATTGTGTTCATTTTTTTGTCTTTCAGGTCGTATAAAAGGTCGCTGTCTTCCTGGTGGCAACCAAGTATCATCTTCTGAATCCATATGCCTACTCTTTTTTTTTTGTCGTGTATTTAGAATGAAAAAGAAAGGAAAAAGAAAGGAAATAAAGAGGGTATTTATACATAAGAAAGATGATGATGGTAACCAGATATTGATAACTTAATAAATTATATGAGAAATATATCACTACCAAATTTTCTAAGGGAATAGGCGCGATAAGGGGGAAGTACCTTGTTCATTTTATCAAAGGCATGACACCTCTTTAGGGAAGGTGGGACAAATCATTCGGTTATTTTATCTGGTTTTCGTTGTTGTTTTTTCATTTCATTTTCATTTTCCTCCATATTTCAAATAGAAATGACAAACGAAAAACCTAATATCCTCATCTTGGGTGGTGTCGGTTTTATTGGCAGACATTTTGTTCACTATTTAATAAGCAACCAACTAGCACGCTATATTCGTGTGGCTGACAAAGCTTTACCTCAAACCGCTTATTTGTCTGAGAAATTTAAGCAAGATTTTGAACAAGTTGACTTTAAGCAATGTAATCTCATCAACCCAGGTACGCATAACTATAAATCATATGCCACTGATAAGTATGTGCTCACATTTTGCTTTATATAAATACAACAGCTTCTATTGCCTCTTGCTTTGAAGGTGTTGAATTTGATTATGTATTTAATTTTGCCGCTGAAACAAAGTACTCTCAAGTGAAGGAGGTTTATCAGGACCGTATTTTCAACTTATCCGTCAATTGTGCAAAGGAAGCTGCTAAGCATAAGGTGAAGGTATTCATTGAGATGTCGACAGCTGAAGTTTATGAGAGTAACACGGTAAGTTTAAGGAAATGTATTGGGTTTCATTTTAAAAAAGTAACTTTTCTGCAAAGAAACCTTCAAAAGAAACATCAAAGATCAAGCCATGGACTGTGATTGCTAAATATAAACGTCAAGCAGAAGAAGAATTGAAGTCGATTGAAGGGTAAGTTTTTTTTTTAATCTGAGTTTCATGATTTGCAGCATTCATTTTATTTATAATATAGACTTAACCTTTTAATTCTTCGTCCTGCTATTGTTTATGGTCCAGGAGCACTTTTAGGTTTAAGTGAGTTTACTAAAAGAAAGAGGAAGGAGAGCTAAATGATTAGATTGTGAATAACGATGATTAAATAGCACCTCGCTTGATTATTGGAAGAGTTTACAAATACTTAAATGAAGAAATGAAATTTCTTTATTCAAAGGATCTTAAATTGAACACAGTACATGTAAAAGATGTCTCTAGAGCTTGTTGGTATTTAGCTGAATGGTATGTTAGCCAACATAGAAATGATAAAGAGACACCTATATTTAATTTAGCGGACAAACAAGACACAGGTAGAACACGAGTTAATAAACATTTGGAATACAGTTACTGACACCTTTCACACAGATCAAGAAGTTATCAACCGACATTTACAAAGTATCTTCAAGATCGATACTGGTTATCACAGCACTGCTATCACTGCTATGGCTAAAGTAAGTTTATTGCTACATCATAGCTTTATTTATTTACTTTTTATCGAAAGCTTGATTTAAATGCTGTTGTTGAAGCAGTGAATGAAAAGCATTTAGGACCTTGGGCAGAAATCATTCAGCAAAATGGCATTAGTACTACACCATTATCACCTTATTTGGATAAAGAACTACTTTATAACCATTCACTCTGTATAGATGGTTCAAAGATAGAAAATGAAACAGGCTTCATTTATGAGATACCTTATGTGACAGATGAAAATCTGAATGAAATCATTGAAGAATATAAAACCTTAGGAGTTTGGCCCAAACAGGATATTCAATAAAAAACAAAAAATAAGGAATAGGGGGTTTTTTTTATACATTATTCATTGCAATTGCTAAAGCTGTCATTGCTTTTAATGCTTTATCCAATTCCAAATCTGGTGGAATTGAATATTTTTGTAGATCTAATAATAAGAGTGTTATTTTTCTGAATTTCTCAAAAAGGGGAGGAAGATGTGTACCTTTCATTAATAAACAATATCTTGTTATGCGTTGGATGGGTGCAATAAAATAATCTGACATCCCTAATCGATTAGTATCTCTTCTTGCCAAGTTTTCCTATATTTCTTAAATTAGAAAAAGAATCCAATTTTATTTTTCTTTGCAAGTTTACTTGATTAATTTTAATAAATAAAATATTATTGCATGCTTTTCGAATCTGTTTTTCATTGTGTTTGTAATGTATGGTATATTTGAGAAAGATTGAAAACTTTGGTTCTGTTTCTTGAAGAACTTTTCCTAATTCATCAGGTTTTTCTTTAAATTCTTTTAATAAATGACTGGATAACTGTAAGAGTTCAAGTAGATGATTGAATAAGAGTGGGATATAATTTGCTTTGACTAGTGAATATTTTCCTTTTAATGATTCTTCTACCATTGGTTGCATATATTTCTGCATAATAATGTTTAGTATTTTATTATTTGATGATAATAAAGATATACTTGCTGTGTGTATTAGATTGAGCAATTGATTATATGTTTTTTCTGTTTCTATTAGTTCATTCAGTATAAACTTTCTCATCGCAGTATCTTTTGGTAAAGGCTTTTTACTAAATCTTTGCTGTTCCATTATAGGTCGCTCTTGCTAAAATACAAAAATGTCAATGCTTCTTCATGTAATTGTACTTTTACTTACAAAAAGATTTGGATCAAGTATGAATTGATACAGACAATCACTTTGAGAGCACAAACAAGGTTGAGATATCTCGGTTACCTTATCCCTCCACATCGACATGGCACGAATTTCTTCTTTTGAAGCATCAAATCCAAAATGTGTGACGATGGCTGACATTCTATTTTTGCTATTTGACCGAGATGCTGTTGGTGTACGTAAAGAATAAGAACTTCTACTACTCGTCGTCGGTGTCGCGCTCAATTCAGAACATTCTTCTGTGCTTACTTGATCTTCATCTTTTGGAAAAAAGAATTGTGAAAGTGGTCTCGGCTTACTGTTTTGGGAATAACGCGAATTCTTACTGCTGATGCTACTGTTGCTATTTGTTGAGAATAATGAGGGTATTTTAATTGTGTCTTTGTTAAATTTTCTTTTAAAAAATCCAAATGGTTTCTTTTTATTAAAGTTATCAAAAGGCATAAAAAAGTAAACAATTAATGAATAAAATATAAAAAAAAAAAGGGAAAAAGGGACAGAAACAAACAAAAAACAATCGTTTGCAGTAATGGCGAAAAAATTCGATAAAAGCTCAATCGTGTAACATTTACGGAATCTGAACCGACGTTATATTATAAGTGTTCATTGGCACGGAAATTAAATTAAATTGCACTTAATGGCAGTGAATGGCATTTGAGGTTCAAACTTTGATTGACCAAAAAAAGTGTGTGACAAAGAAAATAAGCAAAGGTCCCTTTTAACTAAAAGCCGATCAACATGTGTGTTTTTTATTGGTAAAAAGCAAAAGGAAAAGAAGATACGCTACAGAATTACTTTAATAATTTATGAATTACAAAGTAAAATACATTGTAAATATGAAAAAGCTTTTTTTTTTTTACTCATTCATATTTTCCTATTTAATGTTAATAAACCGAAGTTCCCGTTCCAAACATTTGCTATCATTTTCTTTTGCATTAAAAATAATATTGGATAATCACTGGACTTCATTCTTTTTCTTTTTCATAATTTTTTTGTTTAGTTAAAATTGCTATTATTTATTGCGCTCAAGCTCCTTTTTTAAATCACCTTTTTCAGGATGTTGTACGAAGAGTAACATGCGTATGGAAACAAGATTTTAATGGGGATTCGTGTTTTTTTTTTCGGAATTAAAAACAAATTCGGTCAATGAGTGAATTCAAGTCAACAAAAATCTTTGTAGTACTAGTAAGGATAACGTAAGTGGCTTTTGCAGTCATCATTTAATTTAATGTTGCACCACTTTCAATAATTGAACTATTTCTAGACTAGCAAAGAACAAAAGATCCGGATTCTTCAAGTGAATGTGTACTCAAAAGTACATTATTGATTGCAACACAGTATAAATATAAACATATACTTAAATGAACAGCGTGTGCTAAATTAGAATACTTGTTTATAAAAATCTCTACGCTAGTAAAAAACATGATGACTCATATTGTCATAAATCGAGTATCTGCATGTTGTATATCAATCACTCTCAATCTTACCAAAATAGTAAGAAACACGCTGTGATAAACAATTACATAGCATTTAATACAAAATGTTTTCTCCTTTCTCCCCTTCAATTGTGATAAAATGCTTATTCATTGAGAAACATTTATCAATTGTTTAAATCCATTCATAGTATATTAAACGCTTCTAAATAATATAAACTTGTTTTACATAGCATCGCTAAACTAAAAGTTGTTTTTAAGCAACATTACTAATATACCTTTCTTATATGTTTTATGATAAGTTTATAATGTAATATAAACAAGGGGAAAGGAGAGACGCAGAGGAGGGCATGCAACGCTCGCCATATGTGATGATTAAAAGCCTATATGTTGAGGCGTCAATTTAATTTTTTTTTATTATTGTTATTATTTGAAGGGAAAATAAGAATTTTATACACACAAAAGAAAAAAGAATGAGGAAGACGGAAAGAGAATCAAGTTGAAGTTAGATCCAATAAAAAGCTGACTTCGTCATCACCCAAAATTAAAGCTTGATGAACCAGTGAAAAATCAATCTCTTCTTCAATAAAATTTCTTGATTCAAGACAAGATAATCCTTGTAGCAACTCAGCGTTTAGCAGACACAATTCTGTGATGGTTTGATCTTTTGTTTGAGGTATCCCAATAGCTTCGATCTGTGTTTCTTCTTGGCTTGATTGTAAAGTAATTTCATTTATCTGTAGTTCTTTGAAATCAAATTGAGAATACAGTTTATTATCCTGCGCTATTTGATTGTACTGATACATTACTGTATCATTTGTTTTATCTTCTTCAAGCTCTAGCTGTGAAGTTAAATAATTCTCATACAGGTTTTCTTCATCCTCTAACAGCTCTGGTATATCTTTTAAGCGATAATTAATTATTATCGTTCAATCGTATACGCGAAGTTTATTTTACCTGTGTTTTCTAATTTAAATGGTTGGAGTAGTAATGACACTAGTAATAAGCTTTCTTTATCTGTCATGTTGATAAAAAAAATAAGGAAAAAAAAAAACAAAGATAAAAAATAAAAATTCGCCCATCTATTTATATACAATGTCATTTTTCTTTATGCTTTATGTTTAAAGAAGTCCTTTATCATGATTCATTGAGGTAATTTATTGCTCCTTCTTTTTTGTTCAAGAAAGTACATTGGAAATCAAATTTATATGAATTCATTATGTAATAATAAGTACTTTGTTATTGGTTTATTATTAATGTCTTCTAAAGGAAAGGGAATTAAATGTTTTCATTGATAATTGTATGATAAAATATATTTTAAATAGAGAAAAGGGATTCGCGAAGACATCTCCTTTTTCCTGATGTTATTTAAGTTTCTTAATATGCTTATATCAGCATATAAATAAAATAGGTAGACGCTTGATGTGATTTACACACTCTTCTTATAATCCGCCTAGTTTCTTTTTTTAAGCAAGATTAATATGCCATATACAAGTAAAAAAAAACATCGAGATAAACCTTGAAGCTACTGTGTATCAATTGAATTATTGTCTAAAGAGCTTTTCTTATGTTTTATGGATCTAGAAGTGTCATTGATCAATGGCTCTTAATTCTAATCAAAATAAAACTTGTGTTATTTTAAGAATTCATACAAACACTGGAGACATTCTGTTTGCCTTAATAAAGGAGATTTTTTTATAGTGTCAATGTAAAGAACTGTTATTTTGTAGGGATGAGGATACCGCCCATACTTTGAAAACCTCTAACACTAATCGAAATGAATAGAAAATGTTCCTATCCGTTATTGATAACATTAATAGATTTGTCATTATTAACAGGTAACTGAGCGCTATCTGTCAAAGCAATATTTTAAAATAGTATTTTGTAAAAGACAATTTGCGCTTTTGGTTATATTCAAATAGGCTAAACGTTAAGAGAACAAAATTACTAATCAGTTGCCCTCTGTCTTTTTTTGAGCATTTACTAGCATATTTTTTAAGCTCTGTAATGACCATCAAAGATATAATATCGAGCACACCAAATGAAGTAAAAAAGAAAGGAGGATTTTCTCTTTATTAAAAGATATACATATTCATGTAAAATAGTGTTTAAAAGAATTATAATGCACAATAGTAAGTCCATATTCTGTTTATGAAGTCCAATATTTTATCATGAGCTTCGCGCAACTTCTTTAAAGCACCTTAACTAATGTATGAACCTCTTTTTTAATGTAAGCAAAGATATATGCTGTAAGCTATACAGTGGTTGTTAATTATTTTCCTCTTTCAAAAGCCATTATAAATATAAGGATAGATTTCTCATGTTGGGCGTTGTCATTACATTGAACATTTCCTGTTTGTCCCTGGTTGCTGAAGTTAAACTTTTCCATTTGTCTGGGTTTAGTATTACAACTCCGTGCATTTTATCCTCTTTAGGGATATTCAAAGCACTTTTATTGTCTTCTTTTTTCTTCACTAGAAATAATCATGAGCTCCATGCGTGGGTTGACGGTTTTTATTGGTAATTAAAATCTATTTCTTTTTCGAAAGAATAATAAAAGCTAACATGATTTATAGCCGACATTCGAAAATGTAAAAAAAAAAAACACACACACAAGTAAATGAATACTTACCAGCAATTCATCTTTTAATAAAATAGGTCGAGTAAGAGAACTTGAAGAAAAGCGCATCAATAAGGAAATGGCTAACATTCGTTCCAAATTCAAAGGTATTATAATTGCATATGAATTATTAAAGAAAAAAAGCTAATGCTTCAAAAGAGGGAAATCTCAATGGATATCAAAAGAAAAAGTATGTCTGCAAGTTATTATACATGTACATTCTTGGTTGGGAAATTGACTTTGGACATCTCGAGGCTGTTAATTTGATATCAAGTCAAAAATATAGCGAAAAGCAAATAGTAAGCAGAGCAACTAAAGTAGGAAAAAGAGGAGCTGAATTTATCTTGTATAGGGCTATTTGGCAGTGACATTGTTGTTTCATGAAAATAGCGACCTTGTTCGACTTGTCGTCAATTCAATTAAGAAAGATCTCGAAGATATGAATGAAATCAACAATTGTTTAGCTTTACATGCTATTGCTAACATTGGTGGGCGAGAAATGGCCGAAAGCCTTGCAACTGATGTTCATCGTTTATTGATTTCACCGTAAGTATAAGAATTGAGAATGCATAGCGATGTTTCTTATCTGTTCTTTAGGACATCAAAGAGCTTTGTAAAGAAGAAGGCAGCGTTGACGTTATTACGTCTATATCGCAAGCACCCAGATGTGATTCCTGTGACTGATTGGGCCGATAGAATTGTATATCTAATGGATGAACATGACTTGGTAAAATTCTTACATAAATTATGCGCTATTGAAACTAATTGTTTATATTCACTGACAAAAGGGAGTTGCTTTGAGTGTAACAACATTAGTGCTGACATTAGCGCAAAACTTTCCTGTAGAATATAGCAGATGCTATGAAAAGGCCGTGAATCGGTTGAAGAGAGTAAGACGCAATAAATATCCTTTTCTGCAGTAATAATAATACGTGTGTACAACATAGATCTTAATAGACAGAGATTACAGTGTGGATTACGTTTATTATAAGGTTCCTATCCCTTGGTTACAAGTGAAATGCCTCCGTCTTTTACAGTACTATCCTCCTCCAGGTATAAATGATTTTTATTGATATAACTTATATATTTAAATTTCATGCTTATGTTAGATGATGCCAAATTACGTAGCGATATCAGTGAATTATTACAAATTATTATCACCGATTCTCAAGATACACCTAAAAATGTTCAACACAGCAATGCACAAAACGCCGTTCTTTTTGAAGCAATTAACCTTGCCATTCATCTTGACAGCAACTCCAGTATCTGTGCACAAGCTGCATCGCTTTTAGGACGTTTCATTTCGAGTAAAGAGACGAACGTGCGATACCTTGGTTTAGAAACCATGTCGCATTTGGCAGCCTGTGTAGATTCGTTAGAGCCTATCAAACGACACCAAGAGACAATATTGATGTCACTTCGCGATAAGGATATCAGTGTTCGACGACGTGGTCTCGATTTGCTTTATTCTATGTGCGACACATCCAATGCCAAAGTTGTCGTCTCTGAACTACTTCGATATCTTCAAGTAGCCGATTATGCCATGCGGGAAGAGATGGTACTCAAAATTGCTATCTTAGCAGAGAAGTTCGCCTCATCCTACTCTTGGTACGTAGATATTATCCTACAGTTGATCTCGACTGCCGGTGAACAAGTAGGTGAGGAAGTCTGGTTCCGTGTTGTTCAAATTGTGACCAACAATGAAGAACTGCAAGAGTATGCTGCAAAGACTGTATTAAATTATTTGGGATCACCTCAGTACAATGAGACTTTGGTTAAGGTAGGCGGCTATATCTTGGGTGAATATGGACACTTGATTGCCAATTTGAATGGCTGTAGTCCAATTGAGCAATTTACAGCAATCCATAACAAATTCAATCTTTGCTCACTTCAGACTCGTGCACTTTTATTGACAACCTATGTTAAATTTGTGAACTTGTTTCCTGAAATCAAAGGTCAGATCCTGCCTGTTCTGAATCAGTACAGATATGTGTTAGATGCCGAATTGCAACAACGTGCTTGTGAATACTTTTCAATCTCAACAATGCAAACCGATGATCTACTTCAAACTGTATGTGAGGAGATGCCTCCTTATCCTCAACGAGAATCCACACTGTTGTTGAAATTAAACCAAAAGCATGGCGATACAGAAGACAAGCGTGTGTGGGTTATAGGTGGCAAAGAAGCAAACGCTGAACGACAAGATACTCTAAAGCGCATGGTCTCTGTTCGTTCAACTTCTGTAGATAACCTTCACTCTACAAACATGACCCATCCGGCGTCATCAGTTCCTATAAGGTCTGCTACAATGCCTGTGACAAATACCTATTCAAACAGTGAGCCCGATTTGCTTATGTTCAACGACCTAAGCTTAGAACCTCAGTCTACTATCACACATATGCCTACCAATGTTCCATTGGCTGTTGGATACGAATTAGGATATAATATGCTACTGAAATATCGTGAAGGTGTATTGTATGAAAATGCACAAGTTCAAATATCAGCCAACTCAGAATATCACGGTTCACACGGTCGAATGGCTCTCTATCTGACCAATAAGTCATCTAACCCAATGACTGGCATTAATATGATGGTAACATCTATTGAACAAGTTAAGGTCGAATTGGCCGCATCTGAAACAGATATACTTTCACCTGGTGCACAGATACAACGTTTAGTAACGGTTGTGTGCGAAGACTTGTTTGCTGAGTCACCTGATCTTTATATTCGTTATAATGCAGAAATACTTCATCTCAAATTACCTATTATCATTACCAAGTTCCAAGAGCCAATTACAACAATGGATGAAGCGAACTTTTTTAGACGTTGGAATCAGATTGGTGGACCTCCTCGTGAGAGTCAAGTTATTTTTAAAAGTGAGGTACCCATTCAGCTATCTACCACAGCCTCTATCCTCCAAGCATTCGGCATTGGCTTATTGAGTAATGTAGATCCCAATCCCAATAATTATGTAGGCGCAAGTATTGTGGACGCTGGTAAACAGGGAGGAAAAATAGGCATCTTGTTAAGATTGGAACCTAACTTGGAGCAAAATGTAAGCTTCAATACCTTTACTAATGAAACATGTATTTACATTTATTCTTGTAGATGTATCGTCTTACGATAAGAACGCCTACTGAAGGCGCATCAAATCTATTGCGTGAAATATTAGAAAGACCTTTAACATTTGGATCATAAAAAGCATACCCCTTCTTCTTCTTTTCTCTTTGGTTATTTTGTAACGCACAAATGTGTTAAAGTATATAAAAAGTCTTTTATTATTATACAATGAAAAAAGAAAGGGGGGAAAGTGAAAAAGAGCGTGCGAGAGTGAGAGAACTAGTAGAGGAAAGCTATTTTTTTTTTTTTTTTACTTTTTCTCTAGTTTATATGAACAGGTCCTTTTTTTTTTTGTAAAGAAGCGGTATATGTTACAAATGGTACAACTTGTTTCTATTCTTTTTGTCTTCCTTCCTCTTTATGATGTAAGTCTATTATTGTGTTGATGATGTACTATTGGAAGTAGCCATTACATCATCCAATAAAGCTGGACTGACTAAAGTAGTTGCCAAAAAGGTTTCACCTTGTCTAGTTGAAGCAGTTGTTGTAATTTCACTGACTGTCCTTGATGTTTCTTTTGGAACAGAGACCTGTCCTGGGGTTTCATTCGTTGATTGCATAGATGATTCTTGTTGTTGCTGTTGCTGATCTTCTTCCTCTTCTGCCACAGTATCGATGGCTGCTGTTGGTTCTTTTTTATTTTGGTTCATTACTTCCAGGACATCTTCTACTTCAACCGCTACACTTGCTTCCAAATCAAAGTAATTGCGACAGAGCGGACAAGAAAATCCAGGGTAATTTTGAAAGACAATTGGACGTAAACATTTAAAGTGAAAGACGTGAGAACATGGTGCAACAAAGAGAGCTTGAAAAGGAGCAATGGCATATAAACAGATGCAGCACTCTTGAATATCAGCAGGCTGCGGTGATTCGTCTGACGTATTGTCGTGTGTTCTTGTGAGTTCTCTAGAGATGTCATTGTTAAATGTATCCGCGGCAGCAGCAGGAGTAGAAATGATTTGAGAGCGCAATTGCTGAAAGGCAGCACGAGTGAATGGAGTTGGCTGTGGCTCTGTACGGTTGATTTCAACACGGATACGAACAGCACGATAAATGGATTCAATACCACCTTGATAGTCAACACCCAGTTGAACAATATCACCGTCTTTCACTTCCTGTTGTTGGCTCTCATGGTTTGGTGGACTGAGTCTAAGACGATTAACAAATGTACCACTTGAAGATCCAATGTCACGAATAAAGACCTAATGAAGAAAAATGTATTTTTTAGACTTCTTGATTTGGAATATATTATTCAAAATATATATATACCTTTCCTTGTTCAGTCCATAACTCAGCATGGTTGCGACTTACAACTTTACTTTTAAAAGACAGTCTTTGTTCTATTGAATTTCTATCAGAAAATCGACCAATACGATACATAACACCAGGTTCAAGCTCTCTATCAATAATATCAAATACAAAACTACGGCTGGAAAGCCCAACATTGGGTACAAGTCGAATACGTGGCTTGTTTACAGACTGGCTTTCTGATTCTTGTGACTGATCATAAGTTGATTCTTGGTTGTTTAAAGGTGGAGTAATAGGGCTTGAAGTAGATAAACGTCTGTGAGCTCTGCGAATACTTGCAAACCCCCGGGATATCAAAGCAGGTGATGAAGAAGTGTTTGAAGCTGATAAACTGCGATTACGAGGCATAGCTGAAATATTATTTATTGTAACTATAGTATCACAAGTATACATATATTTTCTTTCATGAAAAAACAAAGAAAAAAAAAGAAGCAAAAAAAAAAAGAAAAAAAAGACACTCTTTTGTTTCTCTGGGAGAAAAAAAAAAAAGATATAAATGATTGCAACGGGGTTTCATTCTTTTTATTCTTACTCCGTATGTCTTCATTAAGAAATCTATACATCAGATTGGATAAATCAAACTCCGATTTGTTATTGAAGATTGTTGTTGCTTGCAATACTCATTAACAACCTCAGTTAAAAGGTCAGTGCACACATACACACACATACAAGAGCATATAAAATGAATATTTCAATATTAGCCAATATCCTAAAGAAACAAAAAAGAAGAAATTAGGCACAAGTTTGAGGGCTGAAAGAAAGGAATCAAGTGCTTTATACAAAAAAAGCAATTGTCTTCATTTACTGGTTGTTACATTGTTGCACATGGTAACATTACTGCAAAGGGGAAATAAGGATAATAATTTACTTTTGGCAAAAAAAAAAAGATATTTAACTGCAGCACTTTTGTAAGTCAAACGGTAATACACATATACAACTGTTTTTAACAAACAATTGAAAAACTTCTTTACAATTGAAACTTTAGAGGATTTGACGTCATTTAAATCGGATTAAAAAACTTTTTTTTTTATCGTAAATGATATTTTTCAGCTTAAGTAATTGAAAAATACTTTATTATTGTGATTTAATAATAATGATAATATTAGGCAATAAGCATTAGAATAAAGGGATATGTGAATGTGTAACTTATCCAAATAACATAAACTTAAAGAGATGATCAGACACTTGTTTATACTTGCAAAATGTTTATTTTGTAGAAAAAGAATGGACTTTTAAAAATAGAAATAATAAAAAAAAATAGAAAGGGGAGAAAACAATTGCTTTTTTTTTTTCTTTTTCCTTTCTTGCACTCATTATTAAGCAAGAAACAATGGCGTTTTTCAATAGCCATGATGCTCATAGTGTAGAATACGTAGATGCTATCCCTGAAAATTATAAAACAAAAAAACAACAGAGATTATGGAAATACATTGCTGTAGCAGTTGCAACCATTGTTATCATTATTGTTGTCGTGGTTGTAGCCGTGGTTGTTACGGACAATAAAAAAAAATCGAGTACCTCAACTTACTCTCTTTCCCAGTATGCACACCTGACACAGATAGTATCCAACAATGACACCTCACTTCAACAAAAGGAACGTATATTTGTTGTAGGCGATGTACACGGATGCATAGATGAATTCAATTCCCTGCTAGACACTATAAAATACAACACAACCACGGACCAAATTATTCTTGCAGGCGACATAACATCCAAGGGACCTGACAGCCTGGGCGTTATTCGCCGTGCCAAGGAATTAGGTGCGCTTTGCGTCCGCGGTAACCATGACGATAAAGTAATTCGATTCAAGACGTTTGAGAATGAAAAGGGACAGAATTCAATGTATCCACTCAATGCAGTCATGCCAGAAGGCAATGTTCCTGACCCATTGAAATTCAAGAATTATCATGAGCCATTAGCTTTGTAAGTCTTGTTTATGTTTTTTCGAGTCTTATCTAATTTTTTTTTTCTCTTTTAATATACGCCTATACAGAAACATGTCACAAGAAGACTATGACTATCTCGTTTCTTGTCCTGCAATTCTTCATATTCCGTTCTTAAATAATACTATTATTGTGCATGCAGGCCTAGATCCTAGCATTCCTTCTTTAAAAGATCAAGTTCCTTATTTGGTTATGAATATGCGTGACATAGACAGTCAAAAAGAGCCTACACGAGAAAGTGGAGTAGGAACGCAATGGGCAGTTGAATGGAACTCTTACCAGCAAAGTTTGACTCTTAATAACACAATGATTTACTATGGACATGACGCGGGTCGCGGTTTAAATATACAACAATATACTTTTGGTTTGGACACAGGTTGTGTTTATGGTGGTAAGCTGACAGCGATGAATATCAAGACACATGAATTGGCTCAAGTTAATTGTGCAACACATTATTCCAATGACGGCGCTGAAGACGATTAGAAAAACTCCCTCTTTTCCTTTTTACACCAATAAAATGTATAAAACTAATAGACAAGTCACGCTGCTATCGCCTCTAGCCTTTTTCCTCCCTTCTCTCTCTCTCTTTTTTTTTTTTACACAAAAACACAAATGACAAACGACGATAGTTACATGGCAATGATAAACAACCCAGTCATTAACCCTCCTCGGACTGAAAAGCAACCGAGTCCGCTGAAACAAAACACAAAGTTAAAACCAGCCTCATTTCCTCCTGTCCAACAAGCACAAGATTTACTCACGAGTGCAACTCAAGATGTTTATCTGTCTTCAGAATCTGATGAGCCATTTGAATGGATCAACACAATTACCGAAAGAAACTCTCTACCAATTACAATAGACGACCTTGAAGTACTTGGCTTATTAAACGGAAACGAAAGCAACCAACTCAAGATAAAGTCAGTGCGGGAAGTTTTACAAAAGGAGGAGTACCAAAACATTGTGAAGGCCTTGGAAAAACTGGGTGAATTGACACAGCAAGAAAGCAAGGTTTATTTGGTTGGCGAGTACTCTATCACAGTTTTAATTCTGTCTATTATCCATTATGAGCAGCAAACAGCTATTGTTGGATTAAAGAGTTTATTAATTCAAACTTAAGGGTTTTTATAAACAAATACGCGTTTTCGATTTTTGTCTCTTTTTTTCTTCTTTTTTTGTCGTTGCATGAAAAAACTTTTTTTTGTAACTCCAAATGAAAACAAAAAGCCTCTAAATTTTATGTTTTACATCATATTTTGGTAAGATAACCCCTTCAGTTGTGGAAAGGTAACATATAAAAGGGTAAATTCTTTTTTTTTTTCCTGCTTTTATCTATACTTTTTCTTTTTCTTTTATTTCTTTAAAGTAAAAAATGGCAGTGTAAGTTGAATTCATTTTCATCTTTCTTCTTTTTGATCCTAAAGCTTTGCTATAGTGCAGATATTGGTCTTATTGGTTTGGCCGTCATGGGTCAAAACTTAATTTTAAATATGAATGATCATGATTTTGTTGTATGCGCTTACAACCGTACAACGTCTAAAGTAGACCACTTTTTAGAAAATGAAGCTAAAGGTATATAATCGTATGTTCTTTTGAAGGAATAGTTGGCTAATCTTTTTTAATAGGTACTAAGATTGTTGGTGCCCATTCTGTTGAAGAACTGTGCTCTAAGCTCAAGAGGCCCAGAAAGATCGTTTTACTTGTCAAGGCAGGTTCAGCAGTAGATGCCTTCATTGAACAGCTTTTACCCCATTTGGAAAAAGACGATATTATCATTGATGGTGGCAATTCTCACTTTCCTGATTCAATTCGTCGTGCTCAAGCATTGGAGGAAAAGGGTATCTTGTTTGTCGGCTCCGGTGTTTCTGGCGGTGAAGAAGGTGCTCGTTACGGACCTTCTTTAATGCCTGGTGGAAATCCTAGAGCTTGGGAGCATATTAAACCAATCTTCCAAGCTATTGCTGCCAAGGCTCCTGATGGTGCTCCTTGTTGTGATTGGGTTGGTGAGTCAGGTGCTGGCCACTATGTTAAAATGGTTCACAATGGAATTGGTAAAATATTGCTGCTGCTTCTTATGTGCAGGAAAGACTAATCTAAGCATTTTTACATGTATATAGAATATGGTGACATGCAGTTGATTAGTGAAGTTTATCAAATCATGAAAGAAGTACTTCACATGCCTGAAGATGAAATGGCCGAAGTATTTGAGACATGGAATAAAGGAGAACTTGATTCGTTCTTGATCGAAATTACCCGTGATATCCTTAAATACAAGGACACGGATGGTAAGCCCTTGGTGACTAAGATTCGTGATACAGCTGGCCAAAAAGGTACCGGTAAATGGACTGGTATCGACTCCTTGGACCGCGGTATTCCTGTAACCTTAATTGGTGAAGCTGTCTATGCTCGATGTCTGTCATCACTCAAAGATGAACGTATACGAGCTTCCAAGATCTTGAAGGGACCTACGAGTGGTAAATTTACGGGTGATAAGAAGAGGTTGCTTGATGCTCTTGGCCAAGCACTCTATGCGTCCAAGATTGTTTCTTATGCTCAAGGTTTTATGCTCATGCGTCAAGCCGGTGTTGATTATAATTGGAACTTGAACTTTGCTGGTATTGCTTTGATGTGGCGTGGTGGTTGTATCATTCGTTCCGCCTTTTTAGGAAAGATTAAGGATGCCTATAATAACAATCCCAAGCTGGAAAACTTGCTGTTTGATCCATTCTTCCAAGAAGCAACTGCAAAGGCACAAGAATCTTGGCGATACGTTGTTGCCACTGCAGTTACTGCTGGTATCCCCACACCTGCTCTCTCAACTGCCCTTAACTTTTATGATGGTCTTCGTCACGAGATGTTGCCTGCTAACTTACTTCAGGCCCAACGTGATTATTTTGGTGCTCATACCTATGAACGGTTGGACTCTCCTGGTAAATTTATTCATACCAACTGGACTGGTAAAGGCGGTAATGTTGCGGCCTCCAGCTACAATGCTTAAATAAGAATTAAAAAAAAAGTATGTTGTTTGTGTAAATATTCTTTGTTACACTATTTGTCGCAATCTTTTACATGTTATCTTTCAAATTTATGTCCTTTTTTCTTCTTTTATTCGTTATTACCAAAAATGGTAAACTTGATATATCCTTTTGCTCTTGGCCTATTGGCAAGTGCTGTACAAGCAAACATAGTAAAAGAAGTAGACCCTAAAACAATCGAAACGAGAGGACTAGGTGCTTTGTAAGAGAGAGAAAAAAAAGAAGACACATGAATTAAACTAATGGCAATGTAGTTTTGTAGAATTCTATAAAACTAATAACCTTGCATGTCAAAATTTTGGTAAACCTTTTTTTTATTATTATTCATTGCCTTATTTTTAACATATTCTTTTTTATTGGAACCAGCTCCTCAATATGAAGAGCTCGCTTCAGTCCACCAAGGTGATGGTGTATCTTTTGGTAGAATTAACTGCGATGATTATAGTCAGTACTGCCAAGAAAAAGGTGTCAATGGCGATGATCTACCTGCACTCTTGACTAGTCTTCACCTTAATCCTTGGAAGATATATAAAGGGGATTTTGTTTCTTTGGATACTGTTGATCAGTTCATTAGAGATAACAAACCCTTTAGAAATACAGAAGGTCAAAGTAAATCAATCACATCCTCCGAAGAATTGAAGGCTATCACAGAAAGTAAAGAACCTTGGTTTATCAAGTTTTATGCACCTTGGTGTGGGCATTGTAAAAACTTGGCACCAGAATGGATCCAAGTAGCAAATCGATTGAAAAATAGAGTAAACGTGGGCGAAGTGAATTGCGATGCCAATAAAGGTTTGATTTTTTTTTAAAAAAAAAGGGAGGGGTGGGGCAGAAACAAATGATTTACCTTTTTTCTTTAGATTTATGTAATGAGTATCAAATATCTGGACTACCCACTCTGAAATAGTAAAGAATACATGATTAGATATAAAAAAGGTGATTTAACATATATTTTTTGTCAGCTTTGTACATGGTACCTCTATTCAATATTATGGAGAAAGAGTAGCTGATCCATTGGTTGAGTTTGCCATGGACTATTCTAATACAGCTGTCCGAGGTGTCCGTCGAGATGAAGCATTTGATGATCTTCTCAAGAAAAATGATGTCAACTTGATTTATGTGACAGAGAATAAAGAGAAAAAGGATATTGAAAGGTTAGAAAGGATTGCACCCAGCTACTTGCAATCTCTGCCTTTCTATACCACTATGGATCCCAAGACCACACAACGACTTGGGCTTACTCAAGAGCAATTACCCGCGATCACAATTCTCAAAGATGGACATCAATTTGTGTATAACAACGAAGAGGACTTGGCCAGCTGGATTGAAAAACATAGTAAACCATTAGTGACCAGCATACAATCACATAATTCGAATCAAATTTTGAGGAAACAACATGGCACTGTTGTCTTGGGTCTATTTGCCACAGATGATCTTGATTCACTCAAGGCTCTGCGAAAGTTAGCGGCTGAGTGCACAGAAGACGATGTACTATTTGCTTATTTGGACAGCTGGGCTTATGCTAACTTTGTCTCTCGCATGTATGGTATAAGCGTAATGCAACTTCCTGCTGTTGTCCTTTTGCAGCCTCAGCAGCAGCAGTATTACAAGTTTATTAAGGATCAAGAGCTGTTTAATATTGCCAAGGCGCCTCAAGAAATCCTGAATGCCCTCAGGCATCTTGATACCCTTACACCCATCTCCACTGCACCCTCGAAAGCAATTGGCGTTGCGGGAAAAATAGTTGACTTTATTCAACAGTATTGGGTCTTGTTCAGTGGTGGATTCTTTGTTCTTTTGGTAGGTTTGACCATCTTGATTTCAACAAGTGAAACAAGTCAACCAGTGAAGAAATCAGATTTGAAAAAGGAATAGTAATAAAAGCTATTTATTGAATAAGGAGTGTATGTAATAAGGATATATATGCATTAGTTTCGGTTTATCAGTGATCTCTATTTACAAAAGTTCTTCCTATACAAGGATCAATGGGCGGTAATATAGGTGGCGGGCTCAATTTGGGTAATGTACGTTGTTGCTTATCTGATTCTGACAGGGAAGAAGGAGTGTGCTGAACCTTGGTTTTTAATGCTTTCATGACTTTATTATGTGAGGCTAATTTATCTTCATTTTCAGAAAAAGAAGCTCGACTTCTTTTTTTCTCGGTGGGTGATATCGGTGTGGTTGGTTGAAAATAAGGGTGAGATAATGGATGAGCAGAATGTGGATAATAACGATCATGATCTTCCGGTAAAGTGATACGAGCAAATGCCTGCTGTTGAACTGGTATTAAATAAGGTAGAGAATAAGATGACCCTTGATGTGTTTGCTCTCTAGCCAGCTGAAGGTCAAGTTGACGCAGATGAATTCTGACTTCCTCTGTCTTTAGTACGATTTGTGCCGTTTGCTTCTTTATTAAAAAGTTTATTTTTATTATCACTCGTATTATATAAAGGCTTCATTATATTTACTTTGTCTTCTTCTGATTTCGCCATCAAGACATGCTTTAATAGTTCAGGATTACTTTCGTACTTATTAAGTATCTCTTTTATTGAAATCTCTTGTTGTGGAGGCGTTGGCCATTGAAAAGTCGGTGAGTTGGATTGAGGTGATGAAGCCATTTATATAAAAAAAAAAAAAAAAAAAAAAAACGAATGGAATTTTAATTATGTTTACAATTCAATCAATGATTCTTCATCATCCTCGGTTGTCGATTTTCTAGCATTTTAATTTTTTTTAATTGATAAAGATCAAAATGTATTAGTCAACATAAAAAGTAAACAATTGAAATATATGATTAAACATTGCTTTCTCTGGCACATTTGACCCTTTAAGCAATAATGGAGTCTATCTTACCTGAAACAACCAAAATACTATATGTGGTGGATTAATAACGTATAGGAAAGCATACGCTGATGAGTACAAAGAATGTAATGTTTCAACCTTAATTGAAATACATTTACATTTTAGTAAAGAGGAATAATGAAAATTAAAATGAGCCATTCAATAATAGCATGATAAACAAATATGAAAATCGTAACCATGGTTATCAGCATTGTAAGATTTATGATTTGAATGGTCTTATGTCCAATTTTGTTATTTTTTTTTTAAAAAAAAAAATGTCGCACTTTTACAAGTTTTATAATACAGCATATATATAAAAGCGAAAAAGGTGGCATTTATCTGAAAACTGTATAAATACAGAGACTCAACAGGTTAGTTATCATATTACATGTGTAGGTTTCGAACACTGTACTAATCAAAGAAAGGTAAAGTTTTATTTAATTGTATCTGGTTCACCTGTGAATTCAACGCTTTAAAGAATGGTAGAATTATTCAAACCAACTTCATATTGTATCACATGTAAACATAAATCAAGAACAAAATGTGCTCAGTAATATTATTTCATATCTAAAACGATGGAATAAGTCATTTATCATGAATTTCTCAACTGTAGTAACTTGAAGAAGACACAACATCTTTTTATTTAAATGAACCTCTTTTTAAGCATTATATTTAATCTGATTCAATCTACTTTCAACACCTATTGTTTACTATGACAATTTTGTAATGATCAAGCAATATTAAAGGGCACCGACATTTAATATAGCATCAAGATAAAAACACAAATCGTCAGATATAGACCAAATAAATCTACTCTACTCTGATAACAATATTGTAAACGGCCATGAACATGGGCCTTACACTACCTGCCACCATTTGTCCAATCTTTTGCATTACATAACTGCATATAGCATTACTCTGCAGAGACAAATTGTGGCAAATTTAATCATGACCACAGAGAACAAAGGATAAGCTCTGCCGATCTCCATTTTCATCAAATTGCGCCGAGGATGACCGTAGCCAAAAAGGGTGCCACAGATGTATTTCCAGTTTCGATTTGGCCTGCTGTCTCCAAGGTGGTAAGTATCAATCTAACACTACGCATTCGCTTTCGACTTTCATGAACAGCTTGGTAACCAAAGTATAAGTGGTCAAGTACAGTTCTGACAGAGCAGAGAGACTTTAACGCTGTATCTACATTATATGGTGCCTGGTTGTCTTTATTGATCCGGTAGATATATCCAGTCAGAGCAAACCCAACGGTCCCGATTAAATTAACTTTAATATCCTGAAATCAAAAAGTTGTCACCCAACGGAACCTATTAGCGGCCCTATTAAAATTAATAGATCTGAAAATTTCGCCCAAAGGTATTAAGTTAATAAGAATTATCAGACCTATTGTGAGATTGGAGTTTGTAACGTTTTTGTAGTATAAAGTAGGCTTGTTATAAAGGATTTTTGACTTGAGACCAAGGTTTTGAATAGTGTTTGGTTCCCAAAATAGTAATAGATTGAATATAAGTTCGCTTGTAATAAGTGACCACCAGATCTTGTTAAGTAGATCAAACTGTTTTGAGTAAAGTAAAATAAAAAGGTAAAATAAAAGGGATTACAATGAAGTATATATTTTTCAAGGAATTTCTTGTTCTTGATGTTAAGTAAAATAAAAGAAAAACAAAGAAATTTACTTTGAGTGATATTTATTAAAATAATTAAAAATTAAAGTAGTGAAGAAAGAATATTGTGAAAAGTAAGTAAAGCATCTGAAATATTGAAGATATTTATATGTTTTTGGCTTTTCTGATTATATGCTGCTTTTAATGATTTTGTGGATATTCTATATTTTTTTGTATTTTTCTGGATTTATCTGTATTCATACGTGTTTGTTTATATTTTTCTGGATTTGAAGAAGTTAGATAGAGAAAGTCAAAGGCTGTCAAATTTTGCTGCATTGCATTACATTATTATCTTTTGTGTAACGTCATATTTAAATCATCTTAACAATGGATCTTTAACTTTCTCGCTTATATGTCACCTCAGAATGCAATAAGTTGAGTTTTCTATACATTGAGAATGCAATAAGTTGATGGATGATTGCGTTTTTAGTTTAAATAAAGCTGAATTTTACTATGATAAACATTGCAAAACAATTTCAACTACATTGCTGAATTTTCTGACATGCGAAAATATTCCTCAACGCAGTTGGCAGAGTAATCATGAGTTTTGATGTGTACAGAGTGATATCCGTATTCATAAGCTACATGGTGTGTGGCAGCTGCCATTTTCTGGTAAGGTAAAATGTAGCTTTGCTAGTAGTTTTGTACTTATACTGAAGAAAGCGGTAATCCTTAAGTTAAATGACTTTAATAATACTAATAAATACACTTTGGCACATTCTGAAACGGCAGCAAAAATTTTTTTTTGTCGTAGGTTGGTGATTGCAAGAAGCCATCTGCAATGAGACGAAGATGATCCCCGATGCGATTTCGGTTGACAACTTTATGACCAGAAAGTGACCTGACATAGTAGGTTTCTTCGCCATATTCAAGATTAAAGCCTTTCAAAGCAAGAAGATACTAATTTGCTACGTTTTGAAACTGATTAAATTTGATGAGTCGTTCTGCTATAACTGCGTAAACATCGCCAGAGCTCATGTCAATTTTAAAAAATATAGTGTAGAAGTTTTAATAGGGCCCGAGTTAATAGGGACCCTAAAGTGACATCCTCACAAAAGGTATTAAATATTTATCTCCGACCTATTAAAGTTAATCTAATACCCCTCTACCGTTGGGTTTGCTCCCACGATTGAGGCTAAATTAATAATAAACATTATAAGCACTAACAAAAAAGTCAACATGAGAAGCAGTACAAGCTCGAGCATAAAGCTAACTCTATTTGGCACTGTCAATCTGAATAAATAAACGTTTAATTAATCAAGTCTTGCGAAAGATGCAACTGTACCTCTTTAAATGCTATTTGACATTCCTTATAATGAGATTAGCTGTTATGTCCAATCAATTTGAACTTTTTTTTTAAAAGAAAAGAAAAGGCCCAACTAAATCATGCAATTATAATATGATATATTCATAGATAGCAAAAAATCACGTTTAAAGAGGCATAAAAAGGAGATGAGCCAGAGAAGGCTCTCTTTTCATCATGTCAATACAGGCATTACTTGTTCAATGGGTTAGTGTAAAATATGACATCATTAAATACACAAACATGATTTCACATGAAATTTAAAAAAAAGGCTTTATTTTGAACAAAATTTTAGAATTACTGACGAGAACGAACAATATCAGCGAATTCAGGCTTAAGACAAGCACCACCGACCTATACGTAAAAAATAAAATCAGTAAATAGGATCCCCCCCCTTTTTTTTTTTGCAAGTTCAACTTACCAAGAAACCATCAATATCAGGCTTAGTGGCTAAATCCTTACAGTTACCGCCGTTGACTGAACCACCGTAGAGGATACGGGTCTTTTCAGCAGCCTCAGCAGAAACATTCTCAGCCAACCATTTACGCAAGAAGTGGTGAACTTCTTGAGCTTGATCGGGGGTAGCGACCTTACCAGTACCGATAGCCCAGACGGGTTCATAGGCAACAACAACGTTAGTCCAGTCGTTGATTTCATTGGCGATGGCCTTCATTTGACGAGCAACAACATCGTTGGTGATGTTTTTCTCACGTTCTTCGAGCTTTTCACCAATACAGGCAATTACAGACACACCAGCGTCAAGAGCGAAACGAGTCTTTTGACCGACAAGTTCATCAGATTCCTTGAAATATTCACGACGTTCAGAGTGACCGAGAATGACCCAGTTGACACCAAGATCCTTGAGCATTTGAGGTGAGAGTTCACCAGTGTAGGCACCAGAAGCCTTGATGTAGGTGTTTTGGGCAGCAACTTTGATTTCCTTCTTGACAGCTTGGTTAACGCGGTCAATGTAGAGAGCAGGAGGAGCAACGACAACCTCTGTTGTTTTATTTAGAAAGGTTTGTAAATAAAAAAAAAAAAAAAACTTTTTACTTGCCTGTGTTGGCGGGAACATCAATGTTATTCAAAAGTTCAACAAGTTTGTTGACTTCAGCAACAGAGCCATTCATTTTCCAGTTACCGCCGATAAAGAAGTTACGAGTCATTTTTATTACTGTAATAACAACAGGTTAATTATTGTTATTGAATATATATTTTAACACGTACTTTTTTATTGTTTAAAAAAGAAGAGTTAAAAAAAATGAAAAAAAATCGAAACATGTAATGTTTTCGATCGGAATATGAAAATACGATGGGTGAGATAGATTAAATGGATAATACTTTTTTTTTTTGTTTTTTTTGGTTGGTCACATTCACTGATATACTTTATAAGAAATACATTTGAACTGTTTGATTCAACTTGGATTGATTAAGTGTGAGTGATGAATTTGAAATACACAGTACATCAATTCCATCCTTGTTTAATTCTTCAAGTCACAATCGGGAAATCAACACAAGTTGTCCAATCAAATGAATTTAATAATTGGCAGTAAATGCAAAAAAAAAAAAAAATCATGTCAAGGATTTTATTCAATAATTTATTGAATACTCGTTTGAGATTTGTTTTTACTTTAGCTTATACACCCTTTTTGTGTCTCTTTACTATTCGCTATATGGTCCTAACATCAAAATAGATAATCTTTAAATTTTATCCTCACAGACATCTGACATACACTTTAAGTTTCAAATAACAAGGCAATAAATCCTTTACAATAAAAAAAAAAAAGAAAAACTTAATAACTTCTTTTTCAAGCTTAACCTTGTCATGAATCTATTCTTTTCAGGTAGGCTAATGATATTACAAGATAATAGATAATCAGATAATGGTTTTATAAGCGTAATTTTAAAATCGAATGACTGTATTTTATTATCAGGTACTAATCATCTTTATTATACTTTCATACAATCCATAATCAATTTATCTTCATATCGACTGTTTTAAAAAAAGAGAACGTTAGGTAAAGCAAAATATATTTTGACTCTTCTTCTATCAGTGGTACATTTGAACTAAACAAAATGAACAAATAGTATCTCTGCACTTTAGTTTGCTTACCTTTCATTTTTGATTGAAAAGAAAACCATTCTCTTTAAGCCAAGTTAACATTCTATTTTCCTTCCTTTGTATGCCTCACAGATATCCTTTTTCTTTATTCGTTAGTCATCAACCTAGTCAGAGTTTATGAATATAATTCGCATTTATTAAATTGTACCGTTTCATCCAATACATCCCAAGGCCTATTTTATTATTCATTTTATTTTGCCTATTTTATTATTCGTTTTATTTTATCTATTTTTATTTACAGCAGCATAATTGGCAAGATTAAATAATGATGTACTTGCAGAATCCATGACGATCTCTACTGAAGGCATCTTTATGAACTGTTCAGACTTCACGCTTTCAAAATCATTATTTGGAAAAGTTGTGTTTAATGTTGTTAAAAGATAAAAGAATGCCTTGCGTAGTGTTGATTGTGTTAACCTTCCAAAGGGGCGAGATGACATACAACCCATCAGATGAAATAGATTCAGACACTAGTGTATTATGTCTATGTTCTAATGTCTTTGTCTGTTCTAGCAGATTTATCTAACAAAAGAATTTATTACAAGATAGAGTTCATTGCAATCTTATTTTACAAGCATACACTTCTATATAGCTTCTTAGTATACATTCAGATGTTTCACATTTGAATATTGAATTTATTAAAGTGAAATTGAAGAAACTTTATTCGTAAAAGGATGAATAATATAAAAAAAAAAGAGAGACAGTGTGTGTTACAAGCCCATTTATTCTATTTGCATGATAAAATTGAGAATCCGAAAATAAAACATTGCGAATAGAACAATGTAAATGTTTCATGCTTTGTATTTTCTTCTGTTATTCAAATCCTTTAGGAACAAAAAAGAAGAATGAAAAAAGAAACCAAGAAAGGATATAAAAAGGTGAAATGATATACATTCATTTTTCTTCATGTCAATCATGTATTCAATCTCTTTATTCGTCTTATTGCTTCACTGGATGATGGTGATCAGTGCTCTTCCGGTGAACAGGATAAGAAAAGGAAAGTATTTTGATCGTGTGGTGATTATTGTATTTGAAAATCAAGGATATATGATTGCTTCAAATGACAATTATCTATCAAATTTAACCAGTCAATATGAAGGTTTCAGTCTTACGAATTACTTGGCCATCACACATCCCTCGCAACCTAATTATGTATGTTTAAGTTCACAATACAGATTGTTTATGATTAGTTTTAGATTGCTTTGATTAGTGGATCAACAAATGGAACTGTGGATGATAATGAAGCTAATATTGATAGGAAGACAATTGTTGATTTATTAGAACCAAAAGGCATCTCTTGGAAAGCATATCAAGAAGATTATTTAGGCAAGTGTCTATCTTTGATGTCTATTGTGTTAACCATAGTAAGAATAGGGGGTTGTGATAAACAGATGAAGATGGGTTTGTATGTTCGTAAACATAATCCATTCATCTCATTCAAGAACATTCAAACCAACAAATCAAGATGTGAAAAGATTGTAAACTCAAACCAATTGGATAAAGACATTAAGGATGACAATGTACCTCAATTCGTATTCTATACACCAAATGTAAGCCAATAAATCAAACCGGTCGCTCTTGTTTACATCTCTTTTAGATGAAGAATGATGCTCATGACACAGACATGACCTTTGGATCAAATTGGCTAAAAAACTTTTTTAAAAGTAGAATCCATCAAAAAGCATTTAATAAGAATACGTTATTTGTTATCACTTTTGATGAAGATGATGGTTCAACGACTGATAATAAGGTATTCACCATCTTATTCGGTCCTGATTTTCATCCTTCAACGAACAAAAAGTATAATGACAAGCAATATGATCATTACTCTTTACTTGCAACTATCGAAGACAATGTAAGTTTTTATTCGTCTGTCTACAGTCTATATCTCATATTATAATCATAGTGGAATCTAGGTGATCTCGGACAGCAGGATATGCATGCCAAAAAGATTGAGATTTAATAAACAATTAAACAGCACCGGCTGCCAATCCCAATATGTCTCTTCTTTGTTCTTGCCATCCGATAGCAACAGCGCTGCATCCATGAGGCCATCTCGGATTCCTGCCATAAATCATCCTTATCTCATTCATAAATTCTTCAAAATAATTCCACTGTTTGACCGCCTTTTGACTCTTTTCAAATCCACCTGCTGGCCAACTCATCGTCGATTGATGGTCTTTGTGTACCATAAAGACCTCTCGAAGTACCATGAATCGATACTTTTCCGCATTGAGTTGCAGTGCATGCGATTGTTTATCACCACCTTGATTTCTAAATCTTACATCATAAAGAGGAGCTGATCGATGCAGAACATAATAGGGTTCCCACTGAGATTCATAGCAGACTTCATAGGCCAAAGGATTTCCCATCAAAAGGGGTCGAACCATAGCAATCTCGGTTGCTAGGGTCGGTCCATGACCTGCCCCAGGGTCAGTGATGTAGGCCACTCCCTGACCGACCAATTTACGTAATTCGTTGTAAGTGTTGGGAATCGGTAGCTGTGCATAAGCCTCGTGGATGGCAAAGCAGGGTATAACCCAGGCAGTAGGTTGTAATTTACCCGATTGATAGATGACATAAGGTACAAGTCGAGATCGAATGAACGTATAGAGATTACTTGAAGGTACAAAGTCTGCATCTGTAACAAAGATGAACTCGGTGGATGATTCAGTGATGGCTATGTTACGTAAATGGTTGATAGGATAAGCCAAGTGCTCTTGATGGCCATAGTTGGGTTTGACGAGTGTGATTGTCAGTGCAGAATAGATTTCCAGGTTCTTTGGTATCTTTAAGAATTGAATCAACTCGTCAATATCATCAGGTTGAGTGAGATAACTATATAATAAACTAAGCTTTTCTTTTTCATGGCTATCTTTTTTATTTACATGGCTATAGAGATCGGTCCTTGCCAAGCTTCTATTACTTGAATAAAGCTCTTTAATCGATTGACTGAAAATTGACTGATCAATGTCACATCAATATCTTTATTCACGCTCTCTTTTCCATAATGAACAAGGCTTATTTCTTCTTCTTTATCTAATCAACGTCAGTTCTTTATCCTATTTCAACCCTTGTTCCTCATTTTACCATTCATCCTTTCTTTAAGTTGTGAAGCCAATATAAAGATATTAGCTGATAATAAAATTCAGTTTAATATGAGCTTAAAGATCATCATTCGATATTTACTTTTTAACCTAACCTTTCAAGTCTACCGCTACTAAATCTCTGCAATCTATCTTATGCTCCACACAGTTTGTTTCTCCCACAGGCATCTTGACCCACTCACTCGCTTCGTTTTCTATCTTTATACTCAATTCACAACCCAATTCGACATGAACTGTAGCCAAGTCTCGAAAGATACCCGAATGAGAGAGATCAGCCCAGCCGTAAGGTTGGTTAGGCAACCAAGTCGAACAACGGTTAGAAGGGTTACAGAAGGTGGCTGAGCATGACATGTTATGACGTTCATAAACAGGTTGGTCATTTAATGTTGCTTGTTTCTTTTTTGTTGTTGTTGTTTTTGTTGAAAATAAAAGATAAATTAAAGTAAGAGTGGCAGCAGCAAGAAGTAAACCTTGCAACTGGTTGATTCTCCGTGAACGTGTTCTTAATCCAATACGACGTGTACGTCGAGTAATATTATCCATAAAAAAGAAAAGCACCAAAAAAAAAAAGGAATTTATATTCAGATAAATGGTTCTTTTTTTTTATTTTATTTTTACAAAAGAAATCTTTTTTTTTTTTTTTCAATAAAAAGGAAAGGAAAAAAAGGGGGGATGAAAGAGGGGAAATAATCTATATTTCTTGTATTGAATTTTTTTTTTATACACAAAGATTTGATAAACTTAGTTCTTGCCAACATTTTCAGGTCTAAGTTGACGAACAGTTTTACCAGTTCTCCAGATTTCAGACTCACGAATTTCACGGAGTTCTTCTTCCAATTTTTCACGGTAATCAGGTTGAGAGTTACGGTCAAGAGAACGAGCGGTTTCTGAACCATCACGAACGGATTGGTAGAGTTGTTCAAAGACAGGCTTGGAAGCATCGTGGAAGGGCTTCCACCAGTCGAGAGCACCACGCATGGCAGTTGTAGAACAGTTGGAGTACATCCAGTCCATACCACGTTCACCGATCAAAGGATAAAGAGATTGAGTAGCTTCTTCGACAGTTTCGTTAAAGGCTTCAGAAGGAGAGTGACCATTGGCACGCAAAACTTCGTATTGAGCTTGGAATAAACCTTGAATGGCACCCATCAAAACACCACGTTCACCAAACAAGTCAGAGTAGACTTCCTTTTCAAAGGTGGTTTCGTACATGTAACCGGAACCGATACCGATACCCAAGGCAACAGTTCTTTCCTTGGCCTTACCACTGGCATCTTGGTAGACAGCAAAGGAAGAGTTGATACCACGACCTTCTTGGAAGAGACGACGGACTGTGAAACCGGAACCCTTGGGTGCAACAAGAACAACATCGACACCTAAATAGCTCATCAGTCTCTGTCTCACCCTCACTCACTCTTTTTTTTCTTACCTTCAGGAGGAACAATGTTAGTTTGATCCTTGTAGACAATAGAGAAACCATGAGAAAAGTAAAGGGTCTTTCCAGGCGTAATCAAGGGCTTCATTTGAGGCCAGATTTCCTTTTGATAGGCATCGGACAAGAGGTTCATGACAACAGTACCTTTGTCGACAGCATCAAGCACAGGAAACAAGTTCTTGCCGGGAACCCAACCTTCATCAATAGCTTGTTGGTAAGTCTTGCCTTCACGTTGACCGATGATCACATTCACACCGTTATCACGCAAGTTCAATGCTTGACCACGGCCTTGAGGACCGTAACCGAGAACGGCGATGGTGTCATCCTTGAAGGTTTCGAGTAGCTTTTCTTTGGGAACATCAGAACGTTCATAGACAGTTTCTTGAGTTCCACCGAAATCCAAAGTCTTTAAACCACGAATTTGAGTTGTCATCTATTCAAACCGGTCAATCATTGTTGGATCTATTTATCTTTTTTCTTTTTACCATTGGCTTGACAGCAGTAGGAGCACGTCTCATGGCCATCACGGACATGGATCTGATTGAAGGACGAGAAGCACGAGTGGCAGTACGAAGAGCGGTGGCAAAGAGACGAGAAGCCATAGTTTTAGATTATGAAAGAAAGAGAAAAAGAAGTTGAAAAGATTGTTTGGAAAATATATAGTTTTCTGAGAGGCAAAAAAGAAAGTGTAATCTTTAATGTAAAAAATCATCCAATCAAATCTAATCATTTCTTATCTTTCATCAATGCATACTGTCCATAGTTGACTCTGATTGGTGTGAGTCATTTATCACAGAAGGTATCAAGTTTCGCACTGGTTCATCATTCGTCACTGGAATTAAAATTGAATCAACCTTATTTTAATATTAAAACATTCATTGGTTCTGCTGATGACAGACTTGCTGTCATTCTTATTTGGTGTTGAATCCATCTTTTATTTATTTGAAAAATCCTATCAATAAACCCAGTCTTACTTGCCTTCTTGTGCAATCATTCAAAAGACTTGCACTAAATTTAATAAATAAACTTTTGAATTGAATCCATTAAAAATCATCCTTTATACTCATCTTCTTGTAGAATTCAACTATACTTGATCATCGTCAGTCACTCTTTTAATTTCATCTAAACAAAATGATTTCCTTCAAACACTTTTTTTTATATTTCCACAGACTATTTGTATCATCTTCTTTATTCATTCATCATGTAAATCAAAAAAAAAAAAAATTAGACAAAAACTGTTGCAAGATTTTCTTACTATTACTTAGGAAATACCAACTTTTTTTTTTTTTTTATAAACCATTTTCGCATCTGATTTTTGAGCACTTTTATAAAAATAATAATCCGTTGCGTAAATGGTTTGTAAAAACCAATACAACTTACATAGCCTATTGAGAATTAAATGATCGCCTAATGCTTCTACAGTCTTGGCACAGTTATCAGGTTGAATACCTTCTTTAAAAACACAAATCAAAAATGTTTTCATAGTCTTGACGATACAGACACTATCAGTTATCTTTATTGACCGAGAAATTAAGTTGAGTCTTTCTCTTTTTCTTTTCATTTTACAGTCTTTTTACTTTTCTACCATAAATGAAGCGTCCTTCAACTTTAATTACAAAATATGTATTGCCTTCAACGCGAATACCATTAACAGCTGCCATATTTGGATTAGCAAATGCATCAACAATAGCTCTAATCTCAAAAGGGCTCGGCTCTATTTGTCTTTTGAGAATAAACAAAAAGCGTTTGGAATAAAGTTACCTAGAAACCAGCAGAAGCAGCCTAAATACCACCAGCCTCAGATACGTTTCCAGTCCCAATAAGGTTATCATCAACACAAGATTGCTAATTCATGATTTAATATATTATCGCTTTGAGAAAAGACAGTAAAAGACAATGAGAGAAAAGGGACCTTTATTTATTTACTAGAATAGGAAATCATCCCAGTGCAAGTACCTTCCTGAGATTGAATATCTTTTGCTGCTCAGATTGTTCCTGAGAACCCATTTTCAAAAAAAAAGAGCAAATGGTGAGAGTGAACTCTTGTCTTACCAAGTAAAAAGTGAGATTGAATGACAAGGATCATAGTATTGACTTCATATTTTTTTACTTGATATACCTTATACATTCAGTACAATGTCTATCAAAGCTCTAGATGAGATGAACAAGTCTTTCAATATCCTCAAACATTCTTTTTCTTATTTTATGCAAATCTTTAATGAATGGTAAGCAAATACAAATGGTGCAACCAAGAAAGTTTTTTCTAAAAAAAAAAAAAAAAGAAAAAAAAAAAAAGCAAGTAGGATTGAACATTGATCTGTCAGTGAAGAGTATCTATTCAATCAGTACAAGTAAGCATAGTTTATGATGATCATCATCCAAATCGAATGCGATTTCTTTAATTGGATTAATAAAAAAGACGTGCGAAAATGTCTGTACTGAGTTTTAATGAAAAATGAACCATCACCGCCTTCATTTTTCCCTCTCTCTCTCTCCGTTCTCCTTTTTATTTTTTAAAGCAAAGAGATGACTATAGATTTAGAGATTAAAGAAGATGGTACACCTTTTTTAGCCTCTCGATCTCATCCACCTTCTACAAGCAATACCCGACATACGGCACATTACCGAACACAGTCAATCACAACACACCCAGTCACTCCAAGAAACAAGACACACAGCCGAAGAGGTTCACTGCCTACGATTCATCTCAGTACAATAGACAGATCACCTTTGAGATCCCCTTTTCTTACGTCACCTATTGAAAAAGCAGTATCTATTCATATTGCTAATCCCAAGAGTGATGTCAAAGGTCAACATGTGCTAACACGACATGAAAATACGATAAAGAATCTATCGTTTATCTTGCTTTGGTACTTTTTTTCGACTTCACTTTCACTCTATAACAAAAACCTGATGGGTAGAGATCGATTCAATTTTAATTTTCCTTTGCTGGTCAGTTCAATTCATGCTGGTTTACATTTTATGATTACGAGTATGATGATGTGGTTTGGAGGTGATCGATGGAATAGGTCAACGAGGACAATGTCTAGTTTAGATTATTTATTTAAAGTGGTAAGTGTTGAGATGATTTAAGGATAAATTAAATAATATGATAAAGGTACCTTGTGGTATAGCAGCAGCCATAGAGATATGTTGTTCGAATGCTTCACTTGTATATATTACACTCTCTTTTTATACAATGGTCAAATCAAGTACACCTATCTGGGTTCTTATCTTTTCATTCTTGTTTGGTTTTGAAAAGCCAAGGTTTTTGTTGATCGTGATCATAGTCATCATGGTCACTGGTGTTGTGTTGACAGTAGAGGGAGAGACAAAATTTGATGGTATCGGATTCAGTCTGGTCTTGACAGCTTCTATTATTTCTGGACTTCGATGGAGTATGACACAACTCTTGTTACAACATGAACAGTTGGGTATTGATAATCCGATTGCTACTTTATATTATCTTAGTCCAGTCATGTTTATCACAATGTTAACACTCAGTTTAACATTTGAAAGTCCATTTGAACAATTTCAACATTCAAAACATTTTGATACACTGTCTCATGTAATAGAATCACTTGGATTGATGTCTATTGGTGGTTTATTAGGTAAATTAATTTAAGAAGAAATGGGATAAATTAAATAACGTATGGAAATAGCATTTGCAATGACATTAGCAGAGCTTTCTTTAATCAAGAATACAAATACAGTTACATTAAGTGTAGCTGGTATTAGTAAAGAGATTGTCATCATCACACTGTCTGTGATCATTTATGGTGACGTATTGACACATAAAAACCTTTTAGGGTAAGTTTGATTTTTGTATGTGAATAATACTCATTTTTCATAGTTTATTTGTATCTATTATTGGTATTATTGCTTATAATTATTATAAATTATCAAAAAATCAAGAAAATAATCAATACCAAATGATTCCTTTACATTCAAACACCCACTCAACTCCTTCCGTTATGACCGGAAGAAATCTTGAAGATTAAAGTTTAGTGTTACAATGCAACATTTTTAAATAGAAAAATATAAGCCCTGATTTGCAACAACAATAAAAATAGATTTTTTTTTATATAAACATATTTACACCTTTTCTTGTTCAAGTTTTTTGATATCAATCACTTCACCCGGACGAACTTTTTTGGTTGGGAAACACCCTGTGGTAGTCATGAGGGATCTTTTGGGATAAAAAGTTGCTTCTGGTTTTGATAATTCAGATGATTTGATAGAATTTGGCTTTCTCTCAATCTTTGTCTCTTTATCAGGATAAGTACGAATGATATGAGTGCCTTCACCTTCTGCTACTCTGTGTGCTACTCCATTTTCATCTAATACAACTTCAATTGTTGAAGACTAACAAGTCATTCATTATTTATACATGCTATAATAACTATAAACTTACTTTTTCATAAGACATACAACAACCCATTTTAATAATAAATAATAATAAAAAGAAGAATAAAAAAAAAAAAAGATGGAAAAGATGGAAAAGAGATTTAAATGGGTCTCTTGCTAGCTTTTTTTTTTTTTTTTTTTTTTTTTTTTTTTTTTTTGGTTTGACAAACACTGCAGTTTGACATTTTACTAAAAAGGTGATTTAAATAATAATAAACTTGAAGATAAAAATAGTGAAGGTTGTTGATTATAAAATGGTTCATTCACTACAATGTGCTATACTTGCAACTCATTCTTTGTTATTTATTCAGTGACGACTAAGCATATTTCAATTCTATTTCTTGTGAAATGGGTTGTAGTAAACTGCTGATTAAAAGTTGAAAAAGTCACCCCTTCTTTTAAATGATTTAATACTCTTGAGTTGTGGTTCGATATATACTTTGTCTATTCTTCATCCTATTTTTTTTTTTTTCTTTGTTTTTTTCTGCTACTTGGTCCTCTTTTAGGTTTATATCGCCGATTAACATGACATTCTACGTGATCAAACCATATGGTTATTCAAGGAAAAAAAAAAAAAATGAAAAAGAATGAATCCTTTCTGGTGGTTATTATTGTATAGAAGCTATAGTTTATTATTTTAATAAAGAACACTGATTCAATAAGGTAAAAATAGAATCAATACGCTCAGGAGTACAATAAGGTTCTGGACTAGGATCCAAATAAAGTATTCTTTCAAGTCCCTCGGGATTATCTATCGTTGGCGGACGATAGTTTTTCATGAATCTTTTCAAGATATTCACACCTGATTCACCTTCTACTCCAGTTGGATGATTCACCCTGGATTGAATACGTTCTGCACATTCCTATAGATTGCATCTTATCATTCTGATTTCAACATGCGCCCTTATTTTATTACCTGCTCAGCAGTTGTCAACACAATACAGTCAATAGGTACATTGTATTTATACGCAATATCTATCCAAGTCTTTCTTTGCTGCTGATCAAAGTTACAACGATCAATAACAACATTTAAACCTTTATCAAGGAATCGTTTGGTATACATCTCACACGCTTTTCTAGAGCCCATATCATCTTGGTTTATTCTTTCCCAATTCTTAATCTAATTAGTTTATATACGTAAAACACACATTCACTTTACTGATTTATATTTAACAAGTTCTTTTGATATCGTACTCTTTCCTGAACCAGGTAAACCAACTAGTAATAAAATACGATTGGACATCTGCACTAATGAACCAAATGAAAACCATTTTATTAAAAAAAAAAGTTTTCTTATTCTTTATTCGGTCTTTGAAACTTCTTTTTTTTTACACAATCACTTTTGGAGAATCTCGAAAGAACAAGTATAATTGATCATCATTTTCTTTTACGTGTCATTATTCTATTCTTACTCTGTGAATAATAATCACAAAAGTAATAAAAAAAAAAGAAAAGAAAAGATTCTTGTTTGCATGTATTTTTGTGTAGCCTTATTGAATGCATGAATTTAACCAAAAAAAAAATATATATAAAAAAAAAGAAAGGATATATTTTGTATGAATGGGGAATAGAATAAAAAAGAGAAATAAAGGAGAGAGAGAGAGAGAGAGGAATTGACTGTATTCTTGTGCGTTGTAAGAATAAAGGGGTAAATGTGTGTGTGTGTGTGTGTTTATAAAACTTTGTTTTTAAAACTCCATCCTTCTCATATCAATCCTCCCTTTTTCCCTTTCTTATTTTTTTCTTTTCCTTTTTGTTATTAATTTTTCCTTAAAAAAAATGAATTTTGAAGATATCGTTGACATGGACTGGGTTAACACACATCATCCAACTGAACTTGTTAACAGTGATAACATCTTTATAAAAACAGAGGATGAACAAGACATCGTTTCTAACTCCACCTCTTTCGATTGTTGTTATTATGAACAACAACAACAAGAAATAATCATGCCATCGATTGAACAGATTAAACAACTTATTGAGTTAGCCAAGAAACAGCTTGACTTGAAAGAACAACAACTACAACAACCTGAACCCAACACAAACACAGTCTCACCACAATCATTATTTAATCATGAAAAGCCTTCAAGGAAAAATAGTGAACCAAAAAGTCAAGTTGGAGACTCTGCAGTCGATAACAAAAATCTAAGTTCAAAAGAGAGAAGACAGCTAAGAAATAAAATATCAGCACGTAATTTTCGTGTCAGAAGAAAGGGTAATCAAAAAGTATTTATGTGTAGCGTGTGCTAATATAAAAGTAGAATACATCAATACACTTGAACTACAAGTAGATGATCAAAAGAAAGCGAATGAAAAAATATTGCATAGATTAAATACTATAGAAGAGGAAAACAAACAATTAAAAATGCAAATTGATTCATTAAAGCGTCAAAATCAGCAATTATTACTTTTACATAAAGATATCAGTCTTTTGGGTTCAAAACCAACTGAAACTTATCGTCAAGATACTTCAATTCTTGTATCTTAATACCCCCTTCCTCCCTCCATCCCTTTGCTTATTATTCATGCTTGCAATTCAAATAAATTTCTTTTTATTACATCTAATTCATAGGACATGACTCTGATAAATGCTCTAAACTTCCACAATAACGACAATAGCTCTATACTAGAGTATGAATAAAACAATTCAAATCAAAATCTATATAGTTTACCTTGCAATCCGTACTAGAATGTCCTGTCTCTCCACAATTACCACAACGAACAACAGCTGTCTTTGACCATAACTTTCTATTGTTATTTCTTCCTTGTTGATTATTATTATTATTATTATTATTATTATTGGGTGTACTTCTCATCTCCTCGCGATAGCCAGCAAATAAGTCTTGATTTCCAAACCCGGCTGTAGGACGATCCTGATAGTTCATCTGTCTTGCTTGTTCTTCCAGTTCTTTAATATGTGATTCTAATGAAATAACATAGGCTTTCGCTTTCTCTATCTCAGTCTGTTTACGTGTCTCTATCAGCTGAATGGTTTGTGCTTCTCTTTCGCGCGCCAATGCCATCACTTCAGTATATCTCTTGTTCATCATCGCCATGTCTTGTTGTAGGGTGTAAACTGTATTGATCAACGTGCTATTCTCACGATGTAAGTTTTTTACCATCAGCAATAACATGTCCTTTCCGAATTCATCTACATTGGGTGGAAGTGGCTCTTGTAATTGAATAGCGTTGTTTAAAGGTGGAATAAAGGATGTTTGATTCATAAAGGGTAAGCCTGCACTAGATGATACATCAGTGGGTGTGGATAACGTTTGCTGAGCAGATGACATCGTGTTGATAGGCCCATTACTGAAAGATAAACCAGGTGGTTTAGAAGCATTGGCTTGAGGGACAGTAGAGGAAGAATCAGACGCATTAAATCCAGGTGGCGCCATTGAAGTAGCAGAAGAAGAATCAAGCTTGCTAAATCCAGGAGGTCCAGATAATGTGTTGTTGTTTTCAACTTTATTTGGTGTTGTAGACTCTGAACTGTTGTTCTCCCAAGGTACTTGTGAATTACCCCAACCAGCACTAGCAGCTGTCTTGTTGTATGCACTTTCTTCGGTACGAGAGGATTTGCTTTCCCAGCCATCAGGAACAGGAGAGTTACTCCAACTTCCCAAATTTTCTAACAATAGATAAAATTAATTGTCATGAAAAGAGCCATCCTTTGTAATCAACTTACCATTGCTTTTTCTTAAAGAAGACCAATTGTCCTTTTTAGTTCCCTTGTTGGATCCCCATCCTTCCGTCCTTATAGTACCCCAACTACCCAAGTTTTCCTCACTGCTCTTTGCTTTATTTTCCGTATTGCTACTGCTATTATTAAACGCACGCCATTCGCTGTTTGCATTATCTTTACGACGCCATTCAGGATTAGGCTTCTTGACATCCTGCTTCATGTTATTCCACGTGTCCTTTGTCTCATTCCAACCACTGACAGTTGCATTCGTTTCCTCTTTGCTACCCCAGTCACTCAGGTTCTTTTTGGTGCTTTCCCAAGTATTTTCGGCAACAGTAGCTTGTACATCACCCCAAGTGTTAGTACTAGCAGGTTGTGCAGTTCCCCAACCATCTGCATCCTTATAGGTGCTTGTAGAAAGTACGGTCTTTGGCTCTTTTTCTTGCTGATAACCGCCTGGCGTATTGACACTATCCCAGGCATCTGACACTGCTGTATCTTTTGGTTCAGGAACTAATTCAGGAGCATGCCATTTTTCTTCTTTGCTGCTATCATCAGTAATAGAAGCCACGATATCAGCCCAACCCTTGATATCATCATCAACAACAGCCTTATCCTTTGCTGTTATTTCTGTTTGAGAAGAAAGAGGATCATTCTCTTTCTTTGATTTTGCAGTGGCCCATTCGTTATCATTAACTTTGGATTCCACAGGCTTCATCGTTTTAGGTTTCGGAGTGCTTTCTGATAGAATAGGCGTCTTGATCACATTTTGAGCTATAATAGTGGGTATTTGAGTGTCATTTTTTGAAGGCTTTTCTGCTGCTGCTTTCTTGATGCTTTCTGGTACAGTTGGTGGTTTTAGAACAGGTTGCTTAGGAACAGATGGCGATTTCTGAATAGGCTGTTCAGAGATAGACGGTTGAGATGCCTTGTTAACAGGTTTTGCTGCTGCTGCTGCTTTTTTTATGCTCTCTGGAACAGAAGGTGGCTTTTGATTAAGTACAGGTGTTCCTTTGACGGAAGAAGAAGCTTGTTCTTTCTTTGGTTCTTCTTTCAAAGACGGACCATTCTTTTTGGTTGGTTCAGTAGCAGTAGGCAGTGTCACTTGTTTCTTTGTTTCCTTCACAACAGCAGCGACCTGAGCAGCAGGTTGTTTCTTTAGCTCCTCCTTAACAGCAGCATCAGAAGCAATAGTCTGTTTTTTATGTTCTTCCTTCACAGGCACAGCTTGAGCAATCGATTTTATGTTGGGTTGCTCAATAGCCGTCTGAGCAGCCTTTTTCTTTGTCTCGGCCAGCTTCTTAGTAATAATTGCTGCAGCTGGAGTAGAAGGTGATTGCTTTTCTTTATTGCTGGTCATAGGCTCTTCTTGCAGGGAAGGAGTAGACGCGCCACTGGCATTTCCGTTCTTTTTCTTTTTACTTTTCTTCTTCTTTGCGGATGATTCGCTTTCGATAGGAGCCACACCAAAGGTCTTGAGTAAATTATTTTGACGCTGCAATGCTACGCTTTCGCCCTGAATACGCATACCTTCCTTGAGCAACAACTTGCCAATCACACCAGCCAACTCTTTTCTTCCTGTCTGAACACCCTCTTCAAATCGAGAAAGTAAGGCGCATCGTTCTTGTAGCAAGTCCTTGTGTGACTTGACAAAGCGTTGAACTTCTTCCTTAATCGTCACAACCTCCATGACCTCACCCTTCATCATCAGCGGACTCAAACAGACAAGGACAAAGCGACCAAACAAAGATTCTGGAAAGATGTTTTCTGTGATTTCATAACGGAAATGCTGTCGTATGACATAATAACCACTTTCGACCTTCTTAATCCTCTTTTTAAAGTCCTTGTTATTTAATTTATCAATCCGACTTGATAAGGAAGGACGTGACGATTCACGATAGGTTTTCAATAGCCCTTCTATTTCTTGTTTGTACTCATCCACACGCTTCTTAAGTTCAGCTGTAATTCTGCTTTCCGAAGACTCAATTCGATTGGGATCTTTCAACTTATTTAAAAGGTTTGCGTGAGTGGATTCTGATGAGCTTTCCATTGCAGAATTCTTTTTTTCGACCTGATCCAAAGACGACATGTGCTCTTCCATAGCATCCATCATGGATTGAACCATATTTAATAAACCCGTGTTCCAGTCACGTATCTCTTGAAAACGTCTAGTCACAAACTCATCCAAGAACTGATCTGCCAGTGCTCCCAAACGATGAAAGTGATCTTGAACAAGATCATCCAACCTTTTCACTTCCTCATCTGAAGCTTTCTTTTTTCTCCACATTGGCAATTCCTTTGTTGCCCAATGATCGACAAAGGATGTATACTTTTGGCTAGTAAAGTATTCATCAATGGTACTCTGGCAACCAGCGCCTATCAACTTGGTACGTGTCTTATCCTGTTCTTCTAAACGTTCTAGAAAATCATTCATTGGCTTCCAGACGCGTCCTAATGCTGTAGACAATTCATCCAATGCCTTCTTGACCGCGACTTGTTCGTGTTCGGTAAGAATGGCCCTATCAATTTCGAGATCGGCTGGTGTTTTGGAAGTAGGCTTTCTATGATTGCATGTAGGTGATGTGTGAGAAATGATAATGTCTCCAGTCATGCTTTTGAGCAAGTGGAAACAGTCGGAAGGTAAACAAAGTGCTTGTCGTTCAATGATCAACGGATCCAAAAGTTGTGAAGGATCTTGCTCGTCATCTACAAGAGGAATGGCATCGGGATAAGAATTGAGTTCGACAGGTTGAAATAAATCAGGTAAACCCGAATGGGCACTAGGTAAAGTCATCCATTCACGACAAGCCTGCGCAATCATATTTATTAAATTCTCTTGACCAGGCTTGGTGGAAGAAGCGTCCAATAGTTCTTCAAACTTTTTGATTAGAGTGACTGATTTCTCTTTTTGAAAGTATTCGTCTTGTTCTTCTAGGTTGTCTTCATCATAAATAAGCCTGATTTGATATCTTCCAGCATTAACAAAAACAGGGTGTTCTCGATTGACGTCCTCTAGAGTCTTTGCATTCCAGACAAAATGTTTCTTGTAAACAAATTGTGCCCACTCACGACAATACATACTACGAGTTTCGACATCACAAGGTCTAAACCGAGCCAACTCTTTAGAAACTATACTCTGTTCGACCCTCAATACCTCAATAGGTGTTTCTGTCATTTTTTAGAAAAGAAAAAAAAAAAATACCAGCACAAAAAGTGGTGTTTTAATTTTTTAAAAAACTTTTTTCTTTTTTCCTATAATGAAATGGACCTGAAAAGAAAATTAGAATTTGATCAGGAAGAAGAGGATGAATGGGAAAGAGAAGTGGGTCACTTGACAAAGTAAGCTTTTCACAAAGGGGGAAAGCGAGTACAAATTATTAATATTCATATAGAAAGCCAGCACATAACCCGTATGCTACTCATGTTGAAGTTTTAGATAAGCAATTCAAAGATTTAATGTAAAAAAAAATACTTGTGAAAACACATTGAACTAATTCTTAAGTATAAAATAGGCAAATGTCTGAGGATTTGAATATACGCTTACTTGAATTACAAAACAATCTAACAGGCTTTGAACATGAAGAAGATAAAGTGAAAGAAAATATTAGCTCATTAAAACACCAAGTAAAGCACCTATATAAACACAAAAACGCGTGCCTTTTATTTATTTATTCGTGAAAATATAGTGTGACACGATGTTAAACGATATTTTTGAGACGTTGAAGGAAAAACAGGATGAAGAAACAGGAAAAGAAAAGGAAGAAGAAGAATATTATGAAAAAGATGAAATGTTATCAAATATAGCACACGACCTATTAAAAGACTGGGAGACAGTGCTGTTAAGCATGTATAATATTGACGACATAGATTTGGAAATGGATTCACTCTCTCATTCATTCAAAGTTACAGAATTTGATATAATTGATTTGACAGCTCAAATAGACGGCTATCAAGCTCGCATAAAAGCATTAAATACAGAAAGAGAAAGTTTAGATGGCTTACCTCAAACATTACCACTATTAACGTAAATAATAAAAGAATAAAGCAGAATTTATATATACTTATAGATAAATAGATCGCATATAAAGAAACACCAAGAAGAAATAGATTCGATTAACAATATGTTGGAAAGACTGGAAAGAGATACGATTAGACCTTGTTTAGTACGTTTAAGCAATTTAAAGATAAATTTGCCATTAGACCAGCTGCAACAAAAGAAGGACATTTTATTAATGAAAGACATAATAAGTGATTTGGATATGGTAAGTATTGTCATCACATTGCACATGTATCTTAACCTCTTGTAAACAGTTATACACTCTATCACTTAAGCAAAGAGCTTATCAGCAACTAATTTCTTATGTTCATGATCAACCACAAGAGGATTGCTTGACAGAGCTTATTGACATAATACAACAGTATAACCAAGAAAAGGAGACATGACTTGACATGACAGCAATTACAAAATATCCAAAGATCGTTTTCTTTATTTCCAACATACCTGTTAGATGTTCATTTATCTTATCCAAATATCGACATGACTGTGCGTTCAATTACATGTATTTAGAGTTTGGTTTAAATGGCAATAAAAATGGGCGAGACAATTTATTTATTATCGTTAATTCAAGCTCTGAGCATAAATTGCAGCATTACGACCGGCTGTTCTTCCGAATACGACACATTCTAGAAGGGAATTACCAGCCAAGCGATTACGGCCATGTACACCTCCAGTAACTTCTCCAGCACCGTATAAACCTTGAATGGTTGTCTCGCCATCTTGAGCCAATATAGAGGCATTGGCATTTATGTTGAGTCCACCCATAGTATAATGTACCACAGGCGTGACCAAGGCTACCCAATAAGTGGTTGGCACTAGCAATCGACTAGGGAAAATCTCCTTTCCGAAATGATCAGGTGTTGCATTATCAATATGAGCATCATATTCTTTAAATATACTCTCAATTTCTTCCTTCTCAACGTTCAATACATCCTTTGCCAAATTATCAATCCCTTCCACTCGAGTGAAAAATCCTTTGGAGGCGTAGAAGCCCAATGTGCTCTTTCCAAAGCTTTCAACGGCCTCTTCTGTTAAGACTAGGTAAGCAGCTGGGTATTTCTTTGGCACTACTTTAAACATCCAACTATTGGGTCGATTGTGAACAGTGTCGGTTTGGCCAAACACTTTCTTTGTTACGTGCTCACGAAGATTTAGCTCATCTACGAACCTCTTACCATCACCATTAAGCATGATACCTCCATAAGCACGTAGTGCCTCAGGAGCTAGAAATTTTGTAGGTAATGTGGGATTACTAGGATCAATGAAGCCTGTAGGATGTAATTGAACCTTGTCCTATACAAAAAAAAAAGAATAAGGTGACTTTTTTTTTTTTGATTGATTTTACCATATCCCTTATACCGGCCTTTACTGATAAACCAAGGCGAATTCCATCTCCATTTGCCCAAGGGCCATTTGTGGTAGCTGTATGAACCAACTGAGGGGCAAATTCACTCAAGAGAGTTGCCTTTCCATCAGTTAGATATGTACCTGTTTGGCCACCAAACCCTCCACTGGTCAAAATGACTGCATCTGCTGTGATTTCTTCGTCCGACTCTAGCCGGACACCACAAACTCTTTGTGAATCATCGGACAGTAAGCCCAAGACGCGTGTTTGGGTCATGACTTGGGTATGTGGCAGGGATGTCAATCGTTTTTTTAAAGTATCAATCAATTTCCAACCGACAGGTACAGGTCTGCCATTTTCTGGAGGACACCGGTGGGTTCTACCAAAAGAATGACCACCACATCGAGACACGAGGGATAGGTCCAGTGTTGGTTTACCAGCATCGAATTCACTTTGGTGGATGAGCCAGTCAAGGGAAGATTGACTTTCATCTACCAATTTAGTTACAAGTTCCTCATTGCTTAGACCGTCGCCAGATTTTAGTGTATCCTGTATGAAGGCTTCACGACTATCACCTGTGGTGTTTTCGATAGCATTGATACCAGAGCTGGCTTTCATAGAATTACCCCTTTTATTTTTGTATATAATTTAGTTTTATCTATCATGATTACCTCATGCCTTTCTTACCCAACCTTATCTTCTTTTTCAATTAAAATAACTCGAGTATTTCCCTGATCGTGTGCTTCTATGGCAGCAGAGAGACCAGCAAGTCCACCGCCAACTACGATTACAGTCTTATTTTGTTGTGTCATTGTTTTTGGCGTAAAAAAGAACCTATAATAAAAATAAAAAAAAGCAAAAATCACCACAAAATAATTTAAAAATTTCATAAAAAAAAAAGAAAAAAAAAATAACACTTATTTCAAAAGAAGTATTATGAAAATCGCATGATTTTTACACGCGGAGGTAGTGACTATACATAACAATGCATGGTCTTTAAGGTCTTGCTATTGGAATGAGTACCCCTTAAATCCCTTCACGAAGATCAGTGGGAAGCCTTGTCTGGTGCCCCCATCCGCGGTAAAAACAGCTCCAACAGCGGATATTATAAAAGAGAAGTTTTTACGTCCGGAGAAATTTTTTTTTTTTTTGCGAAAAAAAAAAAAAAAAAAAAAAAAATCCTGCCATTCTATATTTTTGTGTCTCAAAATCTCTTATCCATTCTACTCAATTCATTGAGAAGTTTCTTTCCACATATCTTGTTTTTCAATCTGATCAACCCAATGTTCATTTAAATTTGTCAAGAATTCATCTTTTTCTACCCAAATTTTTCTTAACCAATGGCCCAATTCGGTTTCATTTGTTGGGATATCTTCAATAGCAAATCTTCTGACGTGAACATGAAACTCATATTCGGGCCATAAAGAGCGCGTATGAACACGAACCATTGATGGTGCCTTAAATACATTATCTTTTCGGCGACGATAACCAAGTGTCAAATCATAAACGTATTTAATGTGTGAATTCCTAAATTGGTTGACACATGTAGCAAAACCCTTTATCCTTGGTAAGAGAACATTCTGTAGCACTGGATAGCCCCTTTCTCTCGAGAATGCTTGTGCTCCTTGAAGTTTCTTGGGTGTTGCACGAGATCCTTCTACATAATTGATAATCCATGCTGGTGTATTTAGTCTTTTGATCTTGTCAAAAGCAGACACAATCCTTTGTTGATCCTGTGTCCAGTTACGACGGACGTAAATAAATCCTGCCAACTAATAAAAAATATTGGTTTTTAGTTTGTACGTATCATCTCTAAGAAAACATCACACTTTACCCACATACCCCATCCAAAGAAAGGTAACTTTAAGGACGATTAGTTATATATAAAGCATGCATCAAGTATACTTACCCATTTAAGAGAGTCTTTAATAAAATACTAATAAACAGAATGGTTAGAAACTAGATAGTTTCTAAATTATATACTTACTTTGCAGTTTTTTAACATATTCCTTCGGTTTGCTAAAGCATGTATCAAATAAACATCTGTCCAGGAAACGTGATTACTGATTACAAGAGCATTCTCTTCATAAGGAATTTTATCTCCAGAAAAAGTAATATGCGCTTTTTTACGACGCTTTATACAAAAGCAAATTAACTAAAAAACTCTTCTTATGTTTTGTGCGCATTCTACCTCAAAAATGTATTGCATGACTTTCCATACAGTGCCAATTAATTCTGAATTAATCTTGACAATCAATGTTTCTGAAAATGGTCTCAAAATAAGAGATCCTACTTGGATCACATGCAACGTTCCTGTTAAACTATTACTTTTTATATAAGAAAGTAAAAGTATTTTGTTTCCCACAATTTACCCAAAAAGAGAAACACTGTAGAATATGGCATTGGTAGCTTCTGATATTTTCCGAATAGCATCCATTTAGTTGGAAAAAGGAAGGGAACAAAGTTAAAAAAAAAGTCCAGTGTTGTTTTAACAGTCTCATGCTTGACTGCATAAATTGAAAGACTACTGTTTATCCGACAAGACTCAAAAATATTATGAAAGAAGCTTTAGCATATATGTGTTCTCATAACAAGCCAGGATCCATAATCTAGATTTATGGTTATGAATTTAGTTTGTTTAGAAGCCAAACTAATAAAACGCTTTGGTAATCTAAGTCATCATTTTTGAAATTTTTTTTTCTACACTTATTAAGAGAAGGTCGATTTTGGCAGGATAGCTTTCTCACTAATAAAGTAGTATCGGAAAAGATTAATATTAAGGTTATTAATAGTAAAAAGAGAATGAAATATGCTAGCAACCTTTCTTTTTGTTTCTGTGTAGAGTTAAGAAAAAGAGAAATGAATGAAGCTCAAGATGAGCCCATCTAAATAGCTTCAATGTCAAAAAAGGAATGCGAGTTAGGCCATCAGTGCAGCAAAACAAGGTATATGATCAAATTTAGAAAAAAAAGGTAGGGGGGTTTTGGTTAAATGGCCCTAGAAGCAAGTGTGATGAATGGCTTTAAGAGGCAAATTAACTAATCACACAATGTAACGTAATATAACAAACCATTGTATTGTAACCCTCTTTAAATGATACAGCATATCTAGACCTTAGCATTAAATTTATGAGCCGAATGTTGCATGTTGGTAGGACAGAGACGCGCACTTGTACCAATATTTCCGTGGTGATAAGAAGTTAATCTAGTTAATCGTTCGACCTCAATTGGTAACCCTGGATTTAAATCGTTAAACTGTATCTTAAACAAGATCGATAATGTCAATTAAGATATTCCCAAAAACAGAGTAACTTTGATTCAGGGAATATCATCAAATAATCAGGTATGCTGAAGTTCGAATGATTTAAATAAAATGTGATTTTTGTAATAAGTTAAATATTCTTGTGTGTAAAATTTTTATTAAATAAAAGTAAAGAAAAAAGTGGGATAAATTACATTAAAAATTGCTGAATAAAATTACATCTTTTCATTATAGCCTCTGCCATGAATGCTTGTAGTCTCATTAAGACTATGACCATCAACCATCATTTGTTGAGACATTGTTTTTTCAATAGTCGGAGAAACAACCTGAGGCTGTTCTTCGTAAACATCGTCTTCAAATTCATATTCATCCTTGTACCAATCGAATTCTTCTCCCTTGGCTTTGGCAATCAAGAAACGAATCCAGTTGGGTAAGAAAGGACGAGAGAGAGCAGCAGTCCACCAGTCTTCACGTGTAGAGTAGTCGGGTCGAATATAACCTCGAGTTGCTTTGTCAACCAAATAAACAAATCCATTAATGATGATATAAGAAATAATACCACCAATAACACCATAAGCAATAGAATAAGTAAAGGGCATGACGGCCAAAGTGATAAAGGCAGGAATGGCGTCACCAGGGTAATCCCAATTGATGTTACGAACACCAGAAAGCATCATGGAACCTACAACAATAAGAGCAGGACCAGTAGACCATGGTGGGAAACTGGCAAAAATGGGTGAAAAGAAAATGGAGATGAAGAAACCAAAGGCAATGACGATAGCAGTAATACCAGTACGTCCACCTTCAGCAATACCAGCGCCAGATTCAACAAAGGCAGTACAGGGTGAGCTACCAAAGCAAGAACCAATAGTGATAGAGATAGCATCACACATAAAAGCATAGGTAGAATGTTCAAAATCACCAGCTTTATCAGTAAAGCCACCATAGTTAGCCATAGAGTACATTGTACCAGTGGTATCCATAATATCAACATAAAGGAAAGTGATCAAAGCAATCCAAATGTCCTTTCCGCTCAAATCAAAGTTGAATTTGCCCAAGGTATAATCCATACCATGAATGGTAACAACCTTCTTGAAGTAATCAAACATCATGTTACCACTTTCAGTGTAGGGGAAATAGGTAACTTGATTGACACGAGGCCATGCGGTGATGGCAATAAAGAGAATAGACAAAAGGATAGCACCACGAACTCTGTACAAGAGTAAGATACTCATAATAATAAGACCAAGAAGACCCATATATGTTGTACCACTAGTCATATGGCCCCATGTACATACACCATTTTCATCAAGAGCAGCAGCAGGGCAAGCGCCTAAAGTGACAAGGGTCGATTTATCCAACGTAACAAGACCAATACCAGCAGAGCTTTGAAGACCAATGAAACATAAATAGAGACCAATACCACAACCCATCGCAATCTTGATACTCATAGGGATAATACGGGCCAGCCATTGACGAATACCAAGAATAGAAAGGACCAAGAAGATAAGACCTTCAATAAAAACAGCAGCCAAAGCAGTTTCATAAGAAACTTTACCAGATCCATGGTAACCAACAACAGTGTAAGTAAAGTAGGCATTGAGACCCATACCAGGAGCCATACCAAGAGGAAGATTAGCAAAAACACCAATCAAGATACTAGAGATCATAGCAATAATAGCGGTACCAATAATTAAATCCAATTTAACTTGGTAAACACAAGCAGTATATGCAGAGTCATTATCACAAACAGGATCTGCTTCTGTTCCAGGACAAACGCAAGTTCCACCGCTGTCACTGATAATTGAAGCATTGACTGAAATGATGTATGCCTATATATTCACATTAAAAATTTAATCATTTACTGGTATTATGAATGTTTAAATTGTATGTACCATGGCGAAGAATGTAGTGAAACCGGCTCTAATTTCTGTAGTGAATTTTGTTCCTTTTCTTTCACGTCTCGCTCCCGAATTATCTAATTGAAAGTATTTTCCCACTCTTGAATGAGCAACATAATCGTTCAGCCTATCTATCCAACTCATTATATAAATATTAAAAGGGGAAGGGAAAAAGCTTAGAACAAGGAAAAAGTTGAATAAATTATGATTTATCTTTTTTATATAAGAAAAAAAAAAACTTGATTCGGGTTTTTTGAGTGACAAAGATTGGTTCGCATGAAAAGTCCGATGTTGCGATAAAGGGTTGGAGTAACCACACAAAATTTTTCTTGAAAAAGAGACTCTATACTAAATAAAGTACAAAACTGAATTTGTGTAACATAAACCGATTCGGAGTTGTTGTTTGATACAACCGTGCTCGGACAAGACAGTTGTCTTGGCGAATAAAAAAAAAAAATAAAACACTAGACAAAATAAAAAAATAGCAATAGACAAATAGATTTGGAATAGAATAAAGAAAGCAGAAAAATAATAGTAAAAAAAAAAGAAGAGCAGAATTATTAATACTGATTATATCTTGTGATTCGAAAAAGATAAAAAAAAAAAAAGGGTTTATCTAGGTTGAATTAACAAATTAAAAATACCTTTACTTCTATCAATGTCTTTTCATTTTCATAGTCTCTATATTTTAGATATGCACTTATCTTTTTATTCAATTTTCCTTATTTTTATAGCCTACTTTGTGGGCTTTATATAAGGTACTACATAAAACAAAGCTAATTCTTTAACATTTATCACCCTATTTATTATAAAAATTTTGTTTGTCTGAAATGGTATTCGGGCGGTTAGGATCCGATATAAAGAATCCCTTTTTTTTCTAATTAATTAAAATAAATCTCAATACGTCTTGGTTTATGTTTGAACAATAGTCTGAGGACAATAAAAGATTTAGTTGAATACTTTTATAATTTTCTTTTCAGAATGCTTTAAATATGTTAACTTCTGAAACTAGCGTTCTGCTTAGTACAAAATTTCAAAAGAGGAAAGGAAGAGAATACTGGCTTGCCTTTCTTGAAACAAAAAAAATTTCTTATTTGTTAATTCAAAGAAAAAACAATCCAACGCTTGAAATTAATTATGCAGCCATTGATCTGTATTTGTGCTTTCCAAACTTCCTTCTTATTTATAATGTATAGTGAATACTTTTATGATAGCAGCTTGAGAATTACTTTGAGTAAACAACAAGGATGCAGGGAGTATTACGTAACGTAGCACGACAAATGGAATGTCTGTAATCTAGTAAGATGACTGTAATCGAGTAGGAAACCCAAACAAATTCTTTTATGATTAAATTCTTTTTTTTTTTAAAAAAATAATAGCAAAATAATTTCAATATCATATTTTTTATATATTCAGTGATATTAAATATGCATTTTTTTAAAAAGCAAACCTCAGTTTTCCGGCGTCAATCATGAAAACTTGTTCAGGCTCTTTTTTAAACATTTTGCTACACGAGCTTTTTTAAATCTGGAGTAGATCAAGGATGACACATTTTTTTTTTTCCATCAGTTTTGTTTAACCAAATCTTAAAAATATCAAAAGTTTTCTTATTTTGTATTCAACTTATTATTTGCATAACCATTCATATACCAATTCTTTTTTCATCATTATTATCCATATTCTATCCTTTAGACGTGTTTTATAAAGATTGTTTGTCGGACTTGCATCCTTTATCAGCTGATGAATAAAAAAAATTTTTTTGTTTAAAAAGAGCCAATGTTTCAGAATTAAATTCTATTTTTTATTATTTTACACAATAAAGTTTATAATTTAAATAGCACATCAAGTAGCTTGTTTATTTTCATTATTGTACACAAAAAGAAAGAAACATCATTTCTCTTTTTTTTTTTTTTTTTCTTTTTTTCTTTTTTGTTATTCTATTGTTATTTCATATTGAAACGGAGAAGCTCAGGATCCATATTTTTGAAAACTTACATTAAAATCTCGTTTTTATCTTGATTTTTGCGGTTCATTATTGTGCAATTAATTTTTGTGCATTTAATGAGAAATGAGATCTTCTACAATTTTATTGAGAAACTGAAAACTGACTGGCTGCTTCTCAATATCCCAGCATTAATCATAGTCACCTTAATTTCTTCAGGGATTTAAGAGCGAATTATTGAAATTTATGATATATTGTACCTTTTTACTTTGTTAATCTTATAATCATTAATCAATAGCTTTAGACACACGTCATTTTTTAACAAATATTTGATTTATGATTACATGGTTGCAATGAGGTTTTACCATTTATTATTGAGCATTTATTCAGAAAACGTCTAATAAATTTTACAGAATAGTACCTGTCTGGCAGGACTTGTGATTGATTTCTTTTGAAGTACATACAACCGAGGAGACCAACATAGAAAAGCACAGTAAAGCGCTTCAAGAACGAATACAGACAATCGTGAATGAAAATTTGATTGTATGCTGAAAATAAATGATTTTGGGTTTATTTATTATATGCAATGAATTTGAAAAAGTATTAGTTCTTCTTTGGTTTTCATTTCCTAGGCAACCTTTAAATATATCTTCACTGGATTGTCTTTAACATTATAAACTTCTGCTATTCCTCTTTCTTTGCAAATATTTAATTGTGTCGCAGCCCATTTGAACAGTATCTATTAAGTTTTTTTTAAACAAACTCTATACTATTTTTTACGCGGTATAAGGACTCAAATTCAGAAATATTCATGCTAAAATTGATTTGAAAGCTTTGTTAATAACAAAAAGGGATCAATTTTTTTTCGCTGTGTTCAGCTTGAAGACTGTTACTAATAATAAAGCAAATAAAATATACTACAGTTCTGTATCCATTCTTCAACGACTGTACTTTCATTTTCTTCACCCTGAATTATTTAAAAGTCAATGTTTGAATAACATTAGTCTCTAAAGCTAATTTGAAAAATGTCGATTAAAGTATAACTACCAGTGTAGATATGAGCAAATACATAATCTACAATAAATAAATAAAAAAAGCGCATACAGCTTACGTCATCAATCTGAGTTATAATAGCTTTGCCTTGCTTTATTGATTTTTTTTTCCAACCCCATTTATACTCTCCATTCTCTGTATACTTACACTATGGTATGATTTCATACTCATTTTCATATCCTCTATTATAAGCTAAATCTGTTTCTTCATGTTTAGCCTGTACCTTTTGAATCACTTCTTCCTTTTGCTATTATTACAGGTCTTTTTACTGTCACCGCCACAGGTTTAAACATTACAAGATATTACTCCAATGACAGAAAGGTATAGATATCGCAATACTAGAAAAGCGACATATTATCTAATTACACAGCACACAATAGCCTACAAGATACGGTCTCGATCTTTGGGAAAAGCAAATGATGGAGCGTGATAGACGTTTGACTGGATCACTTAGAGGACAAACTGTAATTATTTTATAGTGTATATAACATTATGTTAATATTTTTTTTTCACATATTAGTCTGAACCAATTGCACCAGCAGCATTTGCCACAAACAGGTAATTGAAGGAGAAATGTTTAAATTTTTTATAATTTACACGTTTTATTGTAGCATTTGGTATTTGGAAAAGCAAAGAAACCACTAAATTACATAGTACAGTTGATTAGAAAACAATAAAGACACGGAATTAGTTTGTTGTGTGAATAGACGGCTGCTTACTGTTATTAAAAAGATGGATGAAATTTTCCAAATTTAATATTTTTTTGTGCATTGAAGCGTTTTTTTTTTTTTTTTTTTTTTCCTTTTGGTGGGACAAATGCTGTTTGATTTACGGTAGATATCATATTTGCATAATTTCTGTTATATGCAGTATTACATGTTTTCTCAATTTCATTAAATGATGATCCGGTTTACGATAAAAATTGCTTGTTGTAGAATTTTAAATAATAACAGCGATTATAACAAGCGAGGATTATGATGAAAATCCAAATATAACAGAGATCATTTTACTGTCGGAGGTATTTTTTATGTATAGGTCTCTTATCAAGGAGCTAATGCCATTTTCAGGATTCTGAACAAAGGATATGAACACGTTTCATCACTATTCTTTTATGAGCGATTAAAAAAAAAAGAAGTGAATTGTTTGTGAACCATATGGGCTACATTCACTATTAAATAAGACTTCATAAAAACTTTATTTTTTAACGTTTATAAATATTTGAATAAGTGTTTATTCTTGCTTTTCTATACTTTCTTTTTTTTTTTTTTTTGTAAACATGCTCATCAATATTCGCGTTTTAGGAACCCCGCTTATTTTAATGTCCAGCGTGCCTTAAAGATGTTTCATCTATTGCTAGGAAATAAAAAGAAAAAGAGTGAATCAAAGTAGCTGGCTGTATACTATTCATACGAATATAAATTACAACCAACTCTTCTATTATGTACATAAGATGAATATAAATAAACCTAATGACACTCTGCAGGATACAGTTATTGTTTGTATTTGAATTTTAAATTTTATGATATCCTACCCATGTTCATCTCTCCCTGATTATCTACAGAGAAAGGGGGTGACTCAAGAACAGAGAAGAAGGGAGTGAATGGCGCAAATTATTATGCACAAATATAGAAAAAATAGAGAGGTTCATAGGCTGAGTTTTATGATTCAATACCCGTTTACCGTTTCTTTTATTTATGACACTGTCCTATTCTTCTTTTTTCTTTTGTTTTCATTTCTTGATCTATTTTATAGGAAAAAATGAGTACTTCTCCAAAAGAAAGGACATTGGTCAACAGTAAGCTATAGAAATTATTACTAAGGAAGTATTTTTAATACTCTTCTGCTAAACAATTAGGTGCTCATTCTACTGTTCTCCTTGACGACAGTAGCGATGAGGAAGAACTTATAATACCTCACGGTAGCGAGGCACAATCTCTCTTAGGCCTTGAGCAGCATATACCTCGATACATGACTGCATCTCCTTGTAAATATAATGATGAAAATAAATTCCTAGATACTAAACATTCCTTAGTACCTTCTGCTAGAATCAATGACAGCTCGCCTAAGGATGCTTGGGGCAAATTTAAAGTTAGATCAAAGTATTATCTTCCTATACTAGAATGGTTACCTCGTTATCGTTTCTCTTTATTCTGGAGTGACCTTATTGCTGGTATTACCTTATCTTGTTTACTTATTCCTCAAGGGTTATCTTATGCTACAGCTTTGTGTAAGCTTGAGGCTATTCATGGACTGTATGCCATTGCTTTTCCAGCTGTTACCTACGCTATCTTTGGCATGTCAAGGTAAGAAATAGAGTGAAATAGGAATATATGTAATTAATCTCATTGATTCTAGACAAATATCTGTTGGACCTGAAGCTACTCTATCTTTGTTGGTTGGGTCATCCATTGCACAACTAAATAATGACGACACAATCCATGTAGACCCACTGGCCTGGGCATGTTTGATGACTATTTTTGTAGGAATCTTTACCTTCCTATTAGGCATCTTTCGGTTGGGATTCTTGGACAGTTTGATGAGCAGAGCTCTTTTACGTGGTTTTATCTCCGGTGTAGGTCTTGTTGTCGCACTTCAACAGGGCATTATCTTACTTGGTCTTGTTACACTAAGTGAAGAGAAAGGTATCACTGAGGCTTCTAGCTCCGTCGCTCGTTTGTTATTTTTGATTAAAAATATTGAATATTCTCACGCACTTACAACGTCTGTCTCGGCCGCATCTGTTTCTTTCTTGATGTTCTCTCGTATTACAAAGTCAAAACTAGCAAGATTCAAATGGTTCCAATTGGTTCCTGAAGTACTCTTGGTTGTTATTGTTTCGTCTATTTTGACCTATATCTTTGACTGGGAAAACAAAGGGTTGGCCATCCTTGGTAATATTGATGCCAAGGGTATTCCATTACCCTCCATTCCTGTCTTTCCTGATCACAAGCATATGAAAGATTTATTGGTTACTTCTGCTATGATTGCTATCATTGGCTTTGTAGAATCTGTTGTGATCTCAAAGACTTATTCAAGCAAACATAATTATTCTGTCAGTGCAAACCGAGAGTTAGTTGCTTTGGGTGTTGCCAACATGGTGAGTGGACTCTTCCAAGGAATCCCTGCATTCGGTTCGGTAAGTTTCCAAAACTCCCTTTATTATCCTCCTTCTCTGTTTCCTCTTTCCTGATATAAGAGGCAAATAAGATATGTCAATAATTATATTGACGGTCTCCCTAATACTCTGAATTGTAATTTCCCCTTATACTAACTGACTATATAAGGTTGCACGTAGTAAGATTAATGACAAAGCAGGGGCTCGAACTCAAATGGCAGGACTTATTGCAGGTGTGGGGGCACTTGTAGCCATTTTCTTTTTATTACCCTACTTTTATTATTTACCAAAATGTGTTCTTTCAAGCATCATCTTTGTTGCTGTCTTGTCTTTACTTGGTGAATTACCTGAAGATCTTCATTTTATTTTCAAAATTGGTGCCTGGCGAGATCTTGGGTTATTAATGGTCACCTTCCTGGCTACAATCATGATTTCTTTAGAGTTTGGTACCCTTCTGGCTGTTACCCTTTCACTTCTCCTAACAATTAAAGAAACGAGTTATCCCCGTATTTCAATCATGGTAAAGGAAATCAAAGCTTTTGAGGAGAAGGACTAATTCGATTGAAAATATATAGGGACGTGTCAAGGGAAATAATAAGAAATTTAGACCCATTCAAGATGATCCAGATGTAGTTGAACATATAGAAGAAGTTCTCATTGTAAGAATCGAGGAGCCTTTATTCTTTGCAAATACCGGTTAGTTTTAAATATGCATGTTCATTTATATACATTGTAACGCTACTCGATAGGACAACTCAAGGATAGACTACGCCGCTTAGAACAATTTGGTGACATGTCCATTCATCCTTCTGAAAGTCCTCGTTTAGGTGGTTTATCTTATGTGATATTTGATGCTGATAATATGCCCTATATCGACGCTAGGTAAAAAATTATGCTGAACAAAAAGGAAACACGTCATTTATACTTTAATAGTGCAATTCAAATCTTGCAAGAAGTAGTTGAAGCATACCATGCTAGAAAAGTGAAAGTCTCTTTTGTTAGACTTAGAGAACGTCCAATGGAGTTGTTTAGAAAATCCGGTCTTTTAGGATTAGTTGGGCAAGCAAATCTCTTCAAAAAAGTGTCTGATGCGATCGAAGCGATTGAGAAGGATATGACTAATCCAAGCATGACTATTCCCCTTTAACATGTGGACACATAGAGATACCCTTTTTAATTTATAACGTTTTTTATTCTGAGATTTCTTGTCTTTAATAAAACAATCTATTGAATTTATTGACGTGTGTGTACCCCCCCCCCTCTCCTCTTCCCCTCTTCTTCCCCTGTGTAATTATGAGTATTGTGAGATTATAGTGACATCGACATCCTATTCTCTCTTTATATTATGCTCAATATGGTATACTGACTTCATGATGATAAAAAAGCAGAAACAATATATGATAATAATGTTTATTGACATACACTCATATACAAAATATATGAAGAAGAATAGTTACTGTCAAAGAGTTCAAGTACATGTCCGCAGAATGGTATCATTCCACTTTATGCAAAGCAACAATAAAGCTCTTAACCGAATGAGGTACAAGGCATACACATACATTTTTAATAAATGGTTTCTCCCTTTCTAACGTAAAAGAATCTCGGTGTTAATCCTTTTATGGACAATTTAATGCGCACTTGTTCCTGCATATGAAGTTACAGTATTCAAATTCAAATCCACTCAAAGAAACATGTGTATGTGATTTAGCAAGCATATTTCGATGTATTTTTTTTTTTTCATTAGTCTCCCCTTTCTCACCCCTTCTTCTTACAGAAAGAACTTTTTTTATATTTTTTATATCTATTTTAATGGAAGCAGCTAAACATAGAAATAGGATTTTTCTCCTAAAGCATTAGAAAGGGGTTAAAATATACAACATTCATAAGCTTGTCATTTTATACAAACATATATATTCATATAAACAACAATAAAAAAAACGCCCGAAAATAAAGTTAACATTAATTAACCACAGACATGTTAACCTCCTATTGTTATATTGAAATAGCTGTAATAAATAGTTCAACTTTTTTATATTTCTTTTTATTCAATCCTCTTTTGGACCCTTTTTTGCTTTATTGTCAAGTAATAAATTAATATAAACAAGTAAACTTTTTCCTTGCTGATCCTCTCATCCCCTTCTTTTCAACCCAATTATACAATAAGACAGGTATTGAAATATCATCCAATTGTAATATCTGGTGACTTTTTTTTTTATTGGTAATGTCAGTTGTATTCCTCTCCTTTAGTAACTAATGCATATAAAAACTTAGATTATTTATTGCCCCACCCTCTTATTATTATGCAACTTTTATCTGACATATTCGCGAACTGGAGAAGACCACGTCCTCAGAACCCTAAACCGCGTCCACAGCCACTGCCTGAACCAAGGCCTCATCAACAGGTATCTGATAGATTAAATGTGAAACTAAAATGGATTCCTTTCGTCTCTTGCTGTACTTGTTCTACTGTAGTGACTCAACTACAATAGAGCTCTCGCTGAATATATGCAAACTTTTATTTTAGATCAAACACTAAACACTCCTTTGTAGTCATTATTTCTTTCTTTATTTACATTTTGATTATCTTTTCTTATTCCTTATACTTTTGAAATGCATTATGATCATATTACTTTCTTATTCTTCATGCTTTTTTTTGTCCTACCAACTTCTTTTAAATTCAACTTTGTGTAATTTCTTCTATCATTCTATGTGTTTTTTTTATCTTTAAAATTATTACATTAAAACAAAAATATGTAAATTTATGCTATAAATTAATAACAAGCAGCCTTGTATCAAATTTATATAAAATTTTCGAATAGTTTCAAGATATTGTCATTTTAAAATAATTTACGGAATTGATTCCGTAATTCTACTTTTGAAAATGAGAAAAAGAAGCCGCCCTGTTGTGTTACTTGCAAATGGCATAGATGTTCGAATGTTTGTTACATGTGCCTAATTTTTATGATCCAACTGGTATAATAACCATCATATTCATCCCTAAATTTCATTTCAAATTTGAAGTTTTTTTGTTATTTGTATTTAATAAGCCTATTCATTTTGTATATTACCTCTTTTGTATTAACTTTAGGAAATAAAATAAGTTTTTTATTGTGTCTGTAAGAAAACGCCCTTGTATGCTTTAAAAAAATGTGCAACGTATTTTAATATCCGATCAGTAGCAAAAAAGACACTTTTTTATGCCCACGTTTTTTCTTTGTATACAATGTCTACAGAAGAATCAGTAACAATAAATAAAACTACAGATCGTCAAAGTCATTTAAGATCACTAAAAGATCGCTTAGAAAAGTACAAAACTAAAAACAAAGAAATTGTAAATAGCTTGACATTATGATTCACATTAATCGCAAAAGCTAATCAAAAGATTTTAGACTCAAAAAGAGGCTGAGGAGGAAGCAAGACTCTTGGAAAAAGAAAGAATAAGGAGGCAAGAAGAAGAGCGTCTAGAAGCAGAAAGAAGGATTTTATTAGAGGAGTTGAAGAAAGCAGAAATACAAAAGGCAATGTTACCTACTATACCACAAGGTAAAAAAAATGAGGCTTTTCTTTATTCTTTCAATAAACACTTTATTACAGTAATCCAACCACAATCTCAAACCGTACTTCAATTACAATTGGAACTGCAGCAACAATTACAAAGACAGCAGCAACAACCACAACCACAGCCACAGCAACAAACAATGTTAACCAATCCTTTATCTTTTGGATACCCTACAACAATTACAGAAAAAGAAGCTATTAATTGGTTAAAAAACAGCTTTTAATCTCTCCAATGTATACTGTATTCTCAAAACTATGCACATCTTGTCACTTTCATGTTTTATAATTTATTGAAAATAAACTATTTGTCTCTATCATCTTTTAATGCCGAGTAGACTAAAAGTACAAAATTTTTATTAAGATATATTAAATAGGTGAACTTTTTTTTAACAATTTAAATAATGAGGTATAGCAACATTTCTATTATTTTTAAGTGCTTCTCCTTTTGTCTATGTATAATGCTTTCTATCCCCCTTTTTTTTATATCATTAGATTCAGTATTCAATACTTTGCGCTGACAATCATTTTTGAATATTAACAAAAGATAATTTTTCTTTTTCAAACAACAAATGAGATATGTTATAAAGTAAACATACAGCGCGTAGATGCTTAACATAATTCATGTGTATCAAGTAAATAAGGATTTTTTCTATATCAATTGAACCAAATTAAATATGCCCTCGTGAACAAAAAGGAGTTAAATTCTTCTCATAGGCAAAGACTATAATAAGTACAGTTATTTCACTTTGGATAGTTCCCTTTGTATACATTATACGTCTATTTTTGTATTTACTGTATAAACCGTATATACGTGTAATGAGGCTGATATAATAGTAAACATTATAAATTCTATTTCTTTTTATTTGCTTTCTTTAATTTGTGTCAAATGTATCCATTATGAATCCAAGATATCACCCCATGCTCTTATATATTGTACTTGACAATAAATAAGGACAGTTACACGTAATACCACCAGTTTTAGGGTACCCTTTGTTGATTTCTTCTATTAAACATGTCTACTTTCATTTCTAATAGAATAATGTCTCTTAATTATGATGAATTCCGTGTTGTCTCAATAAAATGATTATCGTAAAAGAAAGGTATGGTTATAGTGAACAATAAGTGTTTTTTAATCCCCTAAAGTCCCGTGTAATATTAAGAATATACAAGATAGGTAAATTATAGCTCATTTTATGGTATATGTAACTCGGTTTCTACTTGTTTGTTGTTAATAAACATGTCAGACTTGAAATGAATACGTAAATATATATGATAGATGACTGTTTCTCACTACTCTGATTGCTGGTATATAATGCAGAAGATAGGTGTGTTTCTGGGGAAAGCTATCTCATTTTGATGTTGTAAATAGCTATCCCTGGTACTAGAAGCAATAGAATATCATCAATGCCCAGAAAGAAACAACCCATACAACATGCTTGATTTGTACTCTATTATGAACATCTGAAATGCTTCAAATTGACCGGTTGAATAAAAGAAAGCAAAATGAGTAAATTTCTTGCCGATTTTTTGATAGGAAACTTGGCAAAAAAAAAAACATTTCTCTCATAAAAAAAACTTATCAACTGCATCCCAAAAAATATCACGTCGTTTATACAACCTTGAGGCCTGACCAATAAAAGCATATTATATTTGTCCCTTCATATACTACAAAACAAAATAAAAGCTTTGTTTCATAGATAATTGCAATATGTAATGACCCTTTGTATTTTGCGTTTTGCCGGTGAAGAGGGAATCACTTTATTACTGCTTTATCGGACTTTTACAGGAAGGTGTACACATACTTTGAATGTCAAGGTACAGATTGATAATAAAACTGTTTACGCACATAACACTAGACTTTAGAAATAAAAATCTGCAAGAAGGAAAAGGGTATGCAAAATAAAAAAATAAAAATAAAAAACTAAGAAACGTAATTGCATCTTATCCTAAAGTCAGTAGTACTTGAATTTGAAGGGTCTTTTTTATTCTCCAGCTTTCCAAGAAGTTTCCAATAGAACGGGACCCTTTTCGCAATGTCACACTATCCTCTTTTAGATTCGGATCATATCGATTTGTTATTCATGTTGACAACTCATGTACGTTATCAAGAATCTACAGCAACAAATCAAGCATGTTATCAGTCATGTGTGTGTTTTCTAAGACATTAAAGAGGCTTGAAAAAAAAGTAATCCTCTGTTTGAACGCACAAGCCAATGCTTTAACATTAGCAATTTACCATGAGAGATACAATCAGTAGAAATTTATGTTTAAACTCCTTTAACACTAAATTTGTATAAATTTTCTACTTTTGAAGAAATAAAAGAAAATACTATACTGCAGAGGAGCACTATTGAACGAATTGGCTTACATTTAAAGTTTATAAACAAAAGCAACTGTATGAATTATAACAGACTTCTCATCTTTTTATAATACACATTAAAAATTTCCAATTTGTGTACCCTCACAGTAAGTTAGTGACTGTTCTTCAGAAATTTTTTACGTTTATTGGCCAATTTTGTAAAAATATTCTGTTTAGGGTGTACCTTATTAGTTACATGATCTATTGATGTCAGCATATAAATAAGTTTGCTGTTTTTTGTTTGTTTTATTCCAATAAAAAAAACATACATATCGAGTACTAAATACTGGCTATTTTAAATCTCCAAGATGCTAAAATACTCTTTACTCTCTATTTTATTATTAATAAATCAAGCCTTTGCTCAAGACGGTAAAATAAAGTAAAAATGTCAGCTACTTTGTTCTAATCGATATATTCCTCTCCACCTCAATTAGACTCTTCAGCTGCTGCTTCCTCTGAAGAAGATGAATGTGCAACTTCAACAATAGAAGATTACAATCTTGGTCTTCGAATTGGTTCAATTTTTATCATTTTGGCTACAACTGCCATTGGAACATATGCACCCATTCTTTTACATCGTATCAGTCCTTACAAGCAAGGTGACATTCGTGATTGGATCTTGACCATTGGAAAGTTCTGTAAAGTAGACTATTTCTTAATTTATAAACAATTTTCTGATACTTCTCAATAGTCGGTACAGGTGTCATTCTTGCCACTGCCTTTGTTCATATGTTACCCGATGCCCTCGAAAATTTTTCAAGTCCATGTTTAACGCAAGGATGGCTGTCTTATGGAGCATTTGCTGGTGTATTTTGTATGATAGCCTCTTTTGCCCTTCAATTATTAGAGGTTGCCTCTGTCTCTCACATGAACAAACTACGTAGATTACAGCAAGAAAAAGCCGATGTCGAATTTGGCCAAGCAAAAGACAATAACAATAATGACAAGCTTCATATCGATGCCTTTTCTGTGAGCACAAAAGGAACACAAGCTCCAGGTGTATCAGGATGTGATAATGCCCATCACATTGGTGATGAACACGGTCATACCCATGGTGTATTCCTTGAAGGCGACGAAGCTTTGAGGCATATTGGAACATATATCTTGGAACTTGGTATCATTATGCACTCTATCTTGATTGGTATTACCTTAGCTGTGACTGACAAAGATGAATTTACTACCCTCTTGATTGCCCTTGTCTTTCATCAATTTTTTGAAGGTATGGCCTTGGGTACTCGGTTGAATGACTTGAAACACAAACACTGGTACCAACCTATCATGATGGGCTTGCTTTATGTCTGTATGACACCTATTGGTATTGCTATTGGTATTGGTATTCGCAGTTCATTTAACAGCAACTCTTACTCTTTTGTCTTGTCTCAAGCCATCCTTGATTCACTCTCTGCTGGTATCCTTCTTTACAATGCCTATGTCTCACTGATGAGTATGGAAATTAGCCATAACCATGCTTTCCACAATGCAAGTACTGGTCGTAAAATATGCTGCTTTCTCTCTATGTACGTTGGTGCTGGTTTAATGTCATTGATTGGTGAATGGGCCTAAGGCAGCTATCTTTAATTTATTTTTTTGTCTTTATATTTAATAACAAAATTATTATTTACCCTATACTATTTATCTTTGTAGAAAAGTGAACTTGAAGTTAAATAAAAACTACACAGCTCGCAAAAAAGAAAGATATTTTATTTAATTCTTTGATATATTTAGTGGTATTTTCAAGAATATCTTATCCATGTTATAGTCAAGTTTGAAGGCCTTTATTTAAAGTCAGAGCAGTGACAACAAAGTTTCATGTCATTTTCGGATTCTCTAACCTCACCCCTTTATTTCATCTTTTTACTGTTTCTATTTTAATCGCCGCAAATGAAAATAAGAAAGCAAATCTTTAAGCCTCTTTTTTCAATTTTCTTTCTAATTACAATAAAAAAAACTAGATCTTTTTTTTTTAAAAAAATGGACCGATCACTTCCCAATATTTTAGTTACCGGTACACCTGGTACAGGCAAGACGACAACAAGCGAAATGATTGCAGATGTGACAGGATTACAGCATGTTAATGTAGGGGAAATCATTAAAACAAAGCAATTTCATGAAGGATATCTTGAAGAATTTGATACACATGTATTAGACGAGGATAAAGTAATAAAAAAAAAAGATGAGTGTTATTTAATGATAACTGACTTGCTTCAAGTTATTAGATGAATTAGAAGAGATATTAAAAGAGGGTGGCAAAGTAGTTGATTTTCATACTTGTGAAATATTCCCTGAACGATGGTTTGATCTCGTTCTTGTCCTTCGAGCTGATACAGCTAATTTATATGATCGTATGGTGAAGAGGTAAAGATAATTAAACAAAACACTAGAAAATAATACAAATTATTAGAGGATACAATAAGCGAAAGATTGATGAAAATATGGAATGTGAGATTATGCAGGTTGTATTAGAGACAGCACACGAATCCTATGCTCCAGAAATTGTAGTAGAATTACAAAGTAATACAACTGATGATATAGAAAGTAATGCAGAACGAGTCAAAATGTGGTTAGATGCATGGAAAGAAAACAATTCAAAATAAATATTATTTAATACTTTTTTTATTGCAAATAAGAGAGAAAATGAATAAATAGAATGCTTTTTTCTTTTTTTTTATATATAAAATATACACGAAACATATAATTTTCTTTTATATGTCATGGAAGAAGAAAATAAAAAGGGAATAAGATTATTTAACTTATTGTTTTTTGTTACGTTCAGCGATGTGAGGATGAACCATAAATTCACTCAAAGCTCTTCCTGCAGGAACCATAGGCCATAAAAC